>NC_138728.1:22532248-23129748 GCF_965113295.1 Leuciscus leuciscus | reverse complement strand
AAAAGTCCTATACTGTATACCTTGTTATACAGCAATATTTAATAAATTCATAAAAAATGCAAATCAAATTGTTTTCTGCAAACTCCACCAGATTCTTGTTCTACGTCTCACAGACTACCACTGTGGTGATTTACATGTTGTTTTACTGTTTTATTATTTAATAATTAACTGCCAAAGTCCTATACTGTTTCCCTGGCTGTATAGGCATATTTAATAAATTCATAAAAAATGCAAATCAAATTATTTTCTGCAAACTCCACCAGATTCTTGTTCTACATCTTAAAGACTACCACTGTGGTGATTTTCATGTTGTTTTACTGTTTTATTATTTAATAATTAACTGTCAAAGTCCTATACTGTATACCTGGCATATAGGCATATTTAATAAATTCATAAAAAATGCAAATCAAATTGTTTTCTACAAACTCCACCAGATTCTTGTTCTACATCTCACAGACTACCACTGTGGTGATTTACATGTTGTTTTACTGTTTTATTATTTAATAATTAACTGTCAAAGTCCTATACTGTATACCTTGTTATACAGCAATATTTAATAAATTCATAAAAAATGCAAATCAAATTGTTTTCTGCAAACTCCACCAGATTCTTGTTCTACATCTCACAGACTACCACTGTGGTGATTTACATGTTGTTTTACTGTTTTATTATTTAATAATTAACTGTCAAAGTCCTATACTGTATACCTTGTTATACAGCAATATTTAATAAATTCATAAAAAATGCAAATCAAATTGTTTTCTGCAAACTCCACCAGATTCTTGTTCTACATCTCACAGACTACCACTGTGGTGATTTACATGTTGTTTTACTGTTTTATTATTTAATAATTAACTGTCAAAGTCCTATACTGTTTCCCTGGCTGTATAGGCATATTTAATAAATTCATAAAAAATGCAAATCAAATTATTTTCTGCAAACTCCACCAGATTCTTGTTCTACATCTTAAAGACTACCACTGTGGTGATTTTCATGTTGTTTTACTGTTTTATTATTTAATAATTAACTGTCAAAGTCCTATACTGTATACCTGGCATATAGGCATATTTAATAAATTCATAAAAAATGCAAATCAAATTGTTTTCTACAAACTCCACCAGATTCTTGTTCTACATCTCACAGACTACCACTGTGGTGATTTACATGTTGTTTTACTGTTTTATTATTTAATAATTAACTGCCAAAGTCCTATACTGTATACCTGGCTGTATATGCATATTTAATAAATTCATAAAAAATGCAAATCAAATTGTTTTCTGCAAACTCCACCAGATTCTTGTTCTACATCTTAAAGACTACCACTGTGGTCATTTTCATGTTGTTTTACTGTTTTATTATTTAATAATTAACTGTCAAATCCTATACTGTATACCTGGCATATAGGCATATTTAATAAATTCATAAAAAATGCAAATCAAATTGTTTTCTGCAAATTCCACCAGATTCTTGTTCTACATCTCACAGACTACCACTGTGGTGATTATCATGTTGTTTTACTGTTTCATTATTTAATAATTAACTGTCAAAGTATACCTTGTTATACAGCAATATTTAATAAATTCATAGAAAATGCAAATCAAATTGTTTTCTACAAACTCCACCAGATTCTTGTTCTACATCTCACAGACTACCACTTTGGTGATTTACATGTTGTTTTACTGTTTTATTATTTAATAATTAACTGTCAAAGTCCTATACTGTATACCTTGTTATACAGCAATATTTAATAAATTCATAAAAAATGCAAATCAAATTGTTTTCTACAAACTCCACCAGATTCTTGTTCTACATCTCACAGACTACCACTGTGGTGATTATCATGTTGTTTTACTGTTTTATTATTTAATAATTAACTGTCAAAAGTCCTATACTGTATACCTTGTTATACAGCAATATTTAATAAATTCATAAAAAATGCTAATCAAATTGTTTTCTGCAAACTCCACCAGATTCTTGTTCTACATCTCACAGACTACCACTGTGGTGATTTACATGTTGTTTTACTGTTTTATTATTTAATAATTAACTGTCAAAGTCCTATACTGTATACCTGGCATATAGGCATATTTAATAAATTCATAAAAAATGCTAATCAAATTGTTTTCTGCAAACTCCACCAGATTCTTGTTCTACATCTCACAGACTACCACTGTCGTGATTTACATGTTGTTTTACTGTTTTATTATTTAATAATTAACTGTCAAAAGTCCTATACTGTATACCTTGTTATACAGCAATATTTAATAAATTCATAAAAAATGCAAATCAAATTGTTTTCTGCAAACTGCACCAGATTCTTGTTCTACATCTCACAGACTACCACTGTGGTGATTTACATGTTGTTTTACTGTTTTATTATTTAATAATTAACTGTCAAAGTCCTATACTGTATACCTGGCATATAGGCATATTTAATAAATTCATAAAAAATGCAAATCAAATTGTTTTCTGCAAACTCCACCAGATTCTTGTTCTACATCTCACAGACTACCACTGTGGTGATTTACATGTTGTTTTACTGTTTTATTATTTAATAATTAACTGTCAAAAGTCCTATACTGTATACCTTGTTATACAGCAATATTTAATAAATTCATAAAAAATGCAAATCAAATTGTTTTCTGCAAACTCCACCAGATTCTTGTTCTACGTCTCACAGACTACCACTGTGGTGATTTACATGTTGTTTTACTGTTTTATTATTTAATAATTAACTGCCAAAGTCCTATACTGTTTCCCTGGCTGTATAGGCATATTTAATAAATTCATAAAAAATGCAAATCAAATTATTTTCTGCAAACTCCACCAGATTCTTGTTCTACATCTTAAAGACTACCACTGTGGTGATTTTCATGTTGTTTTACTGTTTTATTATTTAATAATTAACTGTCAAAGTCCTATACTGTATACCTGGCATATAGGCATATTTAATAAATTCATAAAAAATGCAAATCAAATTGTTTTCTACAAACTCCACCAGATTCTTGTTCTACATCTCACAGACTACCACTGTGGTGATTTACATGTTGTTTTACTGTTTTATTATTTAATAATTAACTGCCAAAGTCCTATACTGTATACCTGGCTGTATATGCATATTTAATAAATTCATAAAAAATGCAAATCAAATTGTTTTCTGCAAACTCCACCAGATTCTTGTTCTACATCTTAAAGACTACCACTGTGGTCATTTTCATGTTGTTTTACTGTTTTATTATTTAATAATTAACTGTCAAATCCTATACTGTATACCTGGCATATAGGCATATTTAATAAATTCATAAAAAATGCAAATCAAATTGTTTTCTGCAAATTCCACCAGATTCTTGTTCTACATCTCACAGACTACCACTGTGGTGATTATCATGTTGTTTTACTGTTTCATTATTTAATAATTAACTGTCAAAGTATACCTTGTTATACAGCAATATTTAATAAATTCATAGAAAATGCAAATCAAATTGTTTTCTACAAACTCCACCAGATTCTTGTTCTACATCTCACAGACTACCACTTTGGTGATTTACATGTTGTTTTACTGTTTTATTATTTAATAATTAACTGTCAAAGTCCTATACTGTATACCTTGTTATACAGCAATATTTAATAAATTCATAAAAAATGCAAATCAAATTGTTTTCTACAAACTCCACCAGATTCTTGTTCTACATCTCACAGACTACCACTGTGGTGATTATCATGTTGTTTTACTGTTTTATTATTTAATAATTAACTGTCAAAAGTCCTATACTGTATACCTTGTTATACAGCAATATTTAATAAATTCATAAAAAATGCTAATCAAATTGTTTTCTGCAAACTCCACCAGATTCTTGTTCTACATCTCACAGACTACCACTGTGGTGATTTACATGTTGTTTTACTGTTTTATTATTTAATAATTAACTGTCAAAGTCCTATACTGTATACCTGGCATATAGGCATATTTAATAAATTCATAAAAAATGCTAATCAAATTGTTTTCTGCAAACTCCACCAGATTCTTGTTCTACATCTCACAGACTACCACTGTCGTGATTTACATGTTGTTTTACTGTTTTATTATTTAATAATTAACTGTCAAAAGTCCTATACTGTATACCTTGTTATACAGCAATATTTAATAAATTCATAAAAAATGCAAATCAAATTGTTTTCTGCAAACTCCACCAGATTCTTGTTCTACATCTCACAGACTACCACTGTGGTGATTTACATGTTGTTTTACTGTTTTATTATTTAATAATTAACTGTCAAAGTCCTATACTGTATACCTGGCATATAGGCATATTTAATAAATTCATAAAAAATGCAAATCAAATTGTTTTCTGCAAACTCCACCAGATTCTTGTTCTACATCTCACAGACTACCACTGTGGTGATTTACATGTTGTTTTACTGTTTTATTATTTAATAATTAACTGTCAAAGTCCTATACTGTATACCTTGTTATACAGCAATATTTAATAAATTGATAAAAAATGCAAATCAAATTGTCTTCTGCAAACTCCACCAGATTCTTGTTCTACATCTCACAGACTACCACTGTGGTGATTTTCATGTTGTTTTACTGTTTTATTATTTAATAATTAACTGCCAAAGTCCTATACTGTATACCTGGCATATAGGCATATTTAATAAATTCATTAAAAAATGCTAATCAAATTGTTTTCTACAAACTCCACCAGATTCTTGTTCTACATCTCACAGACTACCACTGTGGTGATTTACATGTTGTTTTACTGTTTTATTATTTAATAATTAACTGTCAAAGTCCTATACTGTATACCTTGTTATACAGCAATATTTAATAAATTCATAAAAAATGCAAATCAAATTGTTTTCTACAAACTCCACCAGATTCTTGTTCTACATCTCACAGACTACCACTGTGGTGATTATCATGTTGTTTTACTGTTTTATTATTTAATAATTAACTGTCAAAAGTCCTATACTGTATACCTTGTTATACAGCAATATTTAATAAATTCATAAAAAATGCTAATCAAATTGTTTTCTGCAAACTCCACCAGATTCTTGTTCTACATCTCACATACTACCACTGTGGTGATTTACATGTTGTTTTACTGTTTTATTATTTAATAATTAACTGTCAAAGTCCTATACTGTATACCTGGCATATAGGCATATTTAATAAATTCATAAAAAATGCTAATCAAATTGTTTTCTGCAAACTCCACCAGATTCTTGTTCTACATCTCACAGACTACCACTGTGGTGATTTACATGTTGTTTTACTGTTTTATTATTTAATAATTAACTGTCAAAAGTCCTATACTGTATACCTTGTTATACAACAATATTTAATAAATTCATAAAAAATGCAAATCAAATTGTTTTCTGCAAACTCCACCAGATTCTTGTTCTACATCTCACAGCTACCACTGTGGTGATTTACATGTTGTTTTACTGTTTTATTATTTAATAATTAACTGTCAAAGTCCTATACTGTATACCTTGTTATACAGCAATATTTAATAAATTGATAAAAATGCAAATCAAATTGTCTTCTGCAAACTCCACCAGATTCTTGTTCTACATCTCACAGACTACCACTGTGGTGATTTTCATGTTGTTTTACTGTTTTATTATTTAATAATTAACTGCCAAAGTCCTATACTGTATACCTGGCATATAGGCATATTTAATAAATTCATTAAAAAATGCTAATCAAATTGTTTTCTACAAACTCCACCAGATTCTTGTTCTACATCTCACAGACTACCACTGTGGTGATTTACATGTTGTTTTACTGTTTTATTATTTAATAATTAACTGTCAAAGTCCTATACTGTATACCTTGTTATACAGCAATATTTAATAAATTCATAAAAAATGCAAATCAAATTGTTTTCTACAAACTCCACCAGATTCTTGTTCTACATCTCACAGACTACCACTGTGGTGATTATCATGTTGTTTTACTGTTTTATTATTTAATAATTAACTGTCAAAAGTCCTATACTGTATACCTTGTTATACAGCAATATTTAATAAATTCATAAAAAATGCTAATCAAATTGTTTTCTGCAAACTCCACCAGATTCTTGTTCTACATCTCACATACTACCACTGTAGGGTGATTTACATGTTGTTTTACTGTTTTATTATTTAATAATTAACTGTCAAAGTCCTATACTGTATACCTGGCATATAGGCATATTTAATAAATTCATAAAAAATGCTAATCAAATTGTTTTCTGCAAACTCCACCAGATTCTTGTTCTACATCTCACAGACTACCACTGTGGTGATTTACATGTTGTTTTACTGTTTTATTATTTAATAATTAACTGTCAAAAGTCCTATACTGTATACCTTGTTATACAACAATATTTAATAAATTCATAAAAAATGCAAATCAAATTGTTTTCTGCAAACTCCACCAGATTCTTGTTCTACATCTCACAGACTACCACTGTGGTGATTTACATGTTGTTTTACTGTTTTATTATTTAATAATTAACTGTCAAAGTCCTATACTGTATACCTTGTTATACAGCAATATTTACTAAATTCATAAAAAATGCAAATCAAATTGTTTTCTGCAAACTCCACCAGATTCTTATTATACATCTCACAGACTACCACTGTGGTGATTTACATGTTGTTTTACTGTTTTATTATTTAATAATTAACTGCCAAAATCCTATACTGTCTACCTGGCTGTATAGGCATATTTAATAAATTCATAAAAAATGCAAATCAAATTGTTTTCTGCAAACTCCACCAGATTCTTGTTCTACATCTTAAAGACTACCACTGTGGTGATTTTCATGTTGTTTTACTGTTTTATTATTTAATAATTAACTGTCAAAGTCCTATACTGTATACCTTGTTATACAGCAATATTTAATAAATTCATAAAAAATGCAAATCAAATTGTTTTCTACAAACTCCACCAGATTCTTGTTCTACGTCTCAGAGACTACCACTGTGGTGATTTACATGTTGTTTTACTGTTTTATTATTTAATAATTAACTGTCAAAGTCCTATACTGTATACCTGGCATATAGGCATATTTAATAAATTCATAAAAAATGCAAATCAAATTGTTTTCTACAAACTCCACCAGATTCTTGTTCTACGTCTCAGAGACTACCACTGTGGTGATTTACATGTTGTTTTACTGTTTTATTATTTAATAATTAACTGTCAAAGTCCTATACTGTATACCTTGTTATACAGCAATATTTAATAAATTCATAAAAAATGCAAATCAAATTGTTTTCTGCAAACTCCACCAGATTCTTGTTCTACATCTCACAGACTACCGCTGTGGTGATTTACATGTTGTTTTACTGTTTTATTATTTAATAATTAACTGTCAAAAGTCCTATAATGTATACCTTGTTATACAACAATATTTAATAAATTCATAAAAAATGCAAATCAAATTGTTTTCTGCAAACTCCACCAGATTCTTGTTCTACATCTCACAGACTACCACTGTGGTGATTTACATGTTGTTTTACTGTTTTATTATTTAATAATTAACTGTCAAAGTCCTATACTGTATACCTGGCATATAGGCATATTTAATAAATTCATAAAAAATGCTAATCAAATTGTTTTCTGCAAACTCCACCAGATTCTTGTTCTACATCTCACAGACTACCACTGTGGTGATTTACATGTTGTTTTACTGTTTTATTATTTAATAATTAACTGTCAAAAGTCCTATAATGTATACCTTGTTATACAACAATATTTAATAAATTCATAAAAAATGCAAATCAAATTGTTTTCTGCAAACTCCACCAGATTCTTGTTCTACATCTCACAGACTACCACTGTGGTGATTTACATGTTGTTTTACTGTTTTATTATTTAATAATTAACTGTCAAAGTCCTATACTGTATACCTTGTTATACAGCAATATTTACTAAATTCATAAAAAATGCAAATCAAATTGTTTTCTGCAAACTCCACCAGATTCTTATTCTACATCTCACAGACTACCACTGTGGTGATTTACATGTTGTTTTACTGTTTTATTATTTAATAATTAACTGCCAAAATCCTATACTGTCTACCTGGCTGTATAGGCATATTTAATAAATTCATAAAAAATGCAAATCAAATTGTTTTCTGCAAACTCCACCAGATTCTTGTTCTACATCTTAAAGACTACCACTGTGGTGATTTTCATGTTGTTTTACTGTTTTATTATTTAATAATTAACTGTCAAAGTCCTATACTGTATACCTTGTTATACAGCAATATTTAATAAATTCATAAAAAATGCAAATCAAATTGTTTTCTACAAACTCCACCAGATTCTTGTTCTACGTCTCAGAGACTACCACTGTGGTGATTTACATGTTGTTTTACTGTTTTATTATTTAATAATTAACTGTCAAAGTCCTATACTGTATACCTGGCATATAGGCATATTTAATAAATTCATAAAAAATGCAAATCAAATTGTTTTCTACAAACTCCACCAGATTCTTGTTCAACGTCTCAGAGACTACCACTGTGGTGATTTACATGTTGTTTTACTGTTTTATTATTTAATAATTAACTGTCAAATTCCTATACTGTATACCTTGTTATACAGCAATATTTAATAAATTCATAAAAAATGCAAATCAAATTGTTTTCTGCAAACTCCACCAGATTCTTGTTCTACATCTCACAGACTACCGCTGTGGTGATTTACATGTTGTTTTACTGTTTTATTATTTAATAATTAACTGTCAAAGTCCTATACTGTATACCTTGTTATACAGCAATATTTAATAAATTCATAAAAAATGCAAATCAAATTGTTTTCTGCAAACTCCACCAGATTCTTGTTCTACATCTCACAGACTACCACTGTGGTGATTTACATGTTGTTTTACTGTTTTATTATTTAATAATTAACTGTCAAAGTCCTATACTGTATACCTTGTTATACAGCAATATTTAATAAATTCATAAAAAATGCAAATCAAATTGTTTTCTACAAACTCCACCAGATTCTTGTTCTACGTCTCAGAGACTACCACTGTGGTGATTTACATGTTGTTTTACTGTTTTATTATTTAATAATTAACTGTCAAAGTCCTATACTGTATACCTGGCATATAGGCATATTTAATAAATTCATAAAAAATGCAAATCAAATTGTTTTCTACAAACTCCACCAGATTCTTGTTCTACGTCTCAGAGACTACCACTGTGGTGATTTACATGTTGTTTTACTGTTTTATTATTTAATAATTAACTGTCAAAGTCCTATACTGTATACCTTGTTATACAGCAATATTTAATAAATTCATAAAAAATGCAAATCAAATTGTTTTCTGCAAACTCCACCAGATTCTTGTTCTACATCTCACAGACTACCACTGTGGTGATTTACATGTTGTTTTACTGTTTTATTATTTAATAATTAACTGTCAAAAGTCCTATACTGTATACCTTGTTATACAGCAATATTTAATAAATTCATAAAAAATGCAAATCAAATTGTTTTCTGCAAACTCCACCAGATTCTTGTTCTACGTCTCACAGACTACCACTGTGGTGATTTACATGTTGTTTTACTGTTTTATTATTTAATAATTAACTGCCAAAGTCCTATACTGTATCCCTGGCTGTATAGGCATATTTAATAAATTCATAAAAAATGCAAATCAAATTATTTTCTGCAAACTCCACCAGATTCTTGTTCTACATCTTAAAGACTACCACTGTGGTGATTTTCATGTTGTTTTACTGTTTTATTATTTAATAATTAACTGTCAAAGTCCTATACTGTATACCTGGCATATAGGCATATTTAATAAATTCATAAAAAATGCAAATCAAATTGTTTTCTACAAACTCCACCAGATTCTTGTTCTACATCTCACAGACTACCACTGTGGTGATTTACATGTTGTTTTACTGTTTTATTATTTAATAATTAACTGCCAAAGTCCTATACTGTATACCTGGCTGTATATGCATATTTAATAAATTCATAAAAAATGCAAATCAAATTGTTTTCTGCAAACTCCACCAGATTCTTGTTCTACATCTTAAAGACTACCACTGTGGTCATTTTCATGTTGTTTTACTGTTTTATTATTTAATAATTAACTGTCAAATCCTATACTGTATACCTGGCATATAGGCATATTTAATAAATTCATAAAAAATGCAAATCAAATTGTTTTCTGCAAATTCCACCAGATTCTTGTTCTACATCTCACAGACTACCACTGTGGTGATTATCATGTTGTTTTACTGTTTCATTATTTAATAATTAACTGTCAAAGTATACCTTGTTATACAGCAATATTTAATAAATTCATAGAAAATGCAAATCAAATTGTTTTCTACAAACTCCACCAGATTCTTGTTCTACATCTCACAGACTACCACTGTGGTGATTTACATGTTGTTTTACTGTTTTATTATTTAATAATTAACTGTCAAAGTCCTATATTGTATACCTGGCATATAGGCATATTTAATAAATTCATAAAAAAATGCTAATCAAATTGTTTTCTGCAAACTCCACCAGATTCTTGTTCTACATCTCACAGACTACCACTGTGGTGATTTACATGTTGTTTTACTGTTTTATTATTTAATAATTAACTGTCAAAGTCCTATACTGTATATCTTGTTATACAGCAATATTTAATAAATTCATAAAAAATGCAAATCAAATTGTTTTCTGCAAACTCCACCAGATTCTTGTTCTACATCTCACAGACTACCACTGTGGTGATTTACATGTTGTTTTACTGTTTTATTATTTAATAATTAACTGTCAAAGTCCTATACTGTATACCTGGCATATAGGCATATTTAATAAATTCATAAAAAATGCTAATCAAATTGTTTTCTGCAAACTCCACCAGATTCTTGTTCTACATCTCACAGACTACCACTGTGGTGATTTACATGTTGTTTTACTGTTTTATTATTTAATAATTAACTGTCAAAAGTCCTATACTGTATACCTTGTTATACAGCAATATTTAATAAATTCATAAAAAATGCAAATCAAATTGTTTTCTGCAAACTCCACCAGATTCTTGTTCTACATCTCACAGACTACCACTGTGGTGATTTACATGTTGTTTTACTGTTTTATTATTTAATAATTAACTGCCAAAGTCCTATACTGTATCCCTGGCTGTATAGGCATATTTAATAAATTCATAAAAAATGCAAATCAAATTGTTTTCTGCAAACTCCACCAGATTCTTGTTCTACATCTTAAAGACTACCACTGTGGTGATTTTCATGTTGTTTTACTGTTTTATTATTTAATAATTAACTGTTAAAGTCCTATACTGTATACCTGGCATATAGGCATATTTAATAAATTCATAAAAAATGCAAATCAAATTGTTTTCTACAAACTCCACCAGATTCTTGTTCTACATCTCACAGACTACCACTGTGGTGATTTACATGTTGTTTTACTGTTTTATTATTTAATAATTAACTGCCAAAGTCCTATACTGTATACCTGGCTGTATATGCATATTTAATAAATTCATAAAAAATGCAAATAAAATTGTTTTCTGCAAACTCCACCAGATTCTTGTTCTACATCTTAAAGACTACCACTGTGGTCATTTTCATGTTGTTTTACTGTTTTATTATTTAATAATTAACTGTCAAATCCTATACTGTATACCTGGCATATAGGCATATTTAATCAATTCATAAAAAATGCAAATCAAATTGTTTTCTGCAAATTCCACCAGATTCTTGTTCTACATCTCACAGACTACCACTGTGGTGATTATCATGTTGTTTTACTGTTTTATTATTTAATAATTAACCGTCAAAAGTCCTATACTCTATACCTTGTTATACAGCAATATTTAATAAATTCATAAAAAATGCAAATCAAATTGTTTTCTGCAAACTCCACCAGATTCTTGTTCTACATCTCACAGACTACCACTGTGGTGATTTACATGTTGTTTTACTGTTTTATTATTTAATAATTAACTGTCAAAGTCCTATACTGTATACCTGGCATATAGGCATATTTAATAAATTCATAAAAAATGCAAATCAAATTGTTTTCTGCAAACTCCACCAGATTCTTGTTCTACATCTTAAAGACTACCACTGTGGTCATTTTCATGTTGTTTTACTGTTTTATTATTTAATAATTAACTGTCAAATCCTATACTGTATACCTGGCATATAGGCATATTTAATAAATTCATAAAAAATGCAAATCAAATTGTTTTCTGCAAACTCCACCAGATTCTTGTTCTACATCTCACAGACTACCACTGTGGTGATTTACATGTTGTTTTACTGTTTTATTATTTAATAATTAACTGTCAAAGTCCTATACTGTATACCTTGTTATACAGCAATATTTAATAAATTCATAAAAAATGCAAATCAAATTGTTTTCTGCAAACTCCACCAGATTCTTGTTCTACATCTCACAGACTACCACTGTGGTGATTTACATGTTGTTTTACTGTTTTATTATTTAATAATTAACTGTCAAAGTCCTATACTGTATACCTTGTTATACAGCAATATTTAATAAATTCATAAAAAATGCAAATCAAATTGTTTTCTGCAAACTCCACCAGATTCTTATTCTACATCTCACAGACTACCACTGTGGTGATTTACATGTTGTTTTACTGTTTTATTATTTAATAATTAACTGCCAAAGTCCTATACTGTCTACCTGGCTGTATAGGCATATTTAATAAATTCATAAAAAATGCAAATCAAATTGTTTTCTGCAAACTCCACCAGATTCTTGTTCTACATCTTAAAGACTACCACTGTGGTGATTTTCATGTTGTTTTACTGTTTTATTATTTAATAATTAACTGTCAAAGTCCTATACTGTATACCTGGGCATATAGGCATATTTAATAAATTCATAAAAAATGCAAATCAAATTGTTTTCTGCAAACTCCACCAGATTCTTGTTCTACATCTCACAGACTACCACTGTGGTGATTTACATGTTGTTTTACTGTTTTATTATTTAATAATTAACTGCCAAAGTCCTATACTGTATCCCTGGCTGTATAGGCATATTTAATAAATTCATAAAAAATGCAAATCAAATTATTTTCTGCAAACTCCACCAGATTCTTGTTCTACATCTTAAAGACTACCACTGTGGGGATTTTCATGTTGTTTTACTGTTTTATTATTTAATAATTAACTGTCAAAGTCCTATACTGTATACCTGGCATATAGGCATATTTAATAAATTCATAAAAAATGCAAATCAAATTGTTTTCTACAAACTCCACCAGATTCTTGTTCTACATCTCACAGACTACCACTGTGGTGATTATCATGTTGTTTTACTGTTTTATTATTTAATAATTAACTGCCAAAGTCCTATACTGTATACCTGGCTGTATATGCATATTTAATAAATTCATAAAAAATGCAAATCAAATTGTTTTCTGCAAACTCCACCAGATTCTTGTTCTACATCTTAAAGACTACCACTGTGGTCATTTTCATGTTGTTTTACTGTTTTATTATTTAATAATTAACTGTCAAATCCTATACTGTATACCTGGCATATAGGCATATTTAATAAATTCATAAAAAATGCAAATCAAATTGTTTTCTGCAAATTCCACCAGATTCTTGTTCTACATCTCACAGACTACCACTGTGGTGATTATCATGTTGTTTTACTGTTTCATTATTTAATAATTAACTGTCAAAGTATACCTTGTTATACAGCAATATTTAATAAATTCATAGAAAATGCAAATCAAATTGTTTTCTACAAACTCCACCAGATTCTTGTTCTACATCTCACAGACTACCACTGTGGTGATTTACATGTTGTTTTACTGTTTTATTATTTAATAATTAACTGTCAAAGTCCTATACTGTATCCCTGGCTGTATAGGCATATTTAATAAATTCATAAAAAATGCAAATCAAATTGTTTTCTGCAAACTCCACCAGATTCTTGTTCTACATCTTAAAGACTACCACTGTGGTGATTTTCATGTTGTTTTACTGTTTTATTATTTAATAATTAACTGTTAAAGTCCTATACTGTATACCTGGCATATAGGCATATTTAATAAATTCATAAAAAATGCAAATCAAATTGTTTTCTACAAACTCCACCAGATTCTTGTTCTACATCTCACAGACTACCACTGTGGTGATTTACATGTTGTTTTACTGTTTTATTATTTAATAATTAACTGCCAAAGTCCTATACTGTATACCTGGCTGTATATGCATATTTAATAAATTCATAAAAAATGCAAATCAAATTGTTTTCTGCAAACTCCACCAGATTCTTGTTCTACATCTTAAAGACTACCACTGTGGTCATTTTCATGTTGTTTTACTGTTTTATTATTTAATAATTAACTGTCAAATCCTATACTGTATACCTGGCATATAGGCATATTTAATCAATTCATAAAAAATGCAAATCAAATTGTTTTCTGCAAATTCCACCAGATTCTTGTTCTACATCTCACAGACTACCACTGTGGTGATTATCATGTTGTTTTACTGTTTTATTATTTAATAATTAACTGTCAAAAGTCCTATACTCTATACCTTGTTATACAGCAATATTTAATAAATTCATAAAAAATGCAAATCAAATTGTTTTCTGCAAACTCCACCAGATTCTTGTTCTACATCTCACAGACTACCACTGTGGTGATTTACATGTTGTTTTACTGTTTTATTATTTAATAATTAACTGTCAAAGTCCTATACTGTATACCTGGCATATAGGCATATTTAATAAATTCATAAAAAATGCAAATCAAATTGTTTTCTGCAAACTCCACCAGATTCTTGTTCTACATCTCACAGACTACCACTGTGGTGATTTACATGTTGTTTTACTGTTTTATTATTTAATAATTAACTGTCAAAGTCCTATACTGTATACCTTGTTATACAGCAATATTTAATAAATTCATAAAAAATGCAAATCAAATTGTCTTCTGCAAACTCCACCAGATTCTTGTTCTACATCTCACAGACTACCACTGTGGTGATTTTCATGTTGTTTTACTGTTTTATTATTTAATAATTAACTGCCAAAGTCCTATACTGTATACCTGGCATATAGGCATATTTAATAAATTCATTAAAAAATGCTAATCAAATTGTTTTCTACAAACTCCACCAGATTCTTGTTCTACATCTCACAGACTACCACTGTGGTGATTTACATGTTGTTTTACTGTTTTATTATTTAATAATTAACTGTCAAAGTCCTATACTGTATACCTTGTTATACAGCAATATTTAATAAATTCATAAAAAATGCAAATCAAATTGTTTTCTACAAACTCCACCAGATTCTTGTTCTACATCTCACAGACTACCACTGTGGTGATTATCATGTTGTTTTACTGTTTTATTATTTAATAATTAACTGTCAAAAGTCCTATACTGTATACCTTGTTATACAGCAATATTTAATAAATTCATAAAAAATGCTAATCAAATTGTTTTCTGCAAACTCCACCAGATTCTTGTTCTACATCTCACATACTACCACTGTGGTGATTTACATGTTGTTTTACTGTTTTATTATTTAATAATTAACTGTCAAAGTCCTATACTGTATACCTGGCATATAGGCATATTTAATAAATTCATAAAAAATGCTAATCAAATTGTTTTCTGCAAACTCCACCAGATTCTTGTTCTACATCTCACAGACTACCACTGTGGTGATTTACATGTTGTTTTACTGTTTTATTATTTAATAATTAACTGTCAAAAGTCCTATACTGTATACCTTGTTATACAACAATATTTAATAAATTCATAAAAAATGCAAATCAAATTGTTTTCTGCAAACTCCACCAGATTCTTGTTCTACATCTCACAGACTACCACTGTGGTGATTTACATGTTGTTTTACTGTTTTATTATTTAATAATTAACTGTCAAAGTCCTATACTGTATACCTTGTTATACAGCAATATTTAATAAATTGATAAAAAATGCAAATCAAATTGTCTTCTGCAAACTCCACCAGATTCTTGTTCTACATCTCACAGACTACCACTGTGGTGATTTTCATGTTGTTTTACTGTTTTATTATTTAATAATTAACTGCCAAAGTCCTATACTGTATACCTGGCATATAGGCATATTTAATAAATTCATTAAAAAATGCTAATCAAATTGTTTTCTACAAACTCCACCAGATTCTTGTTCTACATCTCACAGACTACCACTGTGGTGATTTACATGTTGTTTTACTGTTTTATTATTTAATAATTAACTGTCAAAGTCCTATACTGTATACCTTGTTATACAGCAATATTTAATAAATTCATAAAAAATGCAAATCAAATTGTTTTCTACAAACTCCACCAGATTCTTGTTCTACATCTCACAGACTACCACTGTGGTGATTATCATGTTGTTTTACTGTTTTATTATTTAATAATTAACTGTCAAAAGTCCTATACTGTATACCTTGTTATACAGCAATATTTAATAAATTCATAAAAAATGCTAATCAAATTGTTTTCTGCAAACTCCACCAGATTCTTGTTCTACATCTCACATACTACCACTGTGGTGATTTACATGTTGTTTTACTGTTTTATTATTTAATAATTAACTGTCAAAGTCCTATACTGTATACCTGGCATATAGGCATATTTAATAAATTCATAAAAAATGCTAATCAAATTGTTTTCTGCAAACTCCACCAGATTCTTGTTCTACATCTCACAGACTACCACTGTGGTGATTTACATGTTGTTTTACTGTTTTATTATTTAATAATTAACTGTCAAAAGTCCTATACTGTATACCTTGTTATACAACAATATTTAATAAATTCATAAAAAATGCAAATCAAATTGTTTTCTGCAAACTCCACCAGATTCTTGTTCTACATCTCACAGACTACCACTGTGGTGATTTACATGTTGTTTTACTGTTTTATTATTTAATAATTAACTGTCAAAGTCCTATACTGTATACCTTGTTATACAGCAATATTTACTAAATTCATAAAAAATGCAAATCAAATTGTTTTCTGCAAACTCCACCAGATTCTTATTATACATCTCACAGACTACCACTGTGGTGATTTACATGTTGTTTTACTGTTTTATTATTTAATAATTAACTGCCAAAATCCTATACTGTCTACCTGGCTGTATAGGCATATTTAATAAATTCATAAAAAATGCAAATCAAATTGTTTTCTGCAAACTCCACCAGATTCTTGTTCTACATCTTAAAGACTACCACTGTGGTGATTTTCATGTTGTTTTACTGTTTTATTATTTAATAATTAACTGTCAAAGTCCTATACTGTATACCTTGTTATACAGCAATATTTAATAAATTCATAAAAAATGCAAATCAAATTGTTTTCTACAAACTCCACCAGATTCTTGTTCTACGTCTCAGAGACTACCACTGTGGTGATTTACATGTTGTTTTACTGTTTTATTATTTAATAATTAACTGTCAAAGTCCTATACTGTATACCTGGCATATAGGCATATTTAATAAATTCATAAAAAATGCAAATCAAATTGTTTTCTACAAACTCCACCAGATTCTTGTTCTACGTCTCAGAGACTACCACTGTGGTGATTTACATGTTGTTTTACTGTTTTATTATTTAATAATTAACTGTCAAAGTCCTATACTGTATACCTTGTTATACAGCAATATTTAATAAATTCATAAAAAATGCAAATCAAATTGTTTTCTGCAAACTCCACCAGATTCTTGTTCTACATCTCACAGACTACCGCTGTGGTGATTTACATGTTGTTTTACTGTTTTATTATTTAATAATTAACTGTCAAAAGTCCTATAATGTATACCTTGTTATACAACAATATTTAATAAATTCATAAAAAATGCAAATCAAATTGTTTTCTGCAAACTCCACCAGATTCTTGTTCTACATCTCACAGACTACCACTGTGGTGATTTACATGTTGTTTTACTGTTTTATTATTTAATAATTAACTGTCAAAGTCCTATACTGTATACCTGGCATATAGGCATATTTAATAAATTCATAAAAAATGCTAATCAAATTGTTTTCTGCAAACTCCACCAGATTCTTGTTCTACATCTCACAGACTACCACTGTGGTGATTTACATGTTGTTTTACTGTTTTATTATTTAATAATTAACTGTCAAAAGTCCTATAATGTATACCTTGTTATACAACAATATTTAATAAATTCATAAAAAATGCAAATCAAATTGTTTTCTGCAAACTCCACCAGATTCTTGTTCTACATCTCACAGACTACCACTGTGGTGATTTACATGTTGTTTTACTGTTTTATTATTTAATAATTAACTGTCAAAGTCCTATACTGTATACCTTGTTATACAGCAATATTTACTAAATTCATAAAAAATGCAAATCAAATTGTTTTCTGCAAACTCCACCAGATTCTTATTCTACATCTCACAGACTACCACTGTGGTGATTTACATGTTGTTTTACTGTTTTATTATTTAATAATTAACTGCCAAAATCCTATACTGTCTACCTGGCTGTATAGGCATATTTAATAAATTCATAAAAAATGCAAATCAAATTGTTTTCTGCAAACTCCACCAGATTCTTGTTCTACATCTTAAAGACTACCACTGTGGTGATTTTCATGTTGTTTTACTGTTTTATTATTTAATAATTAACTGTCAAAGTCCTATACTGTATACCTTGTTATACAGCAATATTTAATAAATTCATAAAAAATGCAAATCAAATTGTTTTCTACAAACTCCACCAGATTCTTGTTCTACGTCTCAGAGACTACCACTGTGGTGATTTACATGTTGTTTTACTGTTTTATTATTTAATAATTAACTGTCAAAGTCCTATACTGTATACCTGGCATATAGGCATATTTAATAAATTCATAAAAAATGCAAATCAAATTGTTTTCTACAAACTCCACCAGATTCTTGTTCAACGTCTCAGAGACTACCACTGTGGTGATTTACATGTTGTTTTACTGTTTTATTATTTAATAATTAACTGTCAAATTCCTATACTGTATACCTTGTTATACAGCAATATTTAATAAATTCATAAAAAATGCAAATCAAATTGTTTTCTGCAAACTCCACCAGATTCTTGTTCTACATCTCACAGACTACCGCTGTGGTGATTTACATGTTGTTTTACTGTTTTATTATTTAATAATTAACTGTCAAAGTCCTATACTGTATACCTTGTTATACAGCAATATTTAATAAATTCATAAAAAATGCAAATCAAATTGTTTTCTGCAAACTCCACCAGATTCTTGTTCTACATCTCACAGACTACCACTGTGGTGATTTACATGTTGTTTTACTGTTTTATTATTTAATAATTAACTGTCAAAGTCCTATACTGTATACCTTGTTATACAGCAATATTTAATAAATTCATAAAAAATGCAAATCAAATTGTTTTCTACAAACTCCACCAGATTCTTGTTCTACGTCTCAGAGACTACCACTGTGGTGATTTACATGTTGTTTTACTGTTTTATTATTTAATAATTAACTGTCAAAGTCCTATACTGTATACCTGGCATATAGGCATATTTAATAAATTCATAAAAAATGCAAATCAAATTGTTTTCTACAAACTCCACCAGATTCTTGTTCTACGTCTCAGAGACTACCACTGTGGTGATTTACATGT
Organism: Leuciscus leuciscus; assembly: GCF_965113295.1. Lineage (NCBI taxonomy): Eukaryota > Metazoa > Chordata > Actinopteri > Cypriniformes > Leuciscidae > Leuciscus > Leuciscus leuciscus. The sequence goes on along the minus strand of NC_138728.1, from coordinate 23,110,061 downwards.
TGTTTTACTGTTTTATTATTTAATAATTAACTGTCAAAGTCCTATACTGTATACCTTGTTATACAGCAATATTTAATAAATTCATAAAAAATGCAAATCAAATTGTTTTCTGCAAACTCCACCAGATTCTTGTTCTACATCTCACAGACTACCACTGTGGTGATTTACATGTTGTTTTACTGTTTTATTATTTAATAATTAACTGTCAAAAGTCCTATACTGTATACCTTGTTATACAGCAATATTTAATAAATTCATAAAAAATGCAAATCAAATTGTTTTCTGCAAACTCCACCAGATTCTTGTTCTACGTCTCACAGACTACCACTGTGGTGATTTACATGTTGTTTTACTGTTTTATTATTTAATAATTAACTGCCAAAGTCCTATACTGTATCCCTGGCTGTATAGGCATATTTAATAAATTCATAAAAAATGCAAATCAAATTATTTTCTGCAAACTCCACCAGATTCTTGTTCTACATCTTAAAGACTACCACTGTGGTGATTTTCATGTTGTTTTACTGTTTTATTATTTAATAATTAACTGTCAAAGTCCTATACTGTATACCTGGCATATAGGCATATTTAATAAATTCATAAAAAATGCAAATCAAATTGTTTTCTACAAACTCCACCAGATTCTTGTTCTACATCTCACAGACTACCACTGTGGTGATTTACATGTTGTTTTACTGTTTTATTATTTAATAATTAACTGCCAAAGTCCTATACTGTATACCTGGCTGTATATGCATATTTAATAAATTCATAAAAAATGCAAATCAAATTGTTTTCTGCAAACTCCACCAGATTCTTGTTCTACATCTTAAAGACTACCACTGTGGTCATTTTCATGTTGTTTTACTGTTTTATTATTTAATAATTAACTGTCAAATCCTATACTGTATACCTGGCATATAGGCATATTTAATAAATTCATAAAAAATGCAAATCAAATTGTTTTCTGCAAATTCCACCAGATTCTTGTTCTACATCTCACAGACTACCACTGTGGTGATTATCATGTTGTTTTACTGTTTCATTATTTAATAATTAACTGTCAAAGTATACCTTGTTATACAGCAATATTTAATAAATTCATAGAAAATGCAAATCAAATTGTTTTCTACAAACTCCACCAGATTCTTGTTCTACATCTCACAGACTACCACTGTGGTGATTTACATGTTGTTTTACTGTTTTATTATTTAATAATTAACTGTCAAAGTCCTATATTGTATACCTGGCATATAGGCATATTTAATAAATTCATAAAAAAATGCTAATCAAATTGTTTTCTGCAAACTCCACCAGATTCTTGTTCTACATCTCACAGACTACCACTGTGGTGATTTACATGTTGTTTTACTGTTTTATTATTTAATAATTAACTGTCAAAGTCCTATACTGTATATCTTGTTATACAGCAATATTTAATAAATTCATAAAAAATGCAAATCAAATTGTTTTCTGCAAACTCCACCAGATTCTTGTTCTACATCTCACAGACTACCACTGTGGTGATTTACATGTTGTTTTACTGTTTTATTATTTAATAATTAACTGTCAAAGTCCTATACTGTATACCTGGCATATAGGCATATTTAATAAATTCATAAAAAATGCTAATCAAATTGTTTTCTGCAAACTCCACCAGATTCTTGTTCTACATCTCACAGACTACCACTGTGGTGATTTACATGTTGTTTTACTGTTTTATTATTTAATAATTAACTGTCAAAAGTCCTATACTGTATACCTTGTTATACAGCAATATTTAATAAATTCATAAAAAATGCAAATCAAATTGTTTTCTGCAAACTCCACCAGATTCTTGTTCTACATCTCACAGACTACCACTGTGGTGATTTACATGTTGTTTTACTGTTTTATTATTTAATAATTAACTGCCAAAGTCCTATACTGTATCCCTGGCTGTATAGGCATATTTAATAAATTCATAAAAAATGCAAATCAAATTGTTTTCTGCAAACTCCACCAGATTCTTGTTCTACATCTTAAAGACTACCACTGTGGTGATTTTCATGTTGTTTTACTGTTTTATTATTTAATAATTAACTGTTAAAGTCCTATACTGTATACCTGGCATATAGGCATATTTAATAAATTCATAAAAAATGCAAATCAAATTGTTTTCTACAAACTCCACCAGATTCTTGTTCTACATCTCACAGACTACCACTGTGGTGATTTACATGTTGTTTTACTGTTTTATTATTTAATAATTAACTGCCAAAGTCCTATACTGTATACCTGGCTGTATATGCATATTTAATAAATTCATAAAAAATGCAAATAAAATTGTTTTCTGCAAACTCCACCAGATTCTTGTTCTACATCTTAAAGACTACCACTGTGGTCATTTTCATGTTGTTTTACTGTTTTATTATTTAATAATTAACTGTCAAATCCTATACTGTATACCTGGCATATAGGCATATTTAATCAATTCATAAAAAATGCAAATCAAATTGTTTTCTGCAAATTCCACCAGATTCTTGTTCTACATCTCACAGACTACCACTGTGGTGATTATCATGTTGTTTTACTGTTTTATTATTTAATAATTAACCGTCAAAAGTCCTATACTCTATACCTTGTTATACAGCAATATTTAATAAATTCATAAAAAATGCAAATCAAATTGTTTTCTGCAAACTCCACCAGATTCTTGTTCTACATCTCACAGACTACCACTGTGGTGATTTACATGTTGTTTTACTGTTTTATTATTTAATAATTAACTGTCAAAGTCCTATACTGTATACCTGGCATATAGGCATATTTAATAAATTCATAAAAAATGCAAATCAAATTGTTTTCTGCAAACTCCACCAGATTCTTGTTCTACATCTTAAAGACTACCACTGTGGTCATTTTCATGTTGTTTTACTGTTTTATTATTTAATAATTAACTGTCAAATCCTATACTGTATACCTGGCATATAGGCATATTTAATAAATTCATAAAAAATGCAAATCAAATTGTTTTCTGCAAACTCCACCAGATTCTTGTTCTACATCTCACAGACTACCACTGTGGTGATTTACATGTTGTTTTACTGTTTTATTATTTAATAATTAACTGTCAAAGTCCTATACTGTATACCTTGTTATACAGCAATATTTAATAAATTCATAAAAAATGCAAATCAAATTGTTTTCTGCAAACTCCACCAGATTCTTGTTCTACATCTCACAGACTACCACTGTGGTGATTTACATGTTGTTTTACTGTTTTATTATTTAATAATTAACTGTCAAAGTCCTATACTGTATACCTTGTTATACAGCAATATTTAATAAATTCATAAAAAATGCAAATCAAATTGTTTTCTGCAAACTCCACCAGATTCTTATTCTACATCTCACAGACTACCACTGTGGTGATTTACATGTTGTTTTACTGTTTTATTATTTAATAATTAACTGCCAAAGTCCTATACTGTCTACCTGGCTGTATAGGCATATTTAATAAATTCATAAAAAATGCAAATCAAATTGTTTTCTGCAAACTCCACCAGATTCTTGTTCTACATCTTAAAGACTACCACTGTGGTGATTTTCATGTTGTTTTACTGTTTTATTATTTAATCATTAACTGTCAAAGTCCTATACTGTATACCTGGGCATATAGGCATATTTAATAAATTCATAAAAAATGCAAATCAAATTGTTTTCTGCAAACTCCACCAGATTCTTGTTCTACATCTCACAGACTACCACTGTGGTGATTTACATGTTGTTTTACTGTTTTATTATTTAATAATTAACTGTCAAAGTCCTATACTGTATACCTTGTTATACAGCAATATTTACTAAATTCATAAAAAATGCAAATCAAATTGTTTTCTGCAAACTCCACCAGATTCTTGTTCTACATCTTAAAGACTACCACTGTGGGGATTTTCATGTTGTTTTACTGTTTTATTATTTAATAATTAACTGTCAAAGTCCTATACTGTATACCTGGCATATAGGCATATTTAATAAATTCATAAAAAATGCAAATCAAATTGTTTTCTACAAACTCCACCAGATTCTTGTTCTACATCTCACAGACTACCACTGTGGTGATTTACATGTTGTTTTACTGTTTTATTATTTAATAATTAACTGCCAAAGTCCTATACTGTATACCTGGCTGTATATGCATATTTAATAAATTCATAAAAAATGCAAATCAAATTGTTTTCTGCAAACTCCACCAGATTCTTGTTCTACATCTTAAAGACTACCACTGTGGTCATTTTCATGTTGTTTTACTGTTTTATTATTTAATAATTAACTGTCAAATCCTATACTGTATACCTGGCATATAGGCATATTTAATAAATTCATAAAAAATGCAAATCAAATTGTTTTCTGCAAATTCCACCAGATTCTTGTTCTACATCTCACAGACTACCACTGTGGTGATTATCATGTTGTTTTACTGTTTCATTATTTAATAATTAACTGTCAAAGTATACCTTGTTATACAGCAATATTTAATAAATTCATAGAAAATGCAAATCAAATTGTTTTCTACAAACTCCACCAGATTCTTGTTCTACATCTCACAGACTACCACTGTGGTGATTTACATGTTGTTTTACTGTTTTATTATTTAATAATTAACTGTCAAAGTCCTATACTGTATCCCTGGCTGTATAGGCATATTTAATAAATTCATAAAAAATGCAAATCAAATTGTTTTCTGCAAACTCCACCAGATTCTTGTTCTACATCTTAAAGACTACCACTGTGGTGATTTTCATGTTGTTTTACTGTTTTATTATTTAATAATTAACTGTTAAAGTCCTATACTGTATACCTGGCATATAGGCATATTTAATAAATTCATAAAAAATGCAAATCAAATTGTTTTCTACAAACTCCACCAGATTCTTGTTCTACATCTCACAGACTACCACTGTGGTGATTTACATGTTGTTTTACTGTTTTATTATTTAATAATTAACTGCCAAAGTCCTATACTGTATACCTGGCTGTATATGCATATTTAATAAATTCATAAAAAATGCAAATCAAATTGTTTTCTGCAAACTCCACCAGATTCTTGTTCTACATCTTAAAGACTACCACTGTGGTCATTTTCATGTTGTTTTACTGTTTTATTATTTAATAATTAACTGTCAAATCCTATACTGTATACCTGGCATATAGGCATATTTAATCAATTCATAAAAAATGCAAATCAAATTGTTTTCTGCAAATTCCACCAGATTCTTGTTCTACATCTCACAGACTACCACTGTGGTGATTATCATGTTGTTTTACTGTTTTATTATTTAATAATTAACTGTCAAAAGTCCTATACTCTATACCTTGTTATACAGCAATATTTAATAAATTCATAAAAAATGCAAATCAAATTGTTTTCTGCAAACTCCACCAGATTCTTGTTCTACATCTCACAGACTACCACTGTGGTGATTTACATGTTGTTTTACTGTTTTATTATTTAATAATTAACTGTCAAAGTCCTATACTGTATACCTTGTTATACAGCAATATTTAATAAATTCATAAAAAATGCAAATCAAATTGTCTTCTGCAAACTCCACCAGATTCTTGTTCTACATCTCACAGACTACCACTGTGGTGATTTTCATGTTGTTTTACTGTTTTATTATTTAATAATTAACTGCCAAAGTCCTATACTGTATACCTGGCATATAGGCATATTTAATAAATTCATTAAAAAATGCAAATCAAATTGTTTTCTACAAACTCCACCAGATTCTTGTTCTACATCTCACAGACTACCACTGTGGTGATTTACATGTTGTTTTACTGTTTTATTATTTAATAATTAACTGTCAAAGTCCTGTACTGTAGACCTTGTTATACAGCAATATTTAATAAATTCATAAAAAATGCAAATCAAATTATTTTCTACAAACTCCACCAGATTCTTGTTCTACATCTCACAGACTACCACTGTGGTGATTATCATGTTGTTTTACTGTTTTATTATTTAATAATTAACTGTCAAATGTCCTATACTGTATACCTTGTTATACAGCAATATTTAATAAATTCATAAAAAATGCTAATCAAATTGTTTTCTGCAAACTCCACCAGATTCTTGTTCTACATCTCACAGACTACCACTGTGGTGATTTACATGTTGTTTTACTGTTTTATTATTTAATAATTAACTGTCAAAGTCCAATACTGTATACCTGGCATATAGGCATATTTAATAAATTCATAAAAAATGCTAATCAAATTGTTTTCTGCAAACTCCACCAGATTCTTGTTCTACATCTCACAGACTACCACTGTGGTGATTTACATGTTGTTTTACTGTTTTATTATTTAATAATTAACTGTCAAAAGTCCTATACTGTATACCTTGTTATACAGCAATATTTAATAAATTCATAAAAAATGCAAATCAAATTGTTTTCTGCAAACTCCACCAGATTCTTGTTCTACATCTCACAGACTACCACTGTGGTGATTTACATGTTGTTTTACTGTTTTATTATTTAATAATTAACTGTCAAAGTCCTATACTGTATACCTTGTTATACAGCAATATTTAATAAATTCATAAAAAATGCAAATCAAATTGTTTTCTGCAAACTCCACCAGATTCTTATTCTACATCTCACAGACTACCACTGTGGTGATTTACATGTTGTTTTACTGTTTTATTATTTAATAATTAACTGCCAAAGTCCTATACTGTCTACCTGGCTGTATAGGCATATTTAATAAATTCATAAAAAATGCAAATCAAATTGTTTTCTGCAAACTCCACCAGATTCTTGTTCTACATCTTAAAGACTACCACTGTGGTGATTTTCATGTTGTTTTACTGTTTTATTATTTAATCATTAACTGTCAAAGTCCTATACTGTATACCTGGCATATAGGCATATTTAATAAATTCATAAAAAATGCAAATCAAATTGTTTTCTGCAAACTCCACCAGATTCTTGTTCTACATCTCACAGACTACCACTGTGGTGATTTACATGTTGTTTTACTGTTTTATTATTTAATAATTAACTGTCAAAGTCCTATACTGTATACCTTGTTATACAGCAATATTTAATAAATTCATAAAAAATGCAAATCAAATTGTCTTCTGCAAACTCCACCAGATTCTTGTTCTACATCTCACAGACTACCACTGTGGTGATTTTCATGTTGTTTTACTGTTTTATTATTTAATAATTAACTGCCAAAGTCCTATACTGTATACCTGGCATATAGGCATATTTAATAAATTCATTAAAAAATGCAAATCAAATTGTTTTCTACAAACTCCACCAGATTCTTGTTCTACATCTCACAGACTACCACTGTGGTGATTTACATGTTGTTTTACTGTTTTATTATTTAATAATTAACTGTCAAAGTCCTATACTGTATACCTTGTTATACAGCAATATTTAATAAATTCATAAAAAATGCAAATCAAATTGTTTTCTGCAAATTCCACCAGATTCTTGTTCTACGTCTCAGAGACTACCACTGTGGTGATTTACATGTTGTTTTACTGTTTTATTATTTAATAATTAACTGTCAAATGTCCTATACTGTATACCTTGTTATACAGCAATATTTAATAAATTCATAAAAAATGCTAATCAAATTGTTTTCTGCAAACTCCACCAGATTCTTGTTCTACATCTCACAGACTACCACTGTGGTGATTTACATGTTGTTTTACTGTTTTATTATTTAATAATTAACTGTCAAAGTCCAATACTGTATACCTGGCATATAGGCATATTTAATAAATTCATAAAAAATGCTAATCAAATTGTTTTCTGCAAACTCCACCAGATTCTTGTTCTACATCTCACAGACTACCACTGTGGTGATTTACATGTTGTTTTACTGTTTTATTATTTAATAATTAACTGTCAAAAGTCCTATACTGTATACCTTGTTATACAGCAATATTTAATAAATTCATAAAAAATGCAAATCAAATTGTTTTCTGCAAACTCCACCAGATTCTTGTTCTACATCTCACAGACTACCACTGTGGTGATTTACATGTTGTTTTACTGTTTTATTATTTAATAATTAACTGTCAAAGTCCTATACTGTATACCTTGTTATACAGCAATATTTAATAAATTCATAAAAAATGCAAATCAAATTGTTTTCTGCAAACTCCACCAGATTCTTATTCTACATCTCACAGACTACCACTGTGGTGATTTACATGTTGTTTTACTGTTTTATTATTTAATAATTAACTGCCAAAGTCCTATACTGTCTACCTGGCTGTATAGGCATATTTAATAAATTCATAAAAAATGCAAATCAAATTGTTTTCTGCAAACTCCACCAGATTCTTGTTCTACATCTTAAAGACTACCACTGTGGTGATTTTCATGTTGTTTTACTGTTTTATTATTTAATCATTAACTGTCAAAGTCCTATACTGTATACCTGGCATATAGGCATATTTAATAAATTCATAAAAAATGCAAATCAAATTGTTTTCTGCAAACTCCACCAGATTCTTGTTCTACATCTCACAGACTACCACTGTGGTGATTTACATGTTGTTTTACTGTTTTATTATTTAATAATTAACTGTCAAAGTCCTATACTGTATACCTGGGCATATAGGCATATTTAATAAATTCATAAAAAATGCAAATCAAATTGTTTTCTGCAAACTCCACCAGATTCTTGTTCTACATCTCACAGACTACCACTGTGGTGATTTACATGTTGTTTTACTGTTTTATTATTTAATAATTAACTGCCAAAGTCCTATACTGTATCCCTGGCTGTATAGGCATATTTAATAAATTCATAAAAAATGCAAATCAAATTATTTTCTGCAAACTCCACCAGATTCTTGTTCTACATCTTAAAGACTACAACTGTGGGGATTTTCATGTTGTTTTACTGTTTTATTATTTAATAATTAACTGTCAAAGTCCTATACTGTATACCTGGCATATAGGCATATTTAATAAATTCATAAAAAATGCAAATCAAATTGTTTTCTACAAACTCCACCAGATTCTTGTTCTACATCTCACAGACTACCACTGTGGTGATTTACATGTTGTTTTACTGTTTTATTATTTAATAATTAACTGCCAAAGTCCTATACTGTAAACCTGGCTGTATATGCATATTTAATAAATTCATAAAAAATGCAAATCAAATTGTTTTCTGCAAACTCCACCAGATTCTTGTTCTACATCTTAAAGACTACCACTGTGGTCATTTTCATGTTGTTTTACTGTTTTATTATTTAATAATTAACTGTCAAATCCTATACTGTATACCTGGCTGTATATGCATATTTAATAAATTCATAAAAAATGCAAATCAAATTGTTTTCTGCAAACTCCACCAGATTCTTGTTCTACATCTTAAAGACTACCACTGTGGTCATTTTCATGTTGTTTTACTGTTTTATTATTTAATAATTAACTGTCAAATCCTATACTGTATACCTGGCATATAGGCATATTTAATCAATTCATAAAAAATGCAAATCAAATTGTTTTCTGCAAATTCCACCAGATTCTTGTTCTACATCTCACAGACTACCAATGTGGTGATTATCATGTTGTTTTACTGTTTTATTATTTAATAATTAACTGTCAAAAGTCCTATACTCTATACCTTGTTATACAGCAATATTTAATAAATTCATAAAAAATGCAAATCAAATTGTTTTCTGCAAACTCCACCAGATTCTTGTTCTACATCTCACAGACTACCACTGTGGTGATTTACATGTTGTTTTACTGTTTTATTATTTAATAATTAACTGTCAAAGTCCTATACTGTATACCTGGCATATAGGCATATTTAATAAATTCATAAAAAATGCAAATCAAATTGTTTTCTGCAAACTCCACCAGATTCTTGTTCTACATCTCACAGACTACCACTGTGGTGATTTACATGTTGTTTTACTGTTTTATTATTTAATAATTAACTGTCAAAGTCCTATACTGTATACCTTGTTATACAGCAATATTTAATAAATTCATAAAAAATGCAAATCAAATTGTCTTCTGCAAACTCCACCAGATTCTTGTTCTACATCTCACAGACTACCACTGTGGTGATTTTCATGTTGTTTTACTGTTTTATTATTTAATAATTAACTGCCAAAGTCCTATACTGTATACCTGGCATATAGGCATATTTAATAAATTCATTAAAAAATGCAAATCAAATTGTTTTCTACAAACTCCACCAGATTCTTGTTCTACATCTCACAGACTACCACTGTGGTGATTTACATGTTGTTTTACTGTTTTATTATTTAATAATTAACTGTCAAAGTCCTGTACTGTATACCTTGTTATACAGCAATATTTAATAAATTCATAAAAAATGCAAATCAAATTATTTTCTACAAACTCCACCAGATTCTTGTTCTACATCTCACAGACTACCACTGTGGTGATTATCATGTTGTTTTACTGTTTTATTATTTAATAATTAACTGTCAAATGTCCTATACTGTATACCTTGTTATACAGCAATATTTAATAAATTCATAAAAAATGCTAATCAAATTGTTTTCTGCAAACTCCACCAGATTCTTGTTCTACATCTCACAGACTACCACTGTGGTGATTTACATGTTGTTTTACTGTTTTATTATTTAATAATTAACTGTCAAAGTCCAATACTGTATACCTGGCATATAGGCATATTTAATAAATTCATAAAAAATGCTAATCAAATTGTTTTCTGCAAACTCCACCAGATTCTTGTTCTACATCTCACAGACTACCACTGTGGTGATTTACATGTTGTTTTACTGTTTTATTATTTAATAATTAACTGTCAAAAGTCCTATACTGTATACCTTGTTATACAGCAATATTTAATAAATTCATAAAAAATGCAAATCAAATTGTTTTCTGCAAACTCCACCAGATTCTTGTTCTACATCTCACAGACTACCACTGTGGTGATTTACATGTTGTTTTACTGTTTTATTATTTAATAATTAACTGTCAAAGTCCTATACTGTATACCTTGTTATACAGCAATATTTAATAAATTCATAAAAAATGCAAATCAAATTGTTTTCTGCAAACTCCACCAGATTCTTATTCTACATCTCACAGACTACCACTGTGGTGATTTACATGTTGTTTTACTGTTTTATTATTTAATAATTAACTGCCAAAGTCCTATACTGTCTACCTGGCTGTATAGGCATATTTAATAAATTCATAAAAAATGCAAATCAAATTGTTTTCTGCAAACTCCACCAGATTCTTGTTCTACATCTTAAAGACTACCACTGTGGTGATTTTCATGTTGTTTTACTGTTTTATTATTTAATCATTAACTGTCAAAGTCCTATACTGTATACCTGGCATATAGGCATATTTAATAAATTCATAAAAAATGCAAATCAAATTGTTTTCTGCAAACTCCACCAGATTCTTGTTCTACATCTCACAGACTACCACTGTGGTGATTTACATGTTGTTTTACTGTTTTATTATTTAATAATTAACTGTCAAAGTCCTATACTGTATACCTGGGCATATAGGCATATTTAATAAATTCATAAAAAATGCAAATCAAATTGTTTTCTGCAAACTCCACCAGATTCTTGTTCTACATCTCACAGACTACCACTGTGGTGATTTACATGTTGTTTTACTGTTTTATTATTTAATAATTAACTGCCAAAGTCCTATACTGTATCCCTGGCTGTATAGGCATATTTAATAAATTCATAAAAAATGCAAATCAAATTATTTTCTGCAAACTCCACCAGATTCTTGTTCTACATCTTAAAGACTACCACTGTGGGGATTTTCATGTTGTTTTACTGTTTTATTATTTAATAATTAACTGTCAAAGTCCTATACTGTATACCTGGCATATAGGCATATTTAATAAATTCATAAAAAATGCAAATCAAATTGTTTTCTACAAACTCCACCAGATTCTTGTTCTACATCTCACAGACTACCACTGTGGTGATTTACATGTTGTTTTACTGTTTTATTATTTAATAATTAACTGCCAAAGTCCTATACTGTATACCTGGCTGTATATGCATATTTAATAAATTCATAAAAAATGCAAATCAAATTGTTTTCTGCAAAATCCACCAGATTCTTGTTCTACATCTCACAGACTACCACTGTGGTGATTTTCATGTTGTTTTACTGTTTTATTATTTAATAATTAACTGTCAAAGTCCTATACTGTATACCTGGCATATAGGCATATTTAATCAATTCATAAAAAATGCAAATCAAATTGTTTTCTGCAAATTCCACCAGATTCTTGTTCTACATCTCACAGACTACCACTGTGGTGATTATCATGTTGTTTTACTGTTTTATTATTTAATAATTAACTGTCAAAGTATACCTTGTTATACAGCAATATTTAATAAATTCATAGAAAATGCAAATCAAATTGTTTTCTGCAAACTCCACCAGATTCTTGTTCTACATCTTAAAGACTACCACTGTGGTCATTTTCATGTTGTTTTACTGTTTTATTATTTAATAATTAACTGCCAAAGTCCTATACTGTATACCTGGCATATAGGCATATTAAATAAATTCATAAAAAATTCAAATCAAATTGTTTTCTACAAACTCCACCAGATTCTTGTTCTACATCTCACAGACTACCACTGTGGTGATTTACATGTTGTTTTACTGTTTTATTATTTAATAATTAACTGTCAAAGTCCTATACTGTATACCTTGTTATACAGCAATATTTAATAAATTCATAAAAAATGCAAATCAAATTGTTTTCTACAAACTCCACCAGATTCTTGTTCTACATCTCACAGACTACCACTGTGGTGATTATCATGTTGTTTTACTGTTTTATTATTTAATAATTAACTGTCAAAGTCCTATACTGTATACCTGGCATATAGGCATATTTAATAAATTCATAAAAAATGCTAATCAAATTGTTTTCTGCAAACTCCACCAGATTCTTGTTCTACGTCTCAGAGACTACCACTGTGGTGATTTACATGTTGTTTTACTGTTTTATTATTTAATAATTAACTGTCAAAGTCCTGTACTGTATACCTTGTTATACAGCAATATTTAATAAATTCATAAAAAATGCAAATCAAATTATTTTCTACAAACTCCACCAGATTCTTGTTCTACATCTCACAGACTACCACTGTGGTGATTATCATGTTGTTTTACTGTTTTATTATTTAATAATTAACTGTCAAATGTCCTATACTGTATACCTTGTTATACAGCAATATTTAATAAATTCATAAAAAATGCTAATCAAATTGTTTTCTGCAAACTCCACCAGATTCTTGTTCTACATCTCACAGACTACCACTGTGGTGATTTACATGTTGTTTTACTGTTTTATTATTTAATAATTAACTGTCAAAGTCCTATACTGTATACCTTGTTATACAGCAATATTTAATAAATTCATAAAAAATGCAAATCAAATTGTTTTCTGCAAACTCCACCAGATTCTTATTCTACATCTCACAGACTACCACTGTGGTGATTTACATGTTGTTTTACTGTTTTATTATTTAATAATTAACTGCCAAAGTCCTATACTGTATACCTGGCATATAGGCATATTTAATCAATTCATAAAAAATGCAAATCAAATTGTTTTCTGCAAATTCCACCAGATTCTTGTTCTACATCTCACAGACTACCAATGTGGTGATTATCATGTTGTTTTACTGTTTTATTATTTAATAATTAACTGTCAAAAGTCCTATACTCTATACCTTGTTATACAGCAATATTTAATAAATTCATAAAAAATGCAAATCAAATTGTTTTCTGCAAACTCCACCAGATTCTTGTTCTACATCTCACAGACTACCACTGTGGTGATTTACATGTTGTTTTACTGTTTTATTATTTAATAATTAACTGTCAAATCCTATACTGTATACCTGGCATATAGGCATATTTAATCAATTCATAAAAAATGCAAATCAAATTGTTTTCTGCAAATTCCACCAGATTCTTGTTCTACATCTCACAGACTACCACTGTGGTGATTTACATGTTGTTTTACTGTTTTATTATTTAATAATTAACTGTCAAAGTCCTATACTGTATACCTTGTTATACAGCAATATTTAATAAATTCATAAAAAATGCAAATCAAATTGTCTTCTGCAAACTCCACCAGATTCTTGTTCTACATCTCACAGACTACCACTGTGGTGATTTTCATGTTGTTTTACTGTTTTATTATTTAATAATTAACTGTCAAAGTCCTGTACTGTATACCTTGTTATACAGCAATATTTAATAAATTCATAAAAAATGCAAATCAAATTATTTTCTACAAACTCCACCAGATTCTTGTTCTACATCTCACAGACTACCACTGTGGTGATTATCATGTTGTTTTACTGTTTTATTATTTAATAATTAACTGTCAAATGTCCTATACTGTATACCTTGTTATACAGCAATATTTAATAAATTCATAAAAAATGCTAATCAAATTGTTTTCTGCAAACTCCACCAGATTCTTGTTCTACATCTCACAGACTACCACTGTGGTGATTTACATGTTGTTTTACTGTTTTATTATTTAATAATTAACTGTCAAAGTCCTATACTGTATACCTGGCATATAGGCATATTTAATAAATTCATAAAAAATGCTAATCAAATTGTTTTCTGCAAACTCCACCAGATTCTTGTTCTACATCTCACAGACTACCACTGTGGTGATTTACATGTTGTTTTACTGTTTTATTATTTAATAATTAACTGTCAAAAGTCCTATACTGTATACCTTGTTATACAGCAATATTTAATAAATTCATAAAAAATGCAAATCAAATTGTTTTCTGCAAACTCCACCAGATTCTTATTCTACATCTCACAGACTACCACTGTGGTGATTTACATGTTGTTTTACTGTTTTATTATTTAATAATTAACTGCCAAAGTCCTATACTGTCTACCTGGCTGTATAGGCATATTTAATAAATTCATAAAAAATGCAAATCAAATTGTTTTCTGCAAACTCCACCAGATTCTTGTTCTACATCTTAAAGACTACCACTGTGGTGATTTTCATGTTGTTTTACTGTTTTATTATTTAATCATTAACTGTCAAAGTCCTATACTGTATACCTGGCATATAGGCATATTTAATAAATTCATAAAAAATGCAAATCAAATTGTTTTCTGCAAACTCCACCAGATTCTTGTTCTACATCTCACAGACTACCACTGTGGTGATTTACATGTTGTTTTACTGTTTTATTATTTAATAATTAACTGTCAAAGTCCTATACTGTATACCTTGTTATACAGCAATATTTAATAAATTCATAAAAAATGCAAATCAAATTGTTTTCTGCAAACTCCACCAGATTCTTGTTCTACATCTCACAGACTACCACTGTGGTGATTTTCATGTTGTTTTACTGTTTTATTATTTAATAATTAACTGCCAAAGTCCTATACTGTATACCTGGCATATAGGCATATTTAATCAATTCATAAAAAATGCAAATCAAATTGTTTTCTGCAAATTCCACCAGATTCTTGTTCTACATCTCACAGACTACCACTGTGGTGATTATCATGTTGTTTTACTGTTTTATTATTTAATAATTAACTGTCAAAGTATACCTTGTTATACAGCAATATTTAATAAATTCATAGAAAATGCAAATCAAATTGTTTTCTGCAAACTCCACCAGATTCTTGTTCTACATCTTAAAGACTACCACTGTGGTCATTTTCATGTTGTTTTACTGTTTTATTATTTAATAATTAACTGCCAAAGTCCTATACTGTATACCTGGCATATAGGCATATTAAATAAATTCATAAAAAATTCAAATCAAATTGTTTTCTACAAACTCCACCAGATTCTTGTTCTACATCTCACAGACTACCACTGTGGTGATTTACATGTTGTTTTACTGTTTTATTATTTAATAATTAACTGTCAAAGTCCTATACTGTATACCTTGTTATACAGCAATATTTAATAAATTCATAAAAAATGCAAATCAAATTGTTTTCTACAAACTCCACCAGATTCTTGTTCTACATCTCACAGACTACCACTGTGGTGATTATCATGTTGTTTTACTGTTTTATTATTTAATAATTAACTGTCAAAGTCCTATACTGTATACCTGGCATATAGGCATATTTAATAAATTCATAAAAAATGCTAATCAAATTGTTTTCTGCAAACTCCACCAGATTCTTGTTCTACGTCTCAGAGACTACCACTGTGGTGATTTACATGTTGTTTTACTGTTTTATTATTTAATAATTAACTGTCAAAGTCCTGTACTGTATACCTTGTTATACAGCAATATTTAATAAATTCATAAAAAATGCAAATCAAATTATTTTCTACAAACTCCACCAGATTCTTGTTCTACATCTCACAGACTACCACTGTGGTGATTATCATGTTGTTTTACTGTTTTATTATTTAATAATTAACTGTCAAATGTCCTATACTGTATACCTTGTTATACAGCAATATTTAATAAATTCATAAAAAATGCTAATCAAATTGTTTTCTGCAAACTCCACCAGATTCTTGTTCTACATCTCACAGACTACCACTGTGGTGATTTACATGTTGTTTTACTGTTTTATTATTTAATAATTAACTGTCAAAGTCCTATACTGTATACCTTGTTATACAGCAATATTTAATAAATTCATAAAAAATGCAAATCAAATTGTTTTCTGCAAACTCCACCAGATTCTTATTCTACATCTCACAGACTACCACTGTGGTGATTTACATGTTGTTTTACTGTTTTATTATTTAATAATTAACTGCCAAAGTCCTATACTGTATACCTGGCATATAGGCATATTTAATCAATTCATAAAAAATGCAAATCAAATTGTTTTCTGCAAATTCCACCAGATTCTTGTTCTACATCTCACAGACTACCAATGTGGTGATTATCATGTTGTTTTACTGTTTTATTATTTAATAATTAACTGTCAAAAGTCCTATACTCTATACCTTGTTATACAGCAATATTTAATAAATTCATAAAAAATGCAAATCAAATTGTTTTCTGCAAACTCCACCAGATTCTTGTTCTACATCTCACAGACTACCACTGTGGTGATTTACATGTTGTTTTACTGTTTTATTATTTAATAATTAACTGTCAAATCCTATACTGTATACCTGGCATATAGGCATATTTAATCAATTCATAAAAAATGCAAATCAAATTGTTTTCTGCAAATTCCACCAGATTCTTGTTCTACATCTCACAGACTACCACTGTGGTGATTTACATGTTGTTTTACTGTTTTATTATTTAATAATTAACTGTCAAAGTCCTATACTGTATACCTTGTTATACAGCAATATTTAATAAATTCATAAAAAATGCAAATCAAATTGTCTTCTGCAAACTCCACCAGATTCTTGTTCTACATCTCACAGACTACCACTGTGGTGATTTTCATGTTGTTTTACTGTTTTATTATTTAATAATTAACTGTCAAAGTCCTGTACTGTATACCTTGTTATACAGCAATATTTAATAAATTCATAAAAAATGCAAATCAAATTATTTTCTACAAACTCCACCAGATTCTTGTTCTACATCTCACAGACTACCACTGTGGTGATTATCATGTTGTTTTACTGTTTTATTATTTAATAATTAACTGTCAAATGTCCTATACTGTATACCTTGTTATACAGCAATATTTAATAAATTCATAAAAAATGCTAATCAAATTGTTTTCTGCAAACTCCACCAGATTCTTGTTCTACATCTCACAGACTACCACTGTGGTGATTTACATGTTGTTTTACTGTTTTATTATTTAATAATTAACTGTCAAAGTCCTATACTGTATACCTGGCATATAGGCATATTTAATAAATTCATAAAAAATGCTAATCAAATTGTTTTCTGCAAACTCCACCAGATTCTTGTTCTACATCTCACAGACTACCACTGTGGTGATTTACATGTTGTTTTACTGTTTTATTATTTAATAATTAACTGTCAAAAGTCCTATACTGTATACCTTGTTATACAGCAATATTTAATAAATTCATAAAAAATGCAAATCAAATTGTTTTCTGCAAACTCCACCAGATTCTTATTCTACATCTCACAGACTACCACTGTGGTGATTTACATGTTGTTTTACTGTTTTATTATTTAATAATTAACTGCCAAAGTCCTATACTGTCTACCTGGCTGTATAGGCATATTTAATAAATTCATAAAAAATGCAAATCAAATTGTTTTCTGCAAACTCCACCAGATTCTTGTTCTACATCTTAAAGACTACCACTGTGGTGATTTTCATGTTGTTTTACTGTTTTATTATTTAATCATTAACTGTCAAAGTCCTATACTGTATACCTGGCATATAGGCATATTTAATAAATTCATAAAAAATGCAAATCAAATTGTTTTCTGCAAACTCCACCAGATTCTTGTTCTACATCTCACAGACTACCACTGTGGTGATTTACATGTTGTTTTACTGTTTTATTATTTAATAATTAACTGTCAAAGTCCTATACTGTATACCTTGTTATACAGCAATATTTAATAAATTCATAAAAAATGCAAATCAAATTGTTTTCTGCAAACTCCACCAGATTCTTGTTCTACATCTCACAGACTACCACTGTGGTGATTTTCATGTTGTTTTACTGTTTTATTATTTAATAATTAACTGCCAAAGTCCTATACTGTATACCTGGCATATAGGCATATTTAATAAATTCATAAAAAATGCAAATCAAATTGTTTTCTACAAACTCCACCAGATTCTTGTTCTACATCTCACAGACTACCACTGTGGTGATTATCATGTTGTTTTACTGTTTTATTATTTAATAATTAACTGTCAAAGTATACCTTGTTATACAGCAATATTTAATAAATTCATAGAAAATGCAAATCAAATTGTTTTCTGCAAACTCCACCAGATTCTTGTTCTACATCTTAAAGACTACCACTGTGGTCATTTTCATGTTGTTGTACTGTTTTATTATTTAATAATTAACTGCCAAAGTCCTATACTGTATACCTGGCATATAGGCATATTTAATAAATTCATAAAAAATGCAAATCAAATTGTTTTCTGCAAATTCCACCAGATTCTTGTTCTACATCTCACAGACTACCACTGTGGTGATTATCATGTTGTTTTACTGTTTTATTATTTAATAATTAACTGCCAAAGTCCTAAACTTTATACCTGGCTGTATAGGCATATTTAATAAATTCATAAAAAATGCAAATCAAATTGTTTTCTGCAAACTCCCCCAGATTCTTGTTCTACATCTCACAGACTACCACTGTGGTGATTATCATGTTGTTTTACTGTTTTATTATTTAATAATTAACTGTCAAATGTCCTATACTGTATACCTTGTTATACAGCAATATTTAATAAATTCATAAAAAATGCTAATCAAATTGTTTTCTGCAAACTCCACCAGATTCTTGTTCTACATCTCACAGACTACCACTGTGGTGATTTACATGTTGTTTTACTGTTTTATTATTTAATAATTAACTGTCAAAGTCCTATACTGTATACCTGGCATATAGGCATATTTAATAAATTCATAAAAAATGCTAATCAAATTGTTTTCTGCAAACTCCACCAGATTCTTGTTCTACATCTCACAGACTACCACTGTGGTGATTTACATGTTGTTTTACTGTTTTATTATTTAATAATTAACTGTCAAAAGTCCTATACTGTATACCTTGTTATACAGCAATATTTAATAAATTCATAAAAAATGCAAATCAAATTGTTTTCTGCAAACTCCACCAGATTCTTATTCTACATCTCACAGACTACCACTGTGGTGATTTACATGTTGTTTTACTGTTTTATTATTTAATAATTAACTGCCAAAGTCCTATACTGTCTACCTGGCTGTATAGGCATATTTAATAAATTCATAAAAAATGCAAATCAAATTGTTTTCTGCAAACTCCACCAGATTCTTGTTCTACATCTTAAAGACTACCACTGTGGTGATTTTCATGTTGTTTTACTGTTTTATTATTTAATCATTAACTGTCAAAGTCCTATACTGTATACCTGGCATATAGGCATATTTAATAAATTCATAAAAAATGCAAATCAAATTGTTTTCTGCAAACTCCACCAGATTCTTGTTCTACATCTCACAGACTACCACTGTGGTGATTTACATGTTGTTTTACTGTTTTATTATTTAATAATTAACTGTCAAAGTCCTATATTGTATACCTTGTTATACAGCAATATTTAATAAATTCATAAAAAATGCAAATCAAATTGTTTTCTGCAAACTCCACCAGATTCTTGTTCTACATCTCACAGACTACCACTGTGGTGATTTTCATGTTGTTTTACTGTTTTATTATTTAATAATTAACTGCCAAAGTCCTATACTGTATACCTGGCATATAGGCATATTTAATAAATTCATAAAAAATGCAAATCAAATTGTTTTCTACAAACTCCACCAGATTCTTGTTCTACATCTCACAGACTACCACTGTGGTGATTATCATGTTGTTTTACTGTTTTATTATTTAATAATTAACTGTCAAAGTATACCTTGTTATACAGCAATATTTAATAAATTCATAGAAAATGCAAATCAAATTGTTTTCTGCAAACTCCACCAGATTCTTGTTCTACATCTTAAAGACTACCACTGTGGTCATTTTCATGTTGTTGTACTGTTTTATTATTTAATAATTAACTGCCAAAGTCCTATACTGTATACCTGGCATATAGGCATATTTAATAAATTCATAAAAAATGCAAATCAAATTGTTTTCTGCAAACTCCACCAGATTCTTGTTCTACATCTCACAGACTACCACTGTGGTGATTTACATGTTGTTTTACTGTTTTATTATTTAATAATTAACTGTCAAAGTCCTATACTGTATACCTTGTTATACAGCAATATTTAATAAATTCATAAAAAATGCAAATCAAATTGTTTTCTGCAAAATCCACCAGATTCTTGTTCTACATCTCACAGACTACCACTGTGGTGATTTTCATGTTGTTTTACTGTTTTATTATTTAATAATTAACTGTCAAAGTCCTATACTGTATACCTGGCATATAGGCATATTTAATCAATTCATAAAAAATGCAAATCAAATTGTTTTCTGCAAATTCCACCAGATTCTTGTTCTACATCTCACAGACTACCACTGTGGTGATTATCATGTTGTTTTACTGTTTTATTATTTAATAATTAACTGTCAAAGTATACCTTGTTATACAGCAATATTTAATAAATTCATAGAAAATGCAAATCAAATTGTTTTCTGCAAACTCCACCAGATTCTTGTTCTACATCTTAAAGACTACCACTGTGGTCATTTTCATGTTGTTTTACTGTTTTATTATTTAATAATTAACTGCCAAAGTCCTATACTGTATACCTGGCATATAGGCATATTAAATAAATTCATAAAAAATTCAAATCAAATTGTTTTCTACAAACTCCACCAGATTCTTGTTCTACATCTCACAGACTACCACTGTGGTGATTTACATGTTGTTTTACTGTTTTATTATTTAATAATTAACTGTCAAAGTCCTATACTGTATACCTTGTTATACAGCAATATTTAATAAATTCATAAAAAATGCAAATCAAATTGTTTTCTACAAACTCCACCAGATTCTTGTTCTACATCTCACAGACTACCACTGTGGTGATTATCATGTTGTTTTACTGTTTTATTATTTAATAATTAACTGTCAAAGTCCTATACTGTATACCTGGCATATAGGCATATTTAATAAATTCATAAAAAATGCTAATCAAATTGTTTTCTGCAAACTCCACCAGATTCTTGTTCTACGTCTCAGAGACTACCACTGTGGTGATTTACATGTTGTTTTTACTGTTTTATTATTTAATAATTAACTGTCAAAGTCCTGTACTGTATACCTTGTTATACAGCAATATTTAATAAATTCATAAAAAATGCAAATCAAATTATTTTCTACAAACTCCACCAGATTCTTGTTCTACATCTCACAGACTACCACTGTGGTGATTATCATGTTGTTTTACTGTTTTATTATTTAATAATTAACTGTCAAATGTCCTATACTGTATACCTTGTTATACAGCAATATTTAATAAATTCATAAAAAATGCTAATCAAATTGTTTTCTGCAAACTCCACCAGATTCTTGTTCTACATCTCACAGACTACCACTGTGGTGATTTACATGTTGTTTTACTGTTTTATTATTTAATAATTAACTGTCAAAGTCCTATACTGTATACCTTGTTATACAGCAATATTTAATAAATTCATAAAAAATGCAAATCAAATTGTTTTCTGCAAACTCCACCAGATTCTTATTCTACATCTCACAGACTACCACTGTGGTGATTTACATGTTGTTTTACTGTTTTATTATTTAATAATTAACTGCCAAAGTCCTATACTGTCTACCTGGCTGTATAGGCATATTTAATAAATTCATAAAAAATGCAAATCAAATTGTTTTCTGCAAACTCCACCAGATTCTTGTTCTACATCTTAAAGACTACCACTGTGGTGATTTTCATGTTGTTTTACTGTTTTATTATTTAATCATTAACTGTCAAAGTCCTATACTGTATACCTGGCATATAGGCATATTTAATAAATTCATAAAAAATGCAAATCAAATTGTTTTCTGCAAACTCCACCAGATTCTTGTTCTACATCTCACAGACTACCACTGTGGTGATTTACATGTTGTTTTACTGTTTTATTATTTAATAATTAACTGTCAAAGTCCTATACTGTATACCTGGGCATATAGGCATATTTAATAAATTCATAAAAAATGCAAATCAAATTGTTTTCTGCAAACTCCACCAGATTCTTGTTCTACATCTCACAGACTACCACTGTGGTGATTTACATGTTGTTTTACTGTTTTATTATTTAATAATTAACTGTCAAAGTCCTATACTGTATACCTTGTTATACAGCAATATTTAATAAATTCATAAAAAATGCAAATCAAATTGTTTTCTGCAAACTCCACCAGATTCTTGTTCTATATCTTAAAGACTACCACTGTGGTGATTATCATGTTGTTTTACTGTTTTATTATTTAATAATTAACTGTCAAAGTATACCTTGTTATACAGCAATATTTAATAAATTCATAGAAAATGCAAATCAAATTGTTTTCTGCAAACTCCACCAGATTCTTGTTCTACATCTTAAAGACTACCACTGTGGTCATTTTCATGTTGTTTTACTGTTTTATTATTTAATAATTAACTGCCAAAGTCCTATACTGTATACCTGGCATATAGGCATATTTAATACATTCATAAAAAATGCAAATCAAATTGTTTTCTGCAAACTCCACCAGATTCTTATTCTACATCTCACAGACTACCACTGTGGTGATTTACATGTTGTTTTACTGTTTTATTATTTAATAATTAACTGCCAAAGTCCTATACTGTCTACCTGGCTGTATAGGCATATTTAATAAATTCATAAAAAATGCAAATCAAATTGTTTTCTGCAAACTCCACCAGATTCTTGTTCTACATCTTAAAGACTACCACTGTGGTGATTTTCATGTTGTTTTACTGTTTTATTATTTAATCATTAACTGTCAAAGTCCTATACTGTATACCTGGCATATAGGCATATTTAATAAATTCATAAAAAATGCAAATCAAATTGTTTTCTGCAAACTCCACCAGATTCTTGTTCTACATCTCACAGACTACCACTGTGGTGATTTACATGTTGTTTTACTGTTTTATTATTTAATAATTAACTGTCAAAGTCCTATACTGTATACCTGGGCATATAGGCATATTTAATAAATTCATAAAAAATGCAAATCAAATTGTTTTCTGCAAACTCCACCAGATTCTTGTTCTACATCTCACAGACTACCACTGTGGTGATTTACATGTTGTTTTACTGTTTTATTATTTAATAATTAACTGTCAAAGTCCTATACTGTATACCTTGTTATACAGCAATATTTAATAAATTCATAAAAAATGCAAATCAAATTGTTTTCTGCAAACTCCACCAGATTCTTGTTCTATATCTTAAAGACTACCACTGTGGTGATTATCATGTTGTTTTACTGTTTTATTATTTAATAATTAACTGTCAAAGTATACCTTGTTATACAGCAATATTTAATAAATTCATAGAAAATGCAAATCAAATTGTTTTCTGCAAACTCCACCAGATTCTTGTTCTACATCTTAAAGACTACCACTGTGGTCATTTTCATGTTGTTTTACTGTTTTATTATTTAATAATTAACTGCCAAAGTCCTATACTGTATACCTGGCATATAGGCATATTTAATACATTCATAAAAAATGCAAATCAAATTGTTTTCTACAAACTCCACCAGATTCTTGTTCTACATCTCACAGACTACCACTGTGGTGATTTACATGTTGTTTTACTGTTTTATTATTTAATAATTAACTGCCAAAGTCCTATACTGTATACCTGGCATATAGGCATATTTAATAAATTCATAAAAAATGCAAATCAAATTGTTTTCTGCAAACTCCACCAGATTCTTGTTCTACATCTCACAGACTACCACTGTGGTGATTTTCATGTTGTTTTACTGTTTTATTATTTAATAATTAACTGCCAAAGTCCTATACTGTATACCTGGCATATAGGCATATTTAATAAATTCATAAAAAAATGCAAATCAAATTGTTTTCTACAAACTCCACCAGATTCTTGTTCTACATCTCACAGACTACCACTGTGGTGATTTACATGTTGTTTTACTGTTTTATTATTTAATAATTAACTGTCAAAGTCCTATACTGTATACCTTGTTATACAGCAATATTTAATAAATTCAGAAAAAATGCAAATCAAATTGTTTTCTACAAACTCCACCAGATTCTTGTTCTACATCTCACAGACTACCACTGTGGTGATTATCATGTTGTTTTACTGTTTTATTATTTAATAATTAACTGTCAAAGTCCTATACTGTATACCTGGCATATAGGCATATTTAATCAATTCATAAAAAATGCAAATCAAATTGTTTTCTGCAAATTCCACCAGATTCTTGTTCTACATCTCACAGACTACCACTGTGGTGATTATCATGTTGTTTTACTGTTTTATTATTTAATAATTAACTGTCAAAGTCCTATACTGTATACCTGGCATATAGGCATATTTAATAAATTCATAAAAAATGCTAATCAAATTGTTTTCTGCAAACTCCACCAGATTCTTGTTCTACATATCACAGACTACCACTGTGGTGATTTACATGTTGTTTTACTGTTTTATTATTTAATAATTAACTGTCAAAGTCCTATATTGTATACCTGGCATATAGGCATATTTAATAAATTCATAAAAAAATGCTAATCAAATTGTTTTCTGCAAACTCCACCAGATTCTTGTTCTACATCTCACAGACTACCACTGTGGTGATTTACATGTTGTTTTACTGTTTTATTATTTAATAATTAACTGTCAAAAGTCCTATACTGTATACCTTGTCATACAGCAATATTTAATAAATTCATAAAAAATTCAAATCAAATTGTTTTCTGCAAACTCCACCAGATTCTTGTTCTACATCTCACAGACTACCACTGTGGTGATTTACATGTTGTTTTACTGTTTTATTATTTAATAATTAACTGTCAAAGTCCTATACTGTATACCTTGTTATACAGCAATATTTAATAAATTCATA
The DNA here is from genome assembly GCF_965113295.1 of Leuciscus leuciscus. Classification (NCBI taxonomy): domain Eukaryota; kingdom Metazoa; phylum Chordata; class Actinopteri; order Cypriniformes; family Leuciscidae; genus Leuciscus; species Leuciscus leuciscus. The sequence continues at coordinate 23,084,301 of NC_138728.1, read as the reverse complement.
AAAAATGCAAATCAAATTGTTTTCTGCAAAATCCACCAGATTCTTGTTCTACATCTCACAGACTACCACTGTGGTGATTTTCATGTTGTTTTACTGTTTTATTATTTAATAATTAACTGTCAAAGTCCTATACTGTATACCTGGCATATAGGCATATTTAATCAATTCATAAAAAATGCAAATCAAATTGTTTTCTGCAAATTCCACCAGATTCTTGTTCTACATCTCACAGACTACCACTGTGGTGATTATCATGTTGTTTTACTGTTTTATTATTTAATAATTAACTGTCAAAGTATACCTTGTTATACAGCAATATTTAATAAATTCATAGAAAATGCAAATCAAATTGTTTTCTGCAAACTCCACCAGATTCTTGTTCTACATCTTAAAGACTACCACTGTGGTCATTTTCATGTTGTTTTACTGTTTTATTATTTAATAATTAACTGCCAAAGTCCTATACTGTATACCTGGCATATAGGCATATTAAATAAATTCATAAAAAATTCAAATCAAATTGTTTTCTACAAACTCCACCAGATTCTTGTTCTACATCTCACAGACTACCACTGTGGTGATTTACATGTTGTTTTACTGTTTTATTATTTAATAATTAACTGTCAAAGTCCTATACTGTATACCTTGTTATACAGCAATATTTAATAAATTCATAAAAAATGCAAATCAAATTGTTTTCTACAAACTCCACCAGATTCTTGTTCTACATCTCACAGACTACCACTGTGGTGATTATCATGTTGTTTTACTGTTTTATTATTTAATAATTAACTGTCAAAGTCCTATACTGTATACCTGGCATATAGGCATATTTAATAAATTCATAAAAAATGCTAAACAAATTGTTTTCTGCAAACTCCACCAGATTCTTGTTCTACGTCTCAGAGACTACCACTGTGGTGATTTACATGTTGTTTTACTGTTTTATTATTTAATAATTAACTGTCAAAGTCCTGTACTGTATACCTTGTTATACAGCAATATTTAATAAATTCATAAAAAATGCAAATCAAATTATTTTCTACAAACTCCACCAGATTCTTGTTCTACATCTCACAGACTACCACTGTGGTGATTATCATGTTGTTTTACTGTTTTATTATTTAATAATTAACTGTCAAATGTCCTATACTGTATACCTTGTTATACAGCAATATTTAATAAATTCATAAAAAATGCTAATCAAATTGTTTTCTGCAAACTCCACCAGATTCTTGTTCTACATCTCACAGACTACCACTGTGGTGATTTACATGTTGTTTTACTGTTTTATTATTTAATAATTAACTGTCAAAGTCCTATACTGTATACCTTGTTATACAGCAATATTTAATAAATTCATAAAAAATGCAAATCAAATTGTTTTCTACAAACTCCACCAGATTCTTGTTCTACATCTCACAGACTACCACTGTGGTGATTTACATGTTGTTTTACTGTTTTATTATTTAATAATTAACTGCCAAAGTCCTATACTGTATACCTGGCATATAGGCATATTTAATAAATTCATAAAAAATGCAAATCAAATTGTTTTCTGCAAACTCCACCAGATTCTTGTTCTACATCTCACAGACTACCACTGTGGTGATTTTCATGTTGTTTTACTGTTTTATTATTTAATAATTAACTGCCAAAGTCCTATACTGTATACCTGGCATATAGGCATATTTAATAAATTCATAAAAAAATGCAAATCAAATTGTTTTCTACAAACTCCACCAGATTCTTGTTCTACATCTCACAGACTACCACTGTGGTGATTTACATGTTGTTTTACTGTTTTATTATTTAATAATTAACTGTCAAAGTCCTATACTGTATACCTTGTTATACAGCAATATTTAATAAATTCATAAAAAATGCAAATCAAATTGTTTTCTACAAACTCCACCAGATTCTTGTTCTACATCTCACAGACTACCACTGTGGTGATTATCATGTTGTTTTACTGTTTTATTATTTAATAATTAACTGTCAAAGTCCTATACTGTATACCTGGCATATAGGCATATTTAATCAATTCATAAAAAATGCAAATCAAATTGTTTTCTGCAAATTCCACCAGATTCTTGTTCTACATCTCACAGACTACCACTGTGGTGATTATCATGTTGTTTTACTGTTTTATTATTTAATAATTAACTGTCAAAGTCCTATACTGTATACCTGGCATATAGGCATATTTAATAAATTCATAAAAAATGCTAATCAAATTGTTTTCTGCAAACTCCACCAGATTCTTGTTCTACATATCACAGACTACCACTGTGGTGATTTACATGTTGTTTTACTGTTTTATTATTTAATAATTAACTGTCAAAGTCCTATATTGTATACCTGGCATATAGGCATATTTAATAAATTCATAAAAAAATGCTAATCAAATTGTTTTCTGCAAACTCCACCAGATTCTTGTTCTACATCTCACAGACTACCACTGTGGTGATTTACATGTTGTTTTACTGTTTTATTATTTAATAATTAACTGTCAAAAGTCCTATACTGTATACCTTGTCATACAGCAATATTTAATAAATTCATAAAAAATTCAAATCAAATTGTTTTCTGCAAACTCCACCAGATTCTTGTTCTACATCTCACAGACTACCACTGTGGTGATTTACATGTTGTTTTACTGTTTTATTATTTAATAATTAACTGTCAAAGTCCTATACTGTATACCTTGTTATACAGCAATATTTAATAAATTCATAAAAAATGCAAATCAAATTGTTTTCTGCAAAATCCACCAGATTCTTGTTCTACATCTCACAGACTACCACTGTGGTGATTTTCATGTTGTTTTACTGTTTTATTATTTAATAATTAACTGTCAAAGTCCTATACTGTATACCTGGCATATAGGCATATTTAATCAATTCATAAAAAATGCAAATCAAATTGTTTTCTGCAAATTCCACCAGATTCTTGTTCTACATCTCACAGACTACCACTGTGGTGATTATCATGTTGTTTTACTGTTTTATTATTTAATAATTAACTGTCAAAGTATACCTTGTTATACAGCAATATTTAATAAATTCATAGAAAATGCAAATCAAATTGTTTTCTGCAAACTCCACCAGATTCTTGTTCTACATCTTAAAGACTACCACTGTGGTCATTTTCATGTTGTTTTACTGTTTTATTATTTAATAATTAACTGCCAAAGTCCTATACTGTATACCTGGCATATAGGCATATTAAATAAATTCATAAAAAATTCAAATCAAATTGTTTTCTACAAACTCCACCAGATTCTTGTTCTACATCTCACAGACTACCACTGTGGTGATTTACATGTTGTTTTACTGTTTTATTATTTAATAATTAACTGTCAAAGTCCTATACTGTATACCTTGTTATACAGCAATATTTAATAAATTCATAAAAAATGCAAATCAAATTGTTTTCTACAAACTCCACCAGATTCTTGTTCTACATCTCACAGACTACCACTGTGGTGATTATCATGTTGTTTTACTGTTTTATTATTTAATAATTAACTGTCAAAGTCCTATACTGTATACCTGGCATATAGGCATATTTAATAAATTCATAAAAAATGCTAATCAAATTGTTTTCTGCAAACTCCACCAGATTCTTGTTCTACGTCTCAGAGACTACCACTGTGGTGATTTACATGTTGTTTTACTGTTTTATTATTTAATAATTAACTGTCAAAGTCCTGTACTGTATACCTTGTTATACAGCAATATTTAATAAATTCATAAAAAATGCAAATCAAATTATTTTCTACAAACTCCACCAGATTCTTGTTCTACATCTCACAGACTACCACTGTGGTGATTATCATGTTGTTTTACTGTTTTATTATTTAATAATTAACTGTCAAATGTCCTATACTGTATACCTTGTTATACAGCAATATTTAATAAATTCATAAAAAATGCTAATCAAATTGTTTTCTGCAAACTCCACCAGATTCTTGTTCTACATCTCACAGACTACCACTGTGGTGATTTACATGTTGTTTTACTGTTTTATTATTTAATAATTAACTGTCAAAGTCCTATACTGTATACCTTGTTATACAGCAATATTTAATAAATTCATAAAAAATGCAAATCAAATTGTTTTCTGCAAACTCCACCAGATTCTTATTCTACATCTCACAGACTACCACTGTGGTGATTTACATGTTGTTTTACTGTTTTATTATTTAATAATTAACTGCCAAAGTCCTATACTGTCTACCTGGCTGTATAGGCATATTTAATAAATTCATAAAAAATGCAAATCAAATTGTTTTCTGCAAACTCCACCAGATTCTTGTTCTACGTCTCAGAGACTACCACTGTGGTGATTTACATGTTGTTTTACTGTTTTATTATTTAATAATTAACTGTCAAAGTCCTGTACTGTATACCTTGTTATACAGCAATATTTAATAAATTCATAAAAAATGCAAATCAAATTATTTTCTACAAACTCCACCAGATTCTTGTTCTACATCTCACAGACTACCACTGTGGTGATTATCATGTTGTTTTACTGTTTTATTATTTAATAATTAACTGTCAAATGTCCTATACTGTATACCTTGTTATACAGCAATATTTAATAAATTCATAAAAAATGCTAATCAAATTGTTTTCTGCAAACTCCACCAGATTCTTGTTCTACATCTCACAGACTACCACTGTGGTGATTTACATGTTGTTTTACTGTTTTATTATTTAATAATTAACTGTCAAAGTCCTATACTGTATACCTTGTTATACAGCAATATTTAATAAATTCATAAAAAATGCAAATCAAATTGTTTTCTGCAAACTCCACCAGATTCTTATTCTACATCTCACAGACTACCACTGTGGTGATTTACATGTTGTTTTACTGTTTTATTATTTAATAATTAACTGCCAAAGTCCTATACTGTCTACCTGGCTGTATAGGCATATTTAATAAATTCATAAAAAATGCAAATCAAATTGTTTTCTGCAAACTCCACCAGATTCTTGTTCTACATCTTAAAGACTACCACTGTGGTGATTTTCATGTTGTTTTACTGTTTTATTATTTAATCATTAACTGTCAAAGTCCTATACTGTATACCTGGCATATAGGCATATTTAATAAATTCATAAAAAATGCAAATCAAATTGTTTTCTGCAAACTCCACCAGATTCTTGTTCTACATCTCACAGACTACCACTGTGGTGATTTACATGTTGTTTTACTGTTTTATTATTTAATAATTAACTGTCAAAGTCCTATACTGTATACCTGGGCATATAGGCATATTTAATAAATTCATAAAAAATGCAAATCAAATTGTTTTCTGCAAACTCCACCAGATTCTTGTTCTACATCTCACAGACTACCACTGTGGTGATTTACATGTTGTTTTACTGTTTTATTATTTAATAATTAACTGTCAAAGTCCTATACTGTATACCTTGTTATACAGCAATATTTAATAAATTCATAAAAAATGCAAATCAAATTGTTTTCTGCAAACTCCACCAGATTCTTGTTCTATATCTTAAAGACTACCACTGTGGTGATTATCATGTTGTTTTACTGTTTTATTATTTAATAATTAACTGTCAAAGTATACCTTGTTATACAGCAATATTTAATAAATTCATAGAAAATGCAAATCAAATTGTTTTCTGCAAACTCCACCAGATTCTTGTTCTACATCTTAAAGACTACCACTGTGGTCATTTTCATGTTGTTTTACTGTTTTATTATTTAATAATTAACTGCCAAAGTCCTATACTGTATACCTGGCATATAGGCATATTTAATACATTCATAAAAAATGCAAATCAAATTGTTTTCTACAAACTCCACCAGATTCTTGTTCTACATCTCACAGACTACCACTGTGGTGATTTACATGTTGTTTTACTGTTTTATTATTTAATAATTAACTGCCAAAGTCCTATACTGTATACCTGGCATATAGGCATATTTAATAAATTCATAAAAAATGCAAATCAAATTGTTTTCTGCAAACTCCACCAGATTCTTGTTCTACATCTCACAGACTACCACTGTGGTGATTTTCATGTTGTTTTACTGTTTTATTATTTAATAATTAACTGCCAAAGTCCTATACTGTATACCTGGCATATAGGCATATTTAATAAATTCATAAAAAATGCAAATCAAATTGTTTTCTACAAACTCCACCAGATTCTTGTTCTACATCTCACAGACTACCACTGTGGTGATTTACATGTTGTTTTACTGTTTTATTATTTAATAATTAACTGTCAAAGTCCTATACTGTATACCTTGTTATACAGCAATATTTAATAAATTCATAAAAAATGCAAATCAAATTGTTTTCTACAAACTCCACCAGATTCTTGTTCTACATCTCACAGACTACCACTGTGGTGATTATCATGTTGTTTTACTGTTTTATTATTTAATAATTAACTGTCAAAGTCCTATACTGTATACCTGGCATATAGGCATATTTAATCAATTCATAAAAAATGCAAATCAAATTGTTTTCTGCAAATTCCACCAGATTCTTGTTCTACATCTCACAGACTACCACTGTGGTGATTATCATGTTGTTTTACTGTTTTATTATTTAATAATTAACTGTCAAAGTCCTATACTGTATACCTGGCATATAGGCATATTTAATAAATTCATAAAAAATGCTAATCAAATTGTTTTCTGCAAACTCCACCAGATTCTTGTTCTACATATCACAGACTACCACTGTGGTGATTTACATGTTGTTTTACTGTTTTATTATTTAATAATTAACTGTCAAAGTCCTGTATTGTATACCTGGCATATAGGCATATTTAATAAATTCATAAAAAAATGCTAATCAAATTGTTTTCTGCAAACTCCACCAGATTCTTGTTCTACATCTCACAGACTACCACTGTGGTGATTTACATGTTGTTTTACTGTTTTATTATTTAATAATTAACTGTCAAAAGTCCTATACTGTATACCTTGTCATACAGCAATATTTAATAAATTCATAAAAAATTCAAATCAAATTGTTTTCTGCAAACTCCACCAGATTCTTGTTCTACATCTCACAGACTACCACTGTGGTGATTTACATGTTGTTTTACTGTTTTATTATTTAATAATTAACTGTCAAAAGTCCTATACTGTATACCTTGTCATACAGCAATATTTAATAAATTCATAAAAAATTCAAATCAAATTGTTTTCTGCAAACTCCACCAGATTCTTGTTCTACATCTCACAGACTACCACTGTGGTGATTTACATGTTGTTTTACTGTTTTATTATTTAATAATTAACTGTCAAAGTCCTATACTGTATACCTTGTTATACAGCAATATTTAATAAATTCATAAAAAATGCAAATCAAATTGTTTTCTACAAACTCCACCAGATTCTTGTTCTACATCTCACAGACTACCACTGTGGTGATTATCATGTTGTTTTACTGTTTTATTATTTAATAATTAACTGTCAAAGTCCTATACTGTATACCTGGCATATAGGCATATTTAATAAATTCATAAAAAATGCTAATCAAATTGTTTTCTGCAAACTCCACCAGATTCTTGTTCTACATATCACAGACTACCACTGTGGTGATTTACATGTTGTTTTACTGTTTTATTATTTAATAATTAACTGTCAAAGTCCTATATTGTATACCTGGCATATAGGCATATTTAATAAATTCATAAAAAAATGCTAATCAAATTGTTTTCTGCAAACTCCACCAGATTCTTGTTCTACATCTCACAGACTACCACTGTGGTGATTTACATGTTGTTTTACTGTTTTATTATTTAATAATTAACTGTCAAAAGTCCTATACTGTATACCTTGTCATACAGCAATATTTAATAAATTCATAAAAAATTCAAATCAAATTGTTTTCTGCAAACTCCACCAGATTCTTGTTCTATATCTCACAGACTACCACTGTGGTGATTTACATGTTGTTTTACTGTTTTATTATTTAATAATTAACTGTCAAAGTCCTATACTGTATACCTTGTTATACAGCAATATTTAATAAATTCATAAAAAATGCAAATCAAATTGTTTTCTGCAAAATCCACCAGATTCTTGTTCTACATCTCACAGACTACCACTGTGGTGATTTTCATGTTGTTTTACTGTTTTATTATTTAATAATTAACTGCCAAAGTCCTATACTGTATACCTGGCATATAGGCATATTTAATACATTCATAAAAAATGCAAATCAAATTGTTTTCTGCAAATTCCACCAGATTCTTGTTCTACATCTCACAGACTACCACTGTGGTGATTATCATGTTGTTTTACTGTTTTATTATTTTATTATTTAATAATTAACTGTCAAAGTATACCTTGTTATACAGCAATATTTAATAAATTCATAGAAAATGCAAATCAAATTGTTTTCTGCAAACTCCACCAGATTCTTGTTCTACATCTTAAAGACTACCACTGTGGTCATTTTCATGTTGTTTTACTGTTTTATTATTTAATAATTAACTGCCAAAGTCCAATACTGTATACCTGGCATATAGGCATTTTTAATAAATTCATAAAAAATGCAAATCAAATTGTTTTCTACAAACTCCACCAGATTCTTGTTCTACATCTCACAGACTACCACTGTGGAGATTTACATGTTGTTTTACTGTTTTATTATTTAATAATTAACTGTCAAAGTCCTATACTGTATACCTTGTTATACAGCAATATTTAATAAATTCATAAAAAATGCAAATCAAATTGTTTTCTGCAAACTCCACCAGATTCTTGTTCTACATCTCACAGACTACCACTGTGGTGATTTTCATGTTGTTTTACTGTTTTATTATTTAATAATTAACTGCCAAAGTCCTATACTGTATACCTGGCATATAGGCATATTTAATAAATTCATAAAAAATGCAAATCAAATTGTTTTCTACAAACTCCACCAGATTCTTGTTCTACATCTCACAGACTACCACTGTGGTGATTATCATGTTGTTTTACTGTTTTATTATTTAATAATTAACTGTCAAAGTATACCTTGTTATACAGCAATATTTAATAAATTCATAGAAAATGCAAATCAAATTGTTTTCTGCAAACTCCACCAGATTCTTGTTCTACATCTTAAAGACTACCACTGTGGTCATTTTCATGTTGTTTTACTGTTTTATTATTTAATAATTAACTGCCAAAGTCCTATACTGTATACCTGGCATATAGGCATATTTAATAAATTCATAAAAAATGCAAATCAAATTGTTTTCTACAAACTCCACCAGATTCTTGTTCTACATCTCACAGACTACCACTGTGGTGATTTACATGTTGTTTTACTGTTTTATTATTTAATAATTAACTGTCAAAGTCCTATACTGTATACCTTGTTATACAGCAATATTTAATAAATTCATAAAAAATGCAAATCAAATTGTTTTCTACAAACTCCACCAGATTCTTGTTCTACATCTCACAGACTACCACTGTGGTGATTATCATGTTGTTTTACTGTTTTATTATTTAATAATTAACTGTCAAAGTCCTATACTGTATACCTGGCATATAGGCATATTTAATAAATTCATAAAAAATGCTAATCAAATTGTTTTCTGCAAACTCCACCAGATTCTTGTTCTACATATCACAGACTACCACTGTGGTGATTTACATGTTGTTTTACTGTTTTATTATTTAATAATTAACTGTCAAAGTCCTATATTGTATACCTGGCATATAGGCATATTTAATAAATTCATAAAAAAATGCTAATCAAATTGTTTTCTGCAAACTCCACCAGATTCTTGTTCTACATCTCACAGACTACCACTGTGGTGATTTACATGTTGTTTTACTGTTTTATTATTTAATAATTAACTGTCAAAAGTCCTATACTGTATACCTTGTCATACAGCAATATTTAATAAATTCATAAAAAATTCAAATCAAATTGTTTTCTGCAAACTCCACCAGATTCTTGTTCTACATCTCACAGACTACCACTGTGGTGATTTACATGTTGTTTTACTGTTTTATTATTTAATAATTAACTGTCAAAAGTCCTATACTGTATACCTTGTCATACAGCAATATTTAATAAATTCATAAAAAATTCAAATCAAATTGTTTTCTGCAAACTCCACCAGATTCTTGTTCTACATCTCACAGACTACCACTGTGGTGATTTACATGTTGTTTTACTGTTTTATTATTTAATAATTAACTGTCAAAGTCCTATACTGTATACCTTGTTATACAGCAATATTTAATAAATTCATAAAAAATGCAAATCAAATTGTTTTCTACAAACTCCACCAGATTCTTGTTCTACATCTCACAGACTACCACTGTGGTGATTATCATGTTGTTTTACTGTTTTATTATTTAATAATTAACTGTCAAAGTCCTATACTGTATACCTGGCATATAGGCATATTTAATCAATTCATAAAAAATGCAAATCAAATTGTTTTCTGCAAATTCCACCAGATTCTTGTTCTACATCTCACAGACTACCACTGTGGTGATTATCATGTTGTTTTACTGTTTTATTATTTAATAATTAACTGTCAAAGTCCTATACTGTATACCTGGCATATAGGCATATTTAATAAATTCATAAAAAATGCTAATCAAATTGTTTTCTGCAAACTCCACCAGATTCTTGTTCTACATATCACAGACTACCACTGTGGTGATTTACATGTTGTTTTACTGTTTTATTATTTAATAATTAACTGTCAAAGTCCTATATTGTATACCTGGCATATAGGCATATTTAATAAATTCATAAAAAAATGCTAATCAAATTGTTTTCTGCAAACTCCACCAGATTCTTGTTCTACATCTCACAGACTACCACTGTGGTGATTTACATGTTGTTTTACTGTTTTATTATTTAATAATTAACTGTCAAAAGTCCTATACTGTATACCTTGTCATACAGCAATATTTAATAAATTCATAAAAAATTCAAATCAAATTGTTTTCTGCAAACTCCACCAGATTCTTGTTCTATATCTCACAGACTACCACTGTGGTGATTTACATGTTGTTTTACTGTTTTATTATTTAATAATTAACTGTCAAAGTCCTATACTGTATACCTTGTTATACAGCAATATTTAATAAATTCATAAAAAATGCAAATCAAATTGTTTTCTGCAAAATCCACCAGATTCTTGTTCTACATCTCACAGACTACCACTGTGGTGATTTTCATGTTGTTTTACTGTTTTATTATTTAATAATTAACTGCCAAAGTCCTATACTGTATACCTGGCATATAGGCATATTTAATACATTCATAAAAAATGCAAATCAAATTGTTTTCTGCAAATTCCACCAGATTCTTGTTCTACATCTCACAGACTACCACTGTGGTGATTATCATGTTGTTTTACTGTTTTATTATTTTATTATTTAATAATTAACTGTCAAAGTATACCTTGTTATACAGCAATATTTAATAAATTCATAGAAAATGCAAATCAAATTGTTTTCTGCAAACTCCACCAGATTCTTGTTCTACATCTTAAAGACTACCACTGTGGTCATTTTCATGTTGTTTTGCTGTTTTATTATTTAATAATTAACTGCCAAAGTCCAATACTGTATACCTGGCATATAGGCATTTTTAATAAATTCATAAAAAATGCAAATCAAATTGTTTTCTACAAACTCCACCAGATTCTTGTTCTACATCTCACAGACTACCACTGTGGAGATTTACATGTTGTTTTACTGTTTTATTATTTAATAATTAACTGTCAAAGTCCTATACTGTATACCTTGTTATACAGCAATATTTAATAAATTCATAAAAAATGCAAATCAAATTGTTTTCTGCAAACTCCACCAGATTCTTGTTCTACATCTCACAGACTACCACTGTGGTGATTTTCATGTTGTTTTACTGTTTTATTATTTAATAATTAACTGCCAAAGTCCTATACTGTATACCTGGCATATAGGCATATTTAATAAATTCATAAAAAATGCAAATCAAATTGTTTTCTACAAACTCCACCAGATTCTTGTTCTACATCTCACAGACTACCACTGTGGTGATTATCATGTTGTTTTACTGTTTTATTATTTAATAATTAACTGTCAAAGTATACCTTGTTATACAGCAATATTTAATAAATTCATAGAAAATGCAAATCAAATTGTTTTCTGCAAACTCCACCAGATTCTTGTTCTACATCTTAAAGACTACCACTGTGGTCATTTTCATGTTGTTGTACTGTTTTATTATTTAATAATTAACTGCCAAAGTCCTATACTGTATACCTGGCATATAGGCATATTTAATAAATTCATAAAAAATGCAAATCAAATTGTTTTCTGCAAACTCCACCAGATTCTTGTTCTACATCTCACAGACTACCACTGTGGTGATTTACATGTTGTTTTACTGTTTTATTATTTAATAATTAACTGTCAAAGTCCTATACTGTATACCTTGTTATACAGCAATATTTAATAAATTCATAAAAAATGCAAATCAAATTGTTTTCTGCAAAATCCACCAGATTCTTGTTCTACATCTCACAGACTACCACTGTGGTGATTTTCATGTTGTTTTACTGTTTTATTATTTAATAATTAACTGTCAAAGTCCTATACTGTATACCTGGCATATAGGCATATTTAATCAATTCATAAAAAATGCAAATCAAATTGTTTTCTGCAAATTCCACCAGATTCTTGTTCTACATCTCACAGACTACCACTGTGGTGATTATCATGTTGTTTTACTGTTTTATTATTTAATAATTAACTGTCAAAGTATACCTTGTTATACAGCAATATTTAATAAATTCATAGAAAATGCAAATCAAATTGTTTTCTGCAAACTCCACCAGATTCTTGTTCTACATCTTAAAGACTACCACTGTGGTCATTTTCATGTTGTTTTACTGTTTTATTATTTAATAATTAACTGCCAAAGTCCTATACTGTATACCTTGCATATAGGCATATTAAATAAATTCATAAAAAATTCAAATCAAATTGTTTTCTACAAACTCCACCAGATTCTTGTTCTACATCTCACAGACTACCACTGTGGTGATTTACATGTTGTTTTACTGTTTTATTATTTAATAATTAACTGTCAAAGTCCTATACTGTATACCTTGTTATACAGCAATATTTAATAAATTCATAAAAAAATGCAAATCAAATTGTTTTCTGCAAACTCCACCAGATTCTTGTTCTACATCTCACAGACTACCACTGTGGTGATTTACATGTTGTTTTACTGTTTTATTATTTAATAATTAACTGTCAAAGTCCTATACTGTATACCTGGCATATAGGCATATTTAATAAATTCATAAAAAATGCAAATCAAATTGTTTTCTGCAAATTCCACCAGATTCTTGTTCTACATCTCACAGACTACCACTGTGGTGATTATCATGTTGTTTTACTGTTTTATTATTTAATAATTAACTGTCAAAGTCCTATACTGTATACCTGGCATATAGGCATATTTAATAAATTCATAAAAAATGCTAATCAAATTGTTTTCTGCAAACTCCACCAGATTCTTGTTCTACATCTCACAGACTACCACTGTGGTGATTTACATGTTGTTTTACTGTTTTATTATTTAATAATTAACTGTCAAAAGTCCTATACTGTATACCTTGTTATACAGCAATATTTAATAAATTCATAAAAAAATGCAAATCAAATTGTTTTCTGCAAACTCCACCAGATTCTTGTTCTACATCTCACAGACTACCACTGTGGTGATTTACATGTTGTTTTACTGTTTTATTATTTAATAATTAACTGTCAAAGTCCTATACTGTATACCTGGCATATAGGCATATTTAATAAATTCATAAAAAATGCAAATCAAATTGTTTTCTGCAAATTCCACCAGATTCTTTTTCTACATCTCACAGACTACCACTGTGGTGATTATCATGTTGTTTTACTGTTTTATTATTTAATAATTAACTGTCAAAGTATACCTTGTTATACAGCAATATTTAATAAATTCATAGAAAATGCAAATCAAATTGTTTTCTGCAAACTCCACCAGATTCTTGTTCTACATCTTAAAGACTACCACTGTGGTCATTTTCATGTTGTTTTACTGTTTTATTATTTAATAATTAACTGTCAAAGTATACCTTGTTATACAGCAATATTTAATAAATTCATTGAAAATGCAAATCAAATTGTTTTCTGCAAACTCCACCAGATTCTTGTTCTACATCTTAAAGACTACCACTGTGGTCATTTTCATGTTGTTTTACTGTTTTATTATTTAATAATTAACTGCCAAAGTCCTATACTGTATACCTGGCATATAGGCATTTTAATAAATTCATAAAAAATGCAAATCAAATTGTTTTCTACAAACTCCACCAGATTCTTGTTCTACATCTCACAGACTACCACTGTGGTGATTTACATGTTGTTTTACTGTTTTATTATTTAATAATTAACTGTCAAAGTCCTATACTGTATACCTTGTTATACAGCAATATTTAATAAATTCATAAAAAATGCAAATCAAATTGTTTTCTACAAACTCCACCAGATTCTTGTTCTACATCTCACAGACTACCACTGTGGTGATTTACATGTTGTTTTACTGTTTTATTATTTAATAATTAACTGTCAAAGTCCTATACTGTATACCTTGTTATACAGCAATATTTAATAAATTCATAAAAAATGCTAATCAAATTGTTTTCTACAAACTCCACCAGATTCTTGTTCTACATCTCACAGACTACCACTGTGGTGATTTACATGTTGTTTTACTGTTTTATTATTTAATAATTAACTGTCAAAGTCCTATACTGTATAACTTGTTATACAGCAATATTTAATAAATTCATAAAAAATGCAAATCAAATTGTTTTCTGCAAACTCCACCAGATTCTTGTTCTACATCTCACAGACTACCACTGTGGTGATTTTCATGTTGTTTTACTGTTTTATTATTTAATAATTAACTGCCAAAGTCCTATACTGTATACCTGGCATATAGGCATATTTAATAAATTCATAAAAAATGCAAATCAAATTGTTTTCTACAAACTCCACCAGATTCTTGTTCTACATCTCACAGACTACCACTGTGGTGATTTACATGTTGTTTTACTGTTTTATTATTTAATAATTAACTGTCAAAGTCCTATACTGTATACCTTGTTATACAGCAATATTTAATAAATTCATAAAAAATGCAAATCAAATTGTTTTCTACAAACTCCACCAGATTCTTGTTCTACATCTCACAGACTACCACTGTGGTGATTATCATGTTGTTTTACTGTTTTATTATTTAATAATTAACTGTCAAAAGTCCTATACTGTATACCTTGTTATACAGCAATATTTAATAAATTCATAAAAAATGCTAATCAAATTGTTTTCTGCAAACTCCACCAGATTCTTGTTCTACATCTCACAGACTACCACTGTGGCGATTTACATGTTGTTTTACTGTTTTATTATTTAATAATTAACTGTCAAAGTCCCATACTGTATACCTGGCATATAGGCATATTTAATAAATTAATAAAAAATGCTAATCAAATTGTTTTCTGCAAACTCCACCAGATTCTTGTTCTACATCTCACAGACTACCACTGTGGTGATTTACATGTTGTTTTACTGTTTTATTATTTAATAATTAACTGTCAAAAGTCCTTTACTGTATACCTTGTTATACAGCAATATTTAATGAATTCATAAAAAATGCAAATCAAATTGTTTTCTGCAAACTCCACCAGATTCTTGTTCTACATCTCACAGACTACCACTGTGGTGATTTACATGTTGTTTTACTGTTTTATTATTTAATAATTAACTGTCAAAGTCCTATACTGTATACCTTGTTATACAGCAATATTTAATAAATTCATAAAAAATGCAAATCAAATTGTTTTCTGCAAAATCCACCAGATTCTTGTTCTACATCTCACAGACTACCACTGTGGTGATTTTCATGTTGTTTTACTGTTTTATTATTTAATAATTAACTGCCAAAGTCCTATACTGTATACCTGGCATATAGGCATATTTAATAAATTCATAAAAAATGCAAATCAAATTGTTTTCTACAAACTCCACCAGATTCTTGTTCTACATCTCACAGACTACCACTGTGGTGATTATCATGTTGTTTTACTGTTTTATTATTTAATAATTAACTGTCAAAGTCCTATACTGTATACCTGGCATATAGGCATATTTAATAAATTCATAAAAAATGCTAATCAAATTGTTTTCTGCAAACTCCACCAGATTCTTGCTCTACATCTCACAGACTACCACTGTGGTGATTTACATGTTGTTTTACTGTTTTATTATTTAATAATTAACTGTCAAAGTCCTATATTGTATACCTGGCATATAGGCATATTTAATAAATTCATAAAAAATGCTAATCAAATTGTTTTCTGCAAACTCCACCAGATTCTTGTTCTACATCTCACAGACTACCACTGTGGTGATTTACATGTTGTTTTACTGTTTTATTATTTAATAATTAACTGTCAAATGTCCTATACTGTATACCTTGTTATACAGCAATATTTAATAAATTCATAAAAAATGCAAATCAAATTGTTTTCTGCAAACTCCACCAGATTCTTGTTCTACATCTCACAGACTACCACTGTGGTGATTTACATGTTGTTTTACTGTTTTATTATTTAATAATTAACTGTCAAAAGTCCTATACTGTATACCTTGTTATACAGCAATATTTAATAAATTCATAAAAAATGCAAATCAAATTGTTTTCTGCAAACTCCACCAGATTCTTGTTCTACATCTCACAGACTACCACTGTGGTGATTTACATGTTGTTTTACTGTTTTATTATTTAATAATTAACTGTCAAAGTCCTATACTGTATACCTTGTTATACAGCAATATTTAATAAATTCATAAAAAATGCAAATCAAATTGTTTTCTGCAAACTCCACCAGATTCTTGTTCTACATCTCACAGACTACCACTGTGGTGATTTTCATGTTGTTTTACTGTTTTATTATTTAATAATTAACTGCCAAAGTCCTATACTGTATACCTGGCATATAGGCATATTTAATAAATTCATAAAAAATGCAAATTAAATTGTTTTCTACAAACTCCACCAGATTCTTGTTCTACATCTCACAGACTACCACTGTGGTGATTTTCATGTTGTTTTACTGTTTTATTATTTAATAATTAACTGTCAAAGTCCTATACTGTATACCTGGCATATAGGCATATTTAATACATTCATAAAAAATGCAAATCAAATTATTTTCTGCAAATTCCACCAGATTCTTGTTCTACATCTCACAGACTACCACTGTGGTGATTATCATGTTGTTTTACTGTTTTATTATTTAATAATTAACTGTCAAAGTATACCTTGTTATACAGCAATATTTAATAAATTCATAGAAAATGCAAATCAAATTGTTTTCTGCAAACTCCACCAGATTCTTATTCTACATCTTAAAGACTACCACTGTGGTCATTTTCATGTTGTTTTACTGTTTTATTATTTAATAATTAACTGCCAAAGTCCTATACTGTATACCTTGTTATACAGCAATATTTAATAAATTCATAAAAAATGCAAATCAAATTGTTTTCTACAAACTCCACCAGATTCTTGTTCTACATCTCACAGACTACCACTGTGGTGATTATCATGTTGTTTTACTGTTTTATTATTTAATAATTAACTGTCAAAGTCCTATACTGTATACCTGGCATATAGGCATATTTAATAAATTCATAAAAAATGCTAATCAAATTGTTTTCTGCAAACTCAACCAGATTCTTGTTCTACATATCACAGACTACCACTGTGGTGATTTACATGTTGTTTTACTGTTTTATTATTTAATAATTAACTGTCAAAAGTCCTATACTGTATACCTTGTTATACAGCAATATTTAATAAATTCATAAAAAATGCAAATCAAATTGTTTTCTGCAAACTCCACCAGATTCTTGTTCTACATCTCACAGACTACCACTGTGGTGATTTACATGTTGTTTTACTGTTTTATTATTTAATAATTAACTGTCAAAGTCCTATACTGTATACCTTGTTATACAGCAATATTTAATAAATTCATAAAAAATGCAAATCAAATTGTTTTCTGCAAAATCCACCAGATTCTTGTTCTACATCTCACAGACTACCACTGTGGTGATTTTCATGTTGTTTTACTGTTTTATTATTTAATAATTAACTGCCAAAGTCCTATACTGTATACCTGGCATATAGGCATATTTAATAAATTCATAAAAAATGCAAATCAAATTGTTTTCTACAAACTCCACCAGATTCTTGTTCTACATCTCACAGACTACCACTGTGGTGATTATCATGTTGTTTTACTGTTTTATTATTTAATAATTAACTGTCAAAGTATACCTTGTTATACAGCAATATTTAATAAATTCATAGAAAATGCAAATCAAATTGTTTTCTGCAAAATCCACCAGATTCTTGTTCTACATCTCACAGACTACCACTGTGGTGATTTTCATGTTGTTTTACTGTTTTATTATTTAATAATTAACTGCCAAAGTCCTATACTGTATACCTGGCATATAGGCATATTTAATAAATTCATAAAAAATGCAAATCAAATTGTTTTCTACAAACTCCACCAGATTCTTTTTCTACATCTTAAAGACTACCACTGTGGTCATTTTCATGTTGTTTTACTGTTTTATTATTTAATAATTAACTGCCAAAGTCCTATATTGTATACCTGGCATTTAGGCATATTTAATAAATTCATAAAAAATGCAAATCAAATTGTTTTCTACAAACTCCACCAGATTCTTGTTCTACATCTCACAGACTACCACTGTGGTGATTTACATGTTGTTTTACTGTTTTATTATTTAATAATTAACTGTCAAAGTCCTATACTGTATACCTTGTTATACAGCAATATTTAATAAATTCATAAAAAATGCAAATCAAATTGTTTTCTACAAACTCCACCAGATTCTTGTTCTACATCTCACAGACTACCACTGTGGTGATTATCATGTTGTTTTACTGTTTTATTATTTAATAATTAACTGTCAAAGTCCTATACTGTATACCTGGCATATAGGCATATTTAATAAATTCATAAAAAATGCTAATCAAATTGTTTTCTGCAAACTCCACCAGATTCTTGTTCTACATCTCACAGACTACCACTGTGGTGATTTACATGTTGTTTTACTGTTTTATTATTTAATAATTAACTGTCAAAGTCCTATATTGTATACCTGGCATATAGGCATATTTAATAAATTCATAAAAAAATGCTAATCAAATTGTTTTCTGCAAACTCCACCAGAT
Organism: Leuciscus leuciscus; assembly: GCF_965113295.1. Lineage (NCBI taxonomy): Eukaryota > Metazoa > Chordata > Actinopteri > Cypriniformes > Leuciscidae > Leuciscus > Leuciscus leuciscus. The sequence goes on along the minus strand of NC_138728.1, from coordinate 23,064,956 downwards.
TCTTGTTCTACATCTCACAGACTACCACTGTGGTGATTTACATGTTGTTTTACTGTTTTATTATTTAATAATTAACTGTCAAAAGTCCTATACTGTATACCTTGTCATACAGCAATATTTAATAAATTCATAAAAAATGCAAATCAAATTGTTTTCTGCAAACTCCACCAGATTCTTGTTCTACATCTCACAGACTACCACTGTGGTGATTTTCATGTTGTTTTACTGTTTTATTATTTAATAATTAACTGTCAAAGTCATATACTGTATACCTGGCATATAGGCATATTTAATACATTCATAAAAAATGCAAATTAAATTATTTTCTGCAAATTCCACCAGATTCTTGTTCTACATCTCACAGACTACCACTGTGGTGATTATCATGTTGTTTTACTGTTTTATTATTTAATAATTAACTGTCAAAGTATACCTTGTTATACAGCAATATTTAATAAATTCATAGAAAATGCAAATCAAATTGTTTTCTGCAAACTCCACCAGATTCTTGTTCTACATCTTAAAGACTACCACTGTGGTCATTTTCATGTTGTTTTACTGTTTTATTATTTAATAATTAACTGCCAAAGTCCTATACTGTATACCTGGCATATAGGCATATTTAATAAATTCATAAAAAATGCAAATCAAATTGTTTTCTACAAACTCCACCAGATTCTTGTTCTACATCTCACAGACTACCACTGTGGTGATTTACATGTTGTTTTACTGTTTTATTATTTAATAATTAACTGTCAAAGTCCTATACTGTATACCTTGTTATACAGCAATATTTAATAAATTCATAAAAAATGCAAATCAAATTGTTTTCTACAAACTCCACCAGATTCTTGTTCTACATCTCACAGACTACCACTGTGGTGATTATCATGTTGTTTTACTGTTTTATTATTTAATAATTAACTGTCAAAGTCCTATACTGTATACCTGGCATATAGGCATATTTAATAAATTCATAAAAAATGCTAATCAAATTGTTTTCTGCAAACTCCACCAGATTCTTGTTCTACATCTCACAGACTACCACTGTGGTGATTTACATGTTGTTTTACTGTTTTATTATTTAATAATTAACTGTCAAAGTCCTATATTGTATACCTGGCATATAGGCATATTTAATAAATTCATAAAAAAATGCTAATCAAATTGTTTTCTGCAAACTCCACCAGATTCTTGTTCTACATCTCACAGACTACCACTGTGGTGATTTACATGTTGTTTTACTGTTTTATTATTTAATAATTAACTGTCAAAAGTCCTATACTGTATACCTTGTCATACAGCAATATTTAATAAATTCATAAAAAATGCAAATCAAATTGTTTTCTGCAAACTCCACCAGATTCTTGTTCTACATCTCACAGACTACCACTGTGGTGATTTTCATGTTGTTTTACTGTTTTATTATTTAATAATTAACTGTCAAAGTCATATACTGTATACCTGGCATATAGGCATATTTAATACATTCATAAAAAATGCAAATTAAATTATTTTCTGCAAATTCCACCAGATTCTTGTTCTACATCTCACAGACTACCACTGTGGTGATTATCATGTTGTTTTACTGTTTTATTATTTAATAATTAACTGTCAAAGTATACCTTGTTATACAGCAATATTTAATAAATTCATAGAAAATGCAAATCAAATTGTTTTCTGCAAACTCCACCAGATTCTTATTCTACATCTTAAAGACTACCACTGTGGTCATTTTCATGTTGTTTTACTGTTTTATTATTTAATAATTAACTGCCAAAGTCCTATACTGTATACCTGGCATATAGGCATTTTTAATAAATTCATAAAAAATGCAAATCAAATTGTTTTCTACAAACTCCACCAGATTCTTGTTCTACATCTCACAGACTACCACTGTGGAGATTTACATGTTGTTTTACTGTTTTATTATTTAATAATTAACTGTCAAAGTCCTATACTGTATACCTTGTTATACAGCAATATTTAATAAATTCATAAAAAATGCAAATCAAATTGTTTTCTGCAAACTTCACCAGATTCTTGTTCTACATCTCACAGACTACCACTGTGGTGATTTTCATGTTGTTTTACTGTTTTATTATTTAATAATTAACTACCAAAGTCCTATACTGTATACCTGGCATATAGGCATATTTAATAAATTCATAAAAAATGCTAATCAAATTGTTTTCTGCAAATTCCACCAGATTCTTGTTCTACATCTCACAGACTAACACTGTGGTGATTATCATGTTGTTTTACTGTTTTATTATTTAATAATTAACTGTCAAAGTATACCTTGTTATACAGCAATATTTAATAAATTCATAGAAAATGCAAATCAAATTGTTTTCTGCAAACTCCACCAGATTATTTTTCTACATCTTAAAGACTACCACTGTGGTCATTTTCATGTTGTTTTACTGTTTTATTATTTAATAATTAACTGCCAAAGTCCTATATTGTATACCTGGCATTTAGGCATATTTAATAAATTCATAAAAAATGCAAATCAAATTGTTTTCTACAAACTCCACCAGATTCTTGTTCTACATCTCACAGACTACCACTGTGGTGATTTACATGTTGTTTTACTGTTTTATTATTTAATAATTAACTGTCAAAGTCCTATACTGTATAACTTGTTATACAGCAATATTTAATAAATTCATAAAAAATGCAAATCAAATTGTTTTCTGCAAACTCCACCAGATTCTTGTTCTACATCTCACAGACTACCACTGTGGTGATTTTCATGTTGTTTTACTGTTTTATTATTTAATAATTAACTGCCAAAGTCCTATACTGTATACCTGGCATATAGGCATATTTAATAAATTCATAAAAAATGCAAATCAAATTGTTTTCTACAAACTCCACCAGATTCTTGTTCTACATCTCACAGACTACCACTGTGGTGATTTACATGTTGTTTTACTGTTTTATTATTTAATAATTAACTGTCAAAGTCCTATACTGTATACCTTGTTATACAGCAATATTTAATAAATTCATAAAAAATGCAAATCAAATTGTTTTCTACAAACTCCACCAGATTCTTGTTCTACATCTCACAGACTACCACTGTGGTGATTATCATGTTGTTTTACTGTTTTATTATTTAATAATTAACTGTCAAAAGTCCTATACTGTATACCTTGTTATACAGCAATATTTAATAAATTCATAAAAAATGCTAATCAAATTGTTTTCTGCAAACTCCACCAGATTCTTGTTCTACATCTCACAGACTACCACTGTGGTGATTTACATGTTGTTTTACTGTTTTATTATTTAATCATTAACTGTCAAAGTCCCATACTGTATACCTGGCATATAGGCATATTTAATAAATTAATAAAAAATGCTAATCAAATTGTTTTCTGCAAACTCCACCAGATTCTTGTTCTACATCTCACAGACTACCACTGTGGTGATTTACATGTTGTTTTACTGTTTTATTATTTAATAATTAACTGTCAAAGTATACCTTGTTATACAGCAATATTTAATAAATTCATAGAAAATGCAAATCAAATTGTTTTCTGCAAACTCCACCAGATTCTTTTTCTACATCTTAAAGACTACCACTGTGGTCATTTTCATGTTGTTTTACTGTTTTATTATTTAATAATTAACTGCCAAAGTCCTATATTGTATACCTGGCATTTAGGCATATTTAATAAATTCATAAAAAATGCAAATCAAATTGTTTTCTACAAACTCCACCAGATTCTTGTTCTACATCTCACAGACTACCACTGTGGTGATTTACATGTTGTTTTACTGTTTTATTATTTAATAATTAACTGTCAAAGTCCTATACTGTATAACTTGTTATACAGCAATATTTAATAAATTCATAAAAAATGCAAATCAAATTGTTTTCTGCAAACTCCACCAGATTCTTGTTCTACATCTCACAGACTACCACTGTGGTGATTTTCATGTTGTTTTACTGTTTTATTATTTAATAATTAACTGCCAAAGTCCTATACTGTATACCTGGCATATAGGCATATTTAATAAATTCATAAAAAATGCAAATCAAATTGTTTTCTACAAACTCCACCAGATTCTTGTTCTACATCTCACAGACTACCACTGTGGTGATTTACATGTTGTTTTACTGTTTTATTATTTAATAATTAACTGTCAAAGTCCTATACTGTATACCTTGTTATACAGCAATATTTAATAAATTCATAAAAAATGCAAATCAAATTGTTTTATACAAACTCCACCAGATTCTTGTTCTACATCTCACAGACTACCACTGTGGTGATTATCATGTTGTTTTACTGTTTTATTATTTAATAATTAACTGTCAAAAGTCCTATACTGTATACCTTGTTATACAGCAATATTTAATAAATTCATAAAAAATGCTAATCAAATTGTTTTCTGCAAACTCCACCAGATTCTTGTTCTACATCTCACAGACTACCACTGTGGTGATTTACATGTTGTTTTACTGTTTTATTATTTAATCATTAACTGTCAAAGTCCCATACTGTATACCTGGCATATAGGCATATTTAATAAATTAATAAAAAATGCTAATCAAATTGTTTTCTGCAAACTCCACCAGATTCTTGTTCTACATCTCACAGACTACCACTGTGGTGATTTACATGTTGTTTTACTGTTTTATTATTTAATAATTAACTGTCAAAAGTCCTTTACTGTATACCTTGTTATACAGCAATATTTAATGAATTCATAAAAAATGCAAATCAAATTGTTTTCTGCAAACTCCACCAGATTCTTGTTCTACATCTCACAGACTACCACTGTGGTGATTTACATGTTGTTTTACTGTTTTATTATTTAATAATTAACTGTCAAAGTCCTATACTGTATACCTTGTTATACAGCAATATTTAATAAATTCATAAAAAATGCAAATCAAATTGTTTTCTGCAAAATCCACCAGATTCTTGTTCTACATCTCACAGACTACCACTGTGGTGATTTTCATGTTGTTTTACTGTTTTATTATTTAATAATTAACTGCCAAAGTCCTATACTGTATACCTGGCATATAGGCATATTTAATAAATTCATAAAAAATGCAAATCAAATTGTTTTCTACAAACTCCACCAGATTCTTGTTCTACATCTCACAGACTACCACTGTGGTGATTATCATGTTGTTTTACTGTTTTATTATTTAATAATTAACTGTCAAAGTCCTATACTGTATACCTGGCATATAGGCATATTTAATAAATTCATAAAAAATGCTAATCAAATTGTTTTCTGCAAACTCCACCAGATTCTTGCTCTACATCTCACAGACTACCACTGTGGTGATTTACATGTTGTTTTACTGTTTTATTATTTAATAATTAACTGTCAAAGTCCTATATTGTATACCTGGCATATAGGCATATTTAATAAATTCATAAAAAATGCTAATCAAATTGTTTTCTGCAAACTCCACCAGATTCTTGTTCTACATCTCACAGACTACCACTGTGGTGATTTACATGTTGTTTTACTGTTTTATTATTTAATAATTAACTGTCAAAAGTCCTATACTGTATACCTTGTTATACAGCAATATTTAATAAATTCATAAAAAATGCAAATCAAATTGTTTTCTGCAAACTCCACCAGATTCTTGTTCTACATCTCACAGACTACCACTGTGGTGATTTACATGTTGTTTTACTGTTTTATTATTTAATAATTAACTGTCAAAAGTCCTATACTGTATACCTTGTCATACAGCAATATTTAATAAATTCATAAAAAATGCAAATCAAATTGTTTTCTGCAAACTCCACCAGATTCTTGTTCTACATCTCACAGACTACCACTGTGGTGATTTTCATGTTGTTTTACTGTTTTATTATTTAATAATTAACTGTCAAAGTCATATACTGTATACCTGGCATATAGGCATATTTAATACATTCATAAAAAATGCAAATTAAATTATTTTCTGCAAATTCCACCAGATTCTTGTTCTACATCTCACAGACTACCACTGTGGTGATTATCATGTTGTTTTACTGTTTTATTATTTAATAATTAACTGTCAAAGTATACCTTGTTATACAGCAATATTTAATAAATTCATAGAAAATGCAAATCAAATTGTTTTCTGCAAACTCCACCAGATTCTTATTCTACATCTTAAAGACTACCACTGTGGTCATTTTCATGTTGTTTTACTGTTTTATTATTTAATAATTAACTGCCAAAGTCCTATACTGTATACCTGGCATATAGGCATTTTTAATAAATTCATAAAAAATGCAAATCAAATTGTTTTCTACAAACTCCACCAGATTCTTGTTCTACATCTCACAGACTACCACTGTGGAGATTTACATGTTGTTTTACTGTTTTATTATTTAATAATTAACTGTCAAAGTCCTATACTGTATACCTTGTTATACAGCAATATTTAATAAATTCATAAAAAATGCAAATCAAATTGTTTTCTGCAAACTTCACCAGATTCTTGTTCTACATCTCACAGACTACCACTGTGGTGATTTTCATGTTGTTTTACTGTTTTATTATTTAATAATTAACTACCAAAGTCCTATACTGTATACCTGGCATATAGGCATATTTAATAAATTCATAAAAAATGCTAATCAAATTGTTTTCTGCAAATTCCACCAGATTCTTGTTCTACATCTCACAGACTAACACTGTGGTGATTATCATGTTGTTTTACTGTTTTATTATTTAATAATTAACTGTCAAAGTATACCTTGTTATACAGCAATATTTAATAAATTCATAGAAAATGCAAATCAAATTGTTTTCTGCAAACTCCACCAGATTATTTTTCTACATCTTAAAGACTACCACTGTGGTCATTTTCATGTTGTTTTACTGTTTTATTATTTAATAATTAACTGCCAAAGTCCTATATTGTATACCTGGCATTTAGGCATATTTAATAAATTCATAAAAAATGCAAATCAAATTGTTTTCTACAAACTCCACCAGATTCTTGTTCTACATCTCACAGACTACCACTGTGGTGATTTACATGTTGTTTTACTGTTTTATTATTTAATAATTAACTGTCAAAGTCCTATACTGTATAACTTGTTATACAGCAATATTTAATAAATTCATAAAAAATGCAAATCAAATTGTTTTCTGCAAACTCCACCAGATTCTTGTTCTACATCTCACAGACTACCACTGTGGTGATTTTCATGTTGTTTTACTGTTTTATTATTTAATAATTAACTGCCAAAGTCCTATACTGTATACCTGGCATATAGGCATATTTAATAAATTCATAAAAAATGCAAATCAAATTGTTTTCTACAAACTCCACCAGATTCTTGTTCTACATCTCACAGACTACCACTGTGGTGATTTACATGTTGTTTTACTGTTTTATTATTTAATAATTAACTGTCAAAGTCCTATACTGTATACCTTGTTATACAGCAATATTTAATAAATTCATAAAAAATGCAAATCAAATTGTTTTCTACAAACTCCACCAGATTCTTGTTCTACATCTCACAGACTACCACTGTGGTGATTATCATGTTGTTTTACTGTTTTATTATTTAATAATTAACTGTCAAAAGTCCTATACTGTATACCTTGTTATACAGCAATATTTAATAAATTCATAAAAAATGCTAATCAAATTGTTTTCTGCAAACTCCACCAGATTCTTGTTCTACATCTCACAGACTACCACTGTGGTGATTTACATGTTGTTTTACTGTTTTATTATTTAATCATTAACTGTCAAAGTCCCATACTGTATACCTGGCATATAGGCATATTTAATAAATTAATAAAAAATGCTAATCAAATTGTTTTCTGCAAACTCCACCAGATTCTTGTTCTACATCTCACAGACTACCACTGTGGTGATTTACATGTTGTTTTACTGTTTTATTATTTAATAATTAACTGTCAAAGTATACCTTGTTATACAGCAATATTTAATAAATTCATAGAAAATGCAAATCAAATTGTTTTCTGCAAACTCCACCAGATTCTTTTTCTACATCTTAAAGACTACCACTGTGGTCATTTTCATGTTGTTTTACTGTTTTATTATTTAATAATTAACTGCCAAAGTCCTATATTGTATACCTGGCATTTAGGCATATTTAATAAATTCATAAAAAATGCAAATCAAATTGTTTTCTACAAACTCCACCAGATTCTTGTTCTACATCTCACAGACTACCACTGTGGTGATTTACATGTTGTTTTACTGTTTTATTATTTAATAATTAACTGTCAAAGTCCTATACTGTATAACTTGTTATACAGCAATATTTAATAAATTCATAAAAAATGCAAATCAAATTGTTTTCTGCAAACTCCACCAGATTCTTGTTCTACATCTCACAGACTACCACTGTGGTGATTTTCATGTTGTTTTACTGTTTTATTATTTAATAATTAACTGCCAAAGTCCTATACTGTATACCTGGCATATAGGCATATTTAATAAATTCATAAAAAATGCAAATCAAATTGTTTTCTACAAACTCCACCAGATTCTTGTTCTACATCTCACAGACTACCACTGTGGTGATTTACATGTTGTTTTACTGTTTTATTATTTAATAATTAACTGTCAAAGTCCTATACTGTATACCTTGTTATACAGCAATATTTAATAAATTCATAAAAAATGCAAATCAAATTGTTTTATACAAACTCCACCAGATTCTTGTTCTACATCTCACAGACTACCACTGTGGTGATTATCATGTTGTTTTACTGTTTTATTATTTAATAATTAACTGTCAAAAGTCCTATACTGTATACCTTGTTATACAGCAATATTTAATAAATTCATAAAAAATGCTAATCAAATTGTTTTCTGCAAACTCCACCAGATTCTTGTTCTACATCTCACAGACTACCACTGTGGTGATTTACATGTTGTTTTACTGTTTTATTATTTAATCATTAACTGTCAAAGTCCTATACTGTATACCTTGTTATACAGCAATATTTAATAAATTCATAAAAAATGCAAATCAAATTGTTTTCTGCAAAATCCACCAGATTCTTGTTCTACATCTCACAGACTACCACTGTGGTGATTTTCATGTTGTTTTACTGTTTTATTATTTAATAATTAACTGCCAAAGTCCTATACTGTATACCTGGCATATAGGCATATTTAATAAATTCATAAAAAATGCAAATCAAATTGTTTTCTACAAACTCCACCAGATTCTTGTTCTACATCTCACAGACTACCACTGTGGTGATTATCATGTTGTTTTACTGTTTTATTATTTAATAATTAACTGTCAAAGTATACCTTGTTATACAGCAATATTTAATAAATTCATAGAAAATGCAAATCAAATTGTTTTCTGCAAAATCCACCAGATTCTTGTTCTACATCTCACAGACTACCACTGTGGTGATTTTCATGTTGTTTTACTGTTTTATTATTTAATAATTAACTGCCAAAGTCCTATATTGTATACCTGGCATTTAGGCATATTTAATAAATTCATAAAAAATGCAAATCAAATTGTTTTCTACAAACTCCACCAGATTCTTGTTCTACATCTCACAGACTACCACTGTGGTGATTTACATGTTGTTTTACTGTTTTATTATTTAATAATTAACTGTCAAAAGTCCTATACTGTATACCTTGTCATACAGCAATATTTAATAAATTCATAAAAAATGCAAATCAAATTGTTTTCTGCAAACTCCACCAGATTCTTGTTCTACATCTCACAGACTACCACTGTGGTGATTTTCATGTTGTTTTACTGTTTTATTATTTAATAATTAACTGTCAAAGTCATATACTGTATACCGTGCATATAGGCATATTTAATACATTCATAAAAAATGCAAATTAAATTATTTTCTGCAAATTCCACCAGATTCTTGTTCTACATCTCACAGACTACCACTGTGGTGATTATCATGTTGTTTTACTGTTTTATTATTTAATAATTAACTGTCAAAGTATACCTTGTTATACAGCAATATTTAATAAATTCATAGAAAATGCAAATCAAATTGTTTTCTGCAAACTCCACCAGATTCTTATTCTACATCTTAAAGACTACCACTGTGGTCATTTTCATGTTGTTTTACTGTTTTATTATTTAATAATTAACTGCCAAAGTCCTATACTGTATACCTGGCATATAGGCATTTTTAATAAATTCATAAAAAATGCAAATCAAATTGTTTTCTACAAACTCCACCAGATTCTTGTTCTACATCTCACAGACTACCACTGTGGAGATTTACATGTTGTTTTACTGTTTTATTATTTAATAATTAACTGTCAAAGTCCTATACTGTATACCTTGTTATACAGCAATATTTAATAAATTCATAAAAAATGCAAATCAAATTGTTTTCTGCAAAATCCACCAGATTCTTGTTCTACATCTCACAGACTACCACTGTGGTGATTTTCATGTTGTTTTACTGTTTTATTATTTAATAATTAACTGTCAAAGTCCTATACTGTATACCTGGCATATAGGCATATTTAATCAATTCATAAAAAATGCAAATCAAATTGTTTTCTGCAAATTCCACCAGATTCTTGTTCTACATCTCACAGACTACCACTGTGGTGATTATCATGTTGTTTTACTGTTTTATTATTTAATAATTAACTGTCAAAGTATACCTTGTTATACAGCAATATTTAATAAATTCATAGAAAATGCAAATCAAATTGTTTTCTGCAAACTCCACCAGATTCTTGTTCTACATCTTAAAGACTACCACTGTGGTCATTTTCATGTTGTTTTACTGTTTTATTATTTAATAATTAACTGCCAAAGTCCTATACTGTATACCTGGCATATAGGCATATTAAATAAATTCATAAAAAATTCAAATCAAATTGTTTTCTACAAACTCCACCAGATTCTTGTTCTACATCTCACAGACTACCACTGTGGTGATTTACATGTTGTTTTACTGTTTTATTATTTAATAATTAACTGTCAAAGTCCTATACTGTATGCCTTGTTATACAGCAATATTTAATAAATTCATAAAAAATGCAAATCAAATTGTTTTCTGCAAACTCCACCAGATTCTTGTTCTACATCTCACAGACTACCACTGTGGTGATTATCATGTTGTTTTACTGTTTTATTATTTAATAATTAACTGTCAAAGTCCTATACTGTATACCTGGCATATAGGCATATTTAATAAATTCATAAAAAATGCTAATCAAATTGTTTTCTGCAAACTCCACCAGATTCTTGTTCTACATCTCACAGACTACCACTGTGGTGATTTACATGTTGTTTTACTGTTTTATTATTTAATAATTAACTGTCAAAGTCCTATACTGTATACCTGGCATATAGGCATATTTAATAAATTCATAAAAAATGCAAATCAAATTGTTTTCTGCAAATTCCACCAGATTCTTTTTCTACATCTCACAGACTACCACTGTGGTGATTATCATGTTGTTTTACTGTTTTATTATTTAATAATTAACTGTCAAAGTCCTATACTGTATACCTGGCATATAGGCATATTTAATAAATTCATAAAAAATGCTAATCAAATTGTTTTCTGCAAACTCCACCAGATTCTTGCTCTACATCTCACAGACTACCACTGTGGTGATTTACATGTTGTTTTACTGTTTTATTATTTAATAATTAACTGTCAAAGTCCTATATTGTATACCTGGCATATAGGCATATTTAATAAATTCATAAAAAATGCTAATCAAATTGTTTTCTGCAAACTCCACCAGATTCTTGTTCTACATCTCACAGACTACCACTGTGGTGATTTACATGTTGTTTTACTGTTTTATTATTTAATAATTAACTGTCAAAAGTCCTATACTGTATACCTTGTTATACAGCAATATTTAATAAATTCATAAAAAATGCAAATCAAATTGTTTTCTGCAAACTCCACCAGATTCTTGTTCTACATCTCACAGACTACCACTGTGGTGATTTACATGTTGTTTTACTGTTTTATTATTTAATAATTAACTGTCAAAAGTCCTATACTGTATACCTTGTTATACAGCAATATTTAATAAATTCATAAAAAATGCAAATCAAATTGTTTTCTGCAAACTCCACCAGATTCTTGTTCTACATCTCACAGACTACCACTGTGGTGATTTACATGTTGTTTTACTGTTTTATTATTTAATAATTAACTGTCAAAGTCCTATACTGTATACCTTGTTATACAGCAATATTTAATAAATTCATAAAAAATGCAAATCAAATTGTTTTCTGCAAACTCCACCAGATTCTTGTTCTACATCTCACAGACTACCACTGTGGTGATTTTCATGTTGTTTTACTGTTTTATTATTTAATAATTAACTGCCAAAGTCCTATACTGTATACCTGGCATATAGGCATATTTAATAAATTCATAAAAAATGCAAATTAAATTGTTTTCTACAAACTCCACCAGATTCTTGTTCTACATCTCACAGACTACCACTGTGGTGATTTTCATGTTGTTTTACTGTTTTATTATTTAATAATTAACTGTCAAAGTCCTATACTGTATACCTGGCATATAGGCATATTTAATACATTCATAAAAAATGCAAATCAAATTATTTTCTGCAAATTCCACCAGATTCTTGTTCTACATCTCACAGACTACCACTGTGGTGATTATCATGTTGTTTTACTGTTTTATTATTTAATAATTAACTGTCAAAGTATACCTTGTTATACAGCAATATTTAATAAATTCATAGAAAATGCAAATCAAATTGTTTTCTGCAAACTCCACCAGATTCTTATTCTACATCTTAAAGACTACCACTGTGGTCATTTTCATGTTGTTTTACTGTTTTATTATTTAATAATTAACTGCCAAAGTCCTATACTGTATACCTTGTTATACAGCAATATTTAATAAATTCATAAAAAATGCAAATCAAATTGTTTTCTACAAACTCCACCAGATTCTTGTTCTACATCTCACAGACTACCACTGTGGTGATTATCATGTTGTTTTACTGTTTTATTATTTAATAATTAACTGTCAAAGTCCTATACTGTATACCTGGCATATAGGCATATTTAATAAATTCATAAAAAATGCTAATCAAATTGTTTTCTGCAAACTCAACCAGATTCTTGTTCTACATATCACAGACTACCACTGTGGTGATTTACATGTTGTTTTACTGTTTTATTATTTAATAATTAACTGTCAAAAGTCCTATACTGTATACCTTGTTATACAGCAATATTTAATAAATTCATAAAAAATGCAAATCAAATTGTTTTCTGCAAACTCCACCAGATTCTTGTTCTACATCTCACAGACTACCACTGTGGTGATTTACATGTTGTTTTACTGTTTTATTATTTAATAATTAACTGTCAAAGTCCTATACTGTATACCTTGTTATACAGCAATATTTAATAAATTCATAAAAAATGCAAATCAAATTGTTTTCTGCAAAATCCACCAGATTCTTGTTCTACATCTCACAGACTACCACTGTGGTGATTTTCATGTTGTTTTACTGTTTTATTATTTAATAATTAACTGCCAAAGTCCTATACTGTATACCTGGCATATAGGCATATTTAATAAATTCATAAAAAATGCAAATCAAATTGTTTTCTACAAACTCCACCAGATTCTTGTTCTACATCTCACAGACTACCACTGTGGTGATTATCATGTTGTTTTACTGTTTTATTATTTAATAATTAACTGTCAAAGTATACCTTGTTATACAGCAATATTTAATAAATTCATAGAAAATGCAAATCAAATTGTTTTCTGCAAAATCCACCAGATTCTTGTTCTACATCTCACAGACTACCACTGTGGTGATTTTCATGTTGTTTTACTGTTTTATTATTTAATAATTAACTGCCAAAGTCCTATATTGTATACCTGGCATTTAGGCATATTTAATAAATTCATAAAAAATGCAAATCAAATTGTTTTCTACAAACTCCACCAGATTCTTGTTCTACATCTCACAGACTACCACTGTGGTGATTTACATGTTGTTTTACTGTTTTATTATTTAATAATTAACTGTCAAAAGTCCTATACTGTATACCTTGTCATACAGCAATATTTAATAAATTCATAAAAAATGCAAATCAAATTGTTTTCTGCAAACTCCACCAGATTCTTGTTCTACATCTCACAGACTACCACTGTGGTGATTTTCATGTTGTTTTACTGTTTTATTATTTAATAATTAACTGTCAAAGTCATATACTGTATACCGTGCATATAGGCATATTTAATACATTCATAAAAAATGCAAATTAAATTATTTTCTGCAAATTCCACCAGATTCTTGTTCTACATCTCACAGACTACCACTGTGGTGATTATCATGTTGTTTTACTGTTTTATTATTTAATAATTAACTGTCAAAGTATACCTTGTTATACAGCAATATTTAATAAATTCATAGAAAATGCAAATCAAATTGTTTTCTGCAAACTCCACCAGATTCTTATTCTACATCTTAAAGACTACCACTGTGGTCATTTTCATGTTGTTTTACTGTTTTATTATTTAATAATTAACTGCCAAAGTCCTATACTGTATACCTGGCATATAGGCATTTTTAATAAATTCATAAAAAATGCAAATCAAATTGTTTTCTACAAACTCCACCAGATTCTTGTTCTACATCTCACAGACTACCACTGTGGAGATTTACATGTTGTTTTACTGTTTTATTATTTAATAATTAACTGTCAAAGTCCTATACTGTATACCTTGTTATACAGCAATATTTAATAAATTCATAAAAAATGCAAATCAAATTGTTTTCTGCAAACTTCACCAGATTCTTGTTCTACATCTCACAGACTACCACTGTGGTGATTTTCATGTTGTTTTACTGTTTTATTATTTAATAATTAACTACCAAAGTCCTATACTGTATACCTGGCATATAGGCATATTTAATAAATTCATAAAAAATGCTAATCAAATTGTTTTCTGCAAATTCCACCAGATTCTTGTTCTACATCTCACAGACTAACACTGTGGTGATTATCATGTTGTTTTACTGTTTTATTATTTAATAATTAACTGTCAAAGTATACCTTGTTATACAGCAATATTTAATAAATTCATAGAAAATGCAAATCAAATTGTTTTCTGCAAACTCCACCAGATTCTTTTTCTACATCTTAAAGACTACCACTGTGGTCATTTTCATGTTGTTTTACTGTTTTATTATTTAATAATTAACTGCCAAAGTCCTATACTGTATACCTGGCATATAGGCATATTTAATAAATTCATAAAAAATGCAAATCAAATTGTTTTCTACAAACTCCACCAGATTCTTGTTCTACATCTCACAGACTACCACTGTGGTGATTTACATGTTGTTTTACTGTTTTATTATTTAATAATTAACTGTCAAAGTCCTATACTGTATACCTTGTTATACAGCAATATTTAATAAATTCATAAAAAATGCAAATCAAATTGTTTTCTACAAACTCCACCAGATTCTTGTTCTACATCTCACAGACTACCACTGTGGTGATTATCATGTTGTTTTACTGTTTTATTATTTAATAATTAACTGTCAAAAGTCCTATACTGTATACCTTGTTATACAGCAATATTTAATAAATTCATAAAAAATGCTAATCAAATTGTTTTCTGCAAACTCCACCAGATTCTTGTTCTACATCTCACAGACTACCACTGTGGTGATTTACATGTTGTTTTACTGTTTTATTATTTAATCATTAACTGTCAAAGTCCCATACTGTATACCTGGCATATAGGCATATTTAATAAATTAATAAAAAATGCTAATCAAATTGTTTTCTGCAAACTCCACCAGATTCTTGTTCTACATCTCACAGACTACCACTGTGGTGATTTACATGTTGTTTTACTGTTTTATTATTTAATAATTAACTGTCAAAAGTCCTTTACTGTATACCTTGTTATACAGCAATATTTAATGAATTCATAAAAAATGCAAATCAAATTGTTTTCTGCAAACTCCACCAGATTCTTGTTCTACATCTCACAGACTACCACTGTGGTGATTTACATGTTGTTTTACTGTTTTATTATTTAATAATTAACTGTCAAAGTCCTATACTGTATACCTTGTTATACAGCAATATTTAATAAATTCATAAAAAATGCAAATCAAATTGTTTTCTGCAAAATCCACCAGATTCTTGTTCTACATCTCACAGACTACCACTGTGGTGATTTTCATGTTGTTTTACTGTTTTATTATTTAATAATTAACTGCCAAAGTCCTATACTGTATACCTGGCATATAGGCATATTTAATAAATTCATAAAAAATGCAAATCAAATTGTTTTCTACAAACTCCACCAGATTCTTGTTCTACATCTCACAGACTACCACTGTGGTGATTATCATGTTGTTTTACTGTTTTATTATTTAATAATTAACTGTCAAAGTCCTATACTGTATACCTGGCATATAGGCATATTTAATAAATTCATAAAAAATGCTAATCAAATTGTTTTCTGCAAACTCCACCAGATTCTTGCTCTACATCTCACAGACTACCACTGTGGTGATTTACATGTTGTTTTACTGTTTTATTATTTAATAATTAACTGTCAAAGTCCTATATTGTATACCTGGCATATAGGCATATTTAATAAATTCATAAAAAATGCTAATCAAATTGTTTTCTGCAAACTCCACCAGATTCTTGTTCTACATCTCACAGACTACCACTGTGGTGATTTACATGTTGTTTTACTGTTTTATTATTTAATAATTAACTGTCAAAAGTCCTATACTGTATACCTTGTTATACAGCAATATTTAATAAATTCATAAAAAATGCAAATCAAATTGTTTTCTGCAAACTCCACCAGATTCTTGTTCTACATCTCACAGACTACCACTGTGGTGATTTTCATGTTGTTTTACTGTTTTATTATTTAATAATTAACTGTCAAAGTCCTATACTGTATACCTTGTTATACAGCAATATTTAATAAATTCATAAAAAATGCAAATCAAATTGTTTTCTGCAAAATCCACCAGATTCTTGTTCTACATCTCACAGACTACCACTGTGGTGATTTTCATGTTGTTTTACTGTTTTATTATTTAATAATTAACTGTCAAAGTCCTATACTGTATACCTGGCATATAGGCATATTTAATCAATTCATAAAAAATGCAAATCAAATTGTTTTCTGCAAATTCCACCAGATTCTTGTTCTACATCTCACAGACTACCACTGTGGTGATTATCATGTTGTTTTACTGTTTTATTATTTAATAATTAACTGTCAAAGTATACCTTGTTATACAGCAATATTTAATAAATTCATAGAAAATGCAAATCAAATTGTTTTCTGCAAACTCCACCAGATTCTTGTTCTACATCTTAAAGACTACCACTGTGGTCATTTTCATGTTGTTTTACTGTTTTATTATTTAATAATTAACTGCCAAAGTCCTATACTGTATACCTGGCATATAGGCATATTAAATAAATTCATAAAAAATTCAAATCAAATTGTTTTCTACAAACTCCACCAGATTCTTGTTCTACATCTCACAGACTACCACTGTGGTGATTTACATGTTGTTTTACTGTTTTATTATTTAATAATTAACTGTCAAAGTCCTATACTGTATGCCTTGTTATACAGCAATATTTAATAAATTCATAAAAAATGCAAATCAAATTGTTTTCTGCAAACTCCACCAGATTCTTGTTCTACATCTCACAGACTACCACTGTGGTGATTATCATGTTGTTTTACTGTTTTATTATTTAATAATTAACTGTCAAAGTCCTATACTGTATACCTGGCATATAGGCATATTTAATAAATTCATAAAAAATGCTAATCAAATTGTTTTCTGCAAACTCCACCAGATTCTTGTTCTACATCTCACAGACTACCACTGTGGTGATTTACATGTTGTTTTACTGTTTTATTATTTAATAATTAACTGTCAAAGTCCTATACTGTATACCTGGCATATAGGCATATTTAATAAATTCATAAAAAATGCAAATCAAATTGTTTTCTGCAAATTCCACCAGATTCTTTTTCTACATCTCACAGACTACCACTGTGGTGATTATCATGTTGTTTTACTGTTTTATTATTTAATAATTAACTGTCAAAGTCCTATACTGTATACCTGGCATATAGGCATATTTAATAAATTCATAAAAAATGCTAATCAAATTGTTTTCTGCAAACTCCACCAGATTCTTGTTCTACATCTCACAGACTACCACTGTGGTGATTTTCATGTTGTTTTACTGTTTTATTATTTAATAATTAACTGTCAAAGTCCTATACTGTATACCTTGTTATACAGCAATATTTAATAAATTCATAAAAAATGCAAATCAAATTGTTTTCTGCAAAATCCACCAGATTCTTGTTCTACATCTCACAGACTACCACTGTGGTGATTTTCATGTTGTTTTACTGTTTTATTATTTAATAATTAACTGTCAAAGTCCTATACTGTATACCTGGCATATAGGCATATTTAATCAATTCATAAAAAATGCAAATCAAATTGTTTTCTGCAAATTCCACCAGATTCTTGTTCTACATCTCACAGACTACCACTGTGGTGATTATCATGTTGTTTTACTGTTTTATTATTTAATAATTAACTGTCAAAGTATACCTTGTTATACAGCAATATTTAATAAATTCATAGAAAATGCAAATCAAATTGTTTTCTGCAAACTCCACCAGATTCTTGTTCTACATCTTAAAGACTACCACTGTGGTCATTTTCATGTTGTTTTACTGTTTTATTATTTAATAATTAACTGCCAAAGTCCTATACTGTATACCTGGCATATAGGCATATTAAATAAATTCATAAAAAATTCAAATCAAATTGTTTTCTACAAACTCCACCAGATTCTTGTTCTACATCTCACAGACTACCACTGTGGTGATTTACATGTTGTTTTACTGTTTTATTATTTAATAATTAACTGTCAAAGTCCTATACTGTATGCCTTGTTATACAGCAATATTTAATAAATTCATAAAAAATGCAAATCAAATTGTTTTCTGCAAACTCCACCAGATTCTTGTTCTACATCTCACAGACTACCACTGTGGTGATTATCATGTTGTTTTACTGTTTTATTATTTAATAATTAACTGTCAAAGTCCTATACTGTATACCTGGCATATAGGCATATTTAATAAATTCATAAAAAATGCTAATCAAATTGTTTTCTGCAAACTCCACCAGATTCTTGTTCTACATCTCACAGACTACCACTGTGGTGATTTACATGTTGTTTTACTGTTTTATTATTTAATAATTAACTGTCAAAGTCCTATACTGTATACCTGGCATATAGGCATATTTAATAAATTCATAAAAAATGCAAATCAAATTGTTTTCTGCAAATTCCACCAGATTCTTTTTCTACATCTCACAGACTACCACTGTGGTGATTATCATGTTGTTTTACTGTTTTATTATTTAATAATTAACTGTCAAAGTCCTATACTGTATACCTGGCATATAGGCATATTTAATAAATTCATAAAAAATGCTAATCAAATTGTTTTCTGCAAACTCCACCAGATTCTTGCTCTACATCTCACAGACTACCACTGTGGTGATTTACATGTTGTTTTACTGTTTTATTATTTAATAATTAACTGTCAAAGTCCTATATTGTATACCTGGCATATAGGCATATTTAATAAATTCATAAAAAATGCTAATCAAATTGTTTTCTGCAAACTCCACCAGATTCTTGTTCTACATCTCACAGACTACCACTGTGGTGATTTACATGTTGTTTTACTGTTTTATTATTTAATAATTAACTGTCAAAAGTCCTATACTGTATACCTTGTTATACAGCAATATTTAATAAATTCATAAAAAATGCAAATCAAATTGTTTTCTGCAAACTCCACCAGATTCTTGTTCTACATCTCACAGACTACCACTGTGGTGATTTACATGTTGTTTTACTGTTTTATTATTTAATAATTAACTGTCAAAAGTCCTATACTGTATACCTTGTTATACAGCAATATTTAATAAATTCATAAAAAATGCAAATCAAATTGTTTTCTGCAAACTCCACCAGATTCTTGTTCTACATCTCACAGACTACCACTGTGGTGATTTACATGTTGTTTTACTGTTTTATTATTTAATAATTAACTGTCAAAGTCCTATACTGTATACCTTGTTATACAGCAATATTTAATAAATTCATAAAAAATGCAAATCAAATTGTTTTCTGCAAACTCCACCAGATTCTTGTTCTACATCTCACAGACTACCACTGTGGTGATTTTCATGTTGTTTTACTGTTTTATTATTTAATAATTAACTGCCAAAGTCCTATACTGTATACCTGGCATATAGGCATATTTAATAAATTCATAAAAAATGCAAATTAAATTGTTTTCTACAAACTCCACCAGATTCTTGTTCTACATCTCACAGACTACCACTGTGGTGATTTTCATGTTGTTTTACTGTTTTATTATTTAATAATTAACTGTCAAAGTCCTATACTGTATACCTGGCATATAGGCATATTTAATACATTCATAAAAAATGCAAATCAAATTATTTTCTGCAAATTCCACCAGATTCTTGTTCTACATCTCACAGACTACCACTGTGGTGATTATCATGTTGTTTTACTGTTTTATTATTTAATAATTAACTGTCAAAGTATACCTTGTTATACAGCAATATTTAATAAATTCATAGAAAATGCAAATCAAATTGTTTTCTGCAAACTCCACCAGATTCTTATTCTACATCTTAAAGACTACCACTGTGGTCATTTTCATGTTGTTTTACTGTTTTATTATTTAATAATTAACTGCCAAAGTCCTATACTGTATACCTTGTTATACAGCAATATTTAATAAATTCATAAAAAATGCAAATCAAATTGTTTTCTACAAACTCCACCAGATTCTTGTTCTACATCTCACAGACTACCACTGTGGTGATTATCATGTTGTTTTACTGTTTTATTATTTAATAATTAACTGTCAAAGTCCTATACTGTATACCTGGCATATAGGCATATTTAATAAATTCATAAAAAATGCTAATCAAATTGTTTTCTGCAAACTCAACCAGATTCTTGTTCTACATATCACAGACTACCACTGTGGTGATTTACATGTTGTTTTACTGTTTTATTATTTAATAATTAACTGTCAAAAGTCCTATACTGTATACCTTGTTATACAGCAATATTTAATAAATTCATAAAAAATGCAAATCAAATTGTTTTCTGCAAACTCCACCAGATTCTTGTTCTACATCTCACAGACTACCACTGTGGTGATTTACATGTTGTTTTACTGTTTTATTATTTAATAATTAACTGTCAAAGTCCTATACTGTATACCTTGTTATACAGCAATATTTAATAAATTCATAAAAAATGCAAATCAAATTGTTTTCTGCAAAATCCACCAGATTCTTGTTCTACATCTCACAGACTACCACTGTGGTGATTTTCATGTTGTTTTACTGTTTTATTATTTAATAATTAACTGCCAAAGTCCTATACTGTATACCTGGCATATAGGCATATTTAATAAATTCATAAAAAATGCAAATCAAATTGTTTTCTACAAACTCCACCAGATTCTTGTTCTACATCTCACAGACTACCACTGTGGTGATTATCATGTTGTTTTACTGTTTTATTATTTAATAATTAACTGTCAAAGTATACCTTGTTATACAGCAATATTTAATAAATTCATAGAAAATGCAAATCAAATTGTTTTCTGCAAAATCCACCAGATTCTTGTTCTACATCTCACAGACTACCACTGTGGTGATTTTCATGTTGTTTTACTGTTTTATTATTTAATAATTAACTGCCAAAGTCCTATATTGTATACCTGGCATTTAGGCATATTTAATAAATTCATAAAAAATGCAAATCAAATTGTTTTCTACAAACTCCACCAGATTCTTGTTCTACATCTCACAGACTACCACTGTGGTGATTTACATGTTGTTTTACTGTTTTATTATTTAATAATTAACTGTCAAAAGTCCTATACTGTATACCTTGTCATACAGCAATATTTAATAAATTCATAAAAAATGCAAATCAAATTGTTTTCTGCAAACTCCACCAGATTCTTGTTCTACATCTCACAGACTACCACTGTGGTGATTTTCATGTTGTTTTACTGTTTTATTATTTAATAATTAACTGTCAAAGTCATATACTGTATACCGTGCATATAGGCATATTTAATACATTCATAAAAAATGCAAATTAAATTATTTTCTGCAAATTCCACCAGATTCTTGTTCTACATCTCACAGACTACCACTGTGGTGATTATCATGTTGTTTTACTGTTTTATTATTTAATAATTAACTGTCAAAGTATACCTTGTTATACAGCAATATTTAATAAATTCATAGAAAATGCAAATCAAATTGTTTTCTGCAAACTCCACCAGATTCTTATTCTACATCTTAAAGACTACCACTGTGGTCATTTTCATGTTGTTTTACTGTTTTATTATTTAATAATTAACTGCCAAAGTCCTATACTGTATACCTGGCATATAGGCATTTTTAATAAATTCATAAAAAATGCAAATCAAATTGTTTTCTACAAACTCCACCAGATTCTTGTTCTACATCTCACAGACTACCACTGTGGAGATTTACATGTTGTTTTACTGTTTTATTATTTAATAATTAACTGTCAAAGTCCTATACTGTATACCTTGTTATACAGCAATATTTAATAAATTCATAAAAAATGCAAATCAAATTGTTTTCTGCAAACTTCACCAGATTCTTGTTCTACATCTCACAGACTACCACTGTGGTGATTTTCATGTTGTTTTACTGTTTTATTATTTAATAATTAACTACCAAAGTCCTATACTGTATACCGTGCATATAGGCATATTTAATACATTCATAAAAAATGCAAATTAAATTATTTTCTGCAAATTCCACCAGATTCTTGTTCTACATCTCACAGACTACCACTGTGGTGATTATCATGTTGTTTTACTGTTTTATTATTTAATAATTAACTGTCAAAGTATACCTTGTTATACAGCAATATTTAATAAATTCATAGAAAATGCAAATCAAATTGTTTTCTGCAAACTCCACCAGATTCTTATTCTACATCTTAAAGACTACCACTGTGGTCATTTTCATGTTGTTTTACTGTTTTATTATTTAATAATTAACTGCCAAAGTCCTATACTGTATACCTGGCATATAGGCATTTTTAATAAATTCATAAAAAATGCAAATCAAATTGTTTTCTACAAACTCCACCAGATTCTTGTTCTACATCTCACAGACTACCACTGTGGAGATTTACATGTTGTTTTACTGTTTTATTATTTAATAATTAACTGTCAAAGTCCTATACTGTATACCTTGTTATACAGCAATATTTAATAAATTCATAAAAAATGCAAATCAAATTGTTTTCTGCAAACTTCACCAGATTCTTGTTCTACATCTCACAGACTACCACTGTGGTGATTTTCATGTTGTTTTACTGTTTTATTATTTAATAATTAACTACCAAAGTCCTATACTGTATACCTGGCATATAGGCATATTTAATAAATTCATAAAAAATGCTAATCAAATTGTTTTCTGCAAATTCCACCAGATTCTTGTTCTACATCTCACAGACTAACACTGTGGTGATTATCATGTTGTTTTACTGTTTTATTATTTAATAATTAACTGTCAAAGTATACCTTGTTATACAGCAATATTTAATAAATTCATAGAAAATGCAAATCAAATTGTTTTCTGCAAACTCCACCAGATTCTTTTTCTACATCTTAAAGACTACCACTGTGGTCATTTTCATGTTGTTTTACTGTTTTATTATTTAATAATTAACTGCCAAAGTCCTATACTGTATACCTGGCATATAGGCATATTTAATAAATTCATAAAAAATGCAAATCAAATTGTTTTCTACAAACTCCACCAGATTCTTGTTCTACATCTCACAGACTACCACTGTGGTGATTTACATGTTGTTTTACTGTTTTATTATTTAATAATTAACTGTCAAAGTCCTATACTGTATACCTTGTTATACAGCAATATTTAATAAATTCATAAAAAATGCAAATCAAATTGTTTTCTACAAACTCCACCAGATTCTTGTTCTACATCTCACAGACTACCACTGTGGTGATTATCATGTTGTTTTACTGTTTTATTATTTAATAATTAACTGTCAAAAGTCCTATACTGTATACCTTGTTATACAGCAATATTTAATAAATTCATAAAAAATGCTAATCAAATTGTTTTCTGCAAACTCCACCAGATTCTTGTTCTACATCTCACAGACTACCACTGTGGTGATTTACATGTTGTTTTACTGTTTTATTATTTAATCATTAACTGTCAAAGTCCCATACTGTATACCTGGCATATAGGCATATTTAATAAATTAATAAAAAATGCTAATCAAATTGTTTTCTGCAAACTCCACCAGATTCTTGTTCTACATCTCACAGACTACCACTGTGGTGATTTACATGTTGTTTTACTGTTTTATTATTTAATAATTAACTGTCAAAAGTCCTTTACTGTATACCTTGTTATACAGCAATATTTAATGAATTCATAAAAAATGCAAATCAAATTGTTTTCTGCAAACTCCACCAGATTCTTGTTCTACATCTCACAGACTACCACTGTGGTGATTTACATGTTGTTTTACTGTTTTATTATTTAATAATTAACTGTCAAAGTCCTATACTGTATACCTTGTTATACAGCAATATTTAATAAATTCATAAAAAATGCAAATCAAATTGTTTTCTGCAAAATCCACCAGATTCTTGTTCTACATCTCACAGACTACCACTGTGGTGATTTTCATGTTGTTTTACTGTTTTATTATTTAATAATTAACTGCCAAAGTCCTATACTGTATACCTGGCATATAGGCATATTTAATAAATTCATAAAAAATGCAAATCAAATTGTTTTCTACAAACTCCACCAGATTCTTGTTCTACATCTCACAGACTACCACTGTGGTGATTATCATGTTGTTTTACTGTTTTATTATTTAATAATTAACTGTCAAAGTCCTATACTGTATACCTGGCATATAGGCATATTTAATAAATTCATAAAAAATGCTAATCAAATTGTTTTCTGCAAACTCCACCAGATTCTTGCTCTACATCTCACAGACTACCACTGTGGTGATTTACATGTTGTTTTACTGTTTTATTATTTAATAATTAACTGTCAAAGTCCTATATTGTATACCTGGCATATAGGCATATTTAATAAATTCATAAAAAATGCTAATCAAATTGTTTTCTGCAAACTCCACCAGATTCTTGTTCTACATCTCACAGACTACCACTGTGGTGATTTACATGTTGTTTTACTGTTTTATTATTTAATAATTAACTGTCAAAAGTCCTATACTGTATACCTTGTTATACAGCAATATTTAATAAATTCATAAAAAATGCAAATCAAATTGTTTTCTGCAAACTCCACCAGATTCTTGTTCTACATCTCACAGACTACCACTGTGGTGATTTTCATGTTGTTTTACTGTTTTATTATTTAATAATTAACTGTCAAAGTCCTATACTGTATACCTTGTTATA
The DNA here is from genome assembly GCF_965113295.1 of Leuciscus leuciscus. Taxonomy (NCBI): domain Eukaryota; kingdom Metazoa; phylum Chordata; class Actinopteri; order Cypriniformes; family Leuciscidae; genus Leuciscus; species Leuciscus leuciscus. The sequence goes on along the minus strand of NC_138728.1, from coordinate 23,039,306 downwards.
CAGCAATATTTAATAAATTCATAAAAAATGCAAATCAAATTGTTTTCTGCAAAATCCACCAGATTCTTGTTCTACATCTCACAGACTACCACTGTGGTGATTTTCATGTTGTTTTACTGTTTTATTATTTAATAATTAACTGTCAAAGTCCTATACTGTATACCTGGCATATAGGCATATTTAATCAATTCATAAAAAATGCAAATCAAATTGTTTTCTGCAAATTCCACCAGATTCTTGTTCTACATCTCACAGACTACCACTGTGGTGATTATCATGTTGTTTTACTGTTTTATTATTTAATAATTAACTGTCAAAGTATACCTTGTTATACAGCAATATTTAATAAATTCATAGAAAATGCAAATCAAATTGTTTTCTGCAAACTCCACCAGATTCTTGTTCTACATCTTAAAGACTACCACTGTGGTCATTTTCATGTTGTTTTACTGTTTTATTATTTAATAATTAACTGCCAAAGTCCTATACTGTATACCTGGCATATAGGCATATTAAATAAATTCATAAAAAATTCAAATCAAATTGTTTTCTACAAACTCCACCAGATTCTTGTTCTACATCTCACAGACTACCACTGTGGTGATTTACATGTTGTTTTACTGTTTTATTATTTAATAATTAACTGTCAAAGTCCTATACTGTATGCCTTGTTATACAGCAATATTTAATAAATTCATAAAAAATGCAAATCAAATTGTTTTCTGCAAACTCCACCAGATTCTTGTTCTACATCTCACAGACTACCACTGTGGTGATTATCATGTTGTTTTACTGTTTTATTATTTAATAATTAACTGTCAAAGTCCTATACTGTATACCTGGCATATAGGCATATTTAATAAATTCATAAAAAATGCTAATCAAATTGTTTTCTGCAAACTCCACCAGATTCTTGTTCTACATCTCACAGACTACCACTGTGGTGATTTACATGTTGTTTTACTGTTTTATTATTTAATAATTAACTGTCAAAGTCCTATACTGTATACCTGGCATATAGGCATATTTAATAAATTCATAAAAAATGCAAATCAAATTGTTTTCTGCAAATTCCACCAGATTCTTTTTCTACATCTCACAGACTACCACTGTGGTGATTATCATGTTGTTTTACTGTTTTATTATTTAATAATTAACTGTCAAAGTCCTATACTGTATACCTGGCATATAGGCATATTTAATAAATTCATAAAAAATGCTAATCAAATTGTTTTCTGCAAACTCCACCAGATTCTTGCTCTACATCTCACAGACTACCACTGTGGTGATTTACATGTTGTTTTACTGTTTTATTATTTAATAATTAACTGTCAAAGTCCTATATTGTATACCTGGCATATAGGCATATTTAATAAATTCATAAAAAATGCTAATCAAATTGTTTTCTGCAAACTCCACCAGATTCTTGTTCTACATCTCACAGACTACCACTGTGGTGATTTACATGTTGTTTTACTGTTTTATTATTTAATAATTAACTGTCAAAAGTCCTATACTGTATACCTTGTTATACAGCAATATTTAATAAATTCATAAAAAATGCAAATCAAATTGTTTTCTGCAAACTCCACCAGATTCTTGTTCTACATCTCACAGACTACCACTGTGGTGATTTACATGTTGTTTTACTGTTTTATTATTTAATAATTAACTGTCAAAAGTCCTATACTGTATACCTTGTTATACAGCAATATTTAATAAATTCATAAAAAATGCAAATCAAATTGTTTTCTGCAAACTCCACCAGATTCTTGTTCTACATCTCACAGACTACCACTGTGGTGATTTACATGTTGTTTTACTGTTTTATTATTTAATAATTAACTGTCAAAGTCCTATACTGTATACCTTGTTATACAGCAATATTTAATAAATTCATAAAAAATGCAAATCAAATTGTTTTCTGCAAACTCCACCAGATTCTTGTTCTACATCTCACAGACTACCACTGTGGTGATTTTCATGTTGTTTTACTGTTTTATTATTTAATAATTAACTGCCAAAGTCCTATACTGTATACCTGGCATATAGGCATATTTAATAAATTCATAAAAAATGCAAATTAAATTGTTTTCTACAAACTCCACCAGATTCTTGTTCTACATCTCACAGACTACCACTGTGGTGATTTTCATGTTGTTTTACTGTTTTATTATTTAATAATTAACTGTCAAAGTCCTATACTGTATACCTGGCATATAGGCATATTTAATACATTCATAAAAAATGCAAATCAAATTATTTTCTGCAAATTCCACCAGATTCTTGTTCTACATCTCACAGACTACCACTGTGGTGATTATCATGTTGTTTTACTGTTTTATTATTTAATAATTAACTGTCAAAGTATACCTTGTTATACAGCAATATTTAATAAATTCATAGAAAATGCAAATCAAATTGTTTTCTGCAAACTCCACCAGATTCTTATTCTACATCTTAAAGACTACCACTGTGGTCATTTTCATGTTGTTTTACTGTTTTATTATTTAATAATTAACTGCCAAAGTCCTATACTGTATACCTTGTTATACAGCAATATTTAATAAATTCATAAAAAATGCAAATCAAATTGTTTTCTACAAACTCCACCAGATTCTTGTTCTACATCTCACAGACTACCACTGTGGTGATTATCATGTTGTTTTACTGTTTTATTATTTAATAATTAACTGTCAAAGTCCTATACTGTATACCTGGCATATAGGCATATTTAATAAATTCATAAAAAATGCTAATCAAATTGTTTTCTGCAAACTCAACCAGATTCTTGTTCTACATATCACAGACTACCACTGTGGTGATTTACATGTTGTTTTACTGTTTTATTATTTAATAATTAACTGTCAAAAGTCCTATACTGTATACCTTGTTATACAGCAATATTTAATAAATTCATAAAAAATGCAAATCAAATTGTTTTCTGCAAACTCCACCAGATTCTTGTTCTACATCTCACAGACTACCACTGTGGTGATTTACATGTTGTTTTACTGTTTTATTATTTAATAATTAACTGTCAAAGTCCTATACTGTATACCTTGTTATACAGCAATATTTAATAAATTCATAAAAAATGCAAATCAAATTGTTTTCTGCAAAATCCACCAGATTCTTGTTCTACATCTCACAGACTACCACTGTGGTGATTTTCATGTTGTTTTACTGTTTTATTATTTAATAATTAACTGCCAAAGTCCTATACTGTATACCTGGCATATAGGCATATTTAATAAATTCATAAAAAATGCAAATCAAATTGTTTTCTACAAACTCCACCAGATTCTTGTTCTACATCTCACAGACTACCACTGTGGTGATTATCATGTTGTTTTACTGTTTTATTATTTAATAATTAACTGTCAAAGTATACCTTGTTATACAGCAATATTTAATAAATTCATAGAAAATGCAAATCAAATTGTTTTCTGCAAAATCCACCAGATTCTTGTTCTACATCTCACAGACTACCACTGTGGTGATTTTCATGTTGTTTTACTGTTTTATTATTTAATAATTAACTGCCAAAGTCCTATATTGTATACCTGGCATTTAGGCATATTTAATAAATTCATAAAAAATGCAAATCAAATTGTTTTCTACAAACTCCACCAGATTCTTGTTCTACATCTCACAGACTACCACTGTGGTGATTTACATGTTGTTTTACTGTTTTATTATTTAATAATTAACTGTCAAAAGTCCTATACTGTATACCTTGTCATACAGCAATATTTAATAAATTCATAAAAAATGCAAATCAAATTGTTTTCTGCAAACTCCACCAGATTCTTGTTCTACATCTCACAGACTACCACTGTGGTGATTTTCATGTTGTTTTACTGTTTTATTATTTAATAATTAACTGTCAAAGTCATATACTGTATACCGTGCATATAGGCATATTTAATACATTCATAAAAAATGCAAATTAAATTATTTTCTGCAAATTCCACCAGATTCTTGTTCTACATCTCACAGACTACCACTGTGGTGATTATCATGTTGTTTTACTGTTTTATTATTTAATAATTAACTGTCAAAGTATACCTTGTTATACAGCAATATTTAATAAATTCATAGAAAATGCAAATCAAATTGTTTTCTGCAAACTCCACCAGATTCTTATTCTACATCTTAAAGACTACCACTGTGGTCATTTTCATGTTGTTTTACTGTTTTATTATTTAATAATTAACTGCCAAAGTCCTATACTGTATACCTGGCATATAGGCATTTTTAATAAATTCATAAAAAATGCAAATCAAATTGTTTTCTACAAACTCCACCAGATTCTTGTTCTACATCTCACAGACTACCACTGTGGAGATTTACATGTTGTTTTACTGTTTTATTATTTAATAATTAACTGTCAAAGTCCTATACTGTATACCTTGTTATACAGCAATATTTAATAAATTCATAAAAAATGCAAATCAAATTGTTTTCTGCAAACTTCACCAGATTCTTGTTCTACATCTCACAGACTACCACTGTGGTGATTTTCATGTTGTTTTACTGTTTTATTATTTAATAATTAACTACCAAAGTCCTATACTGTATACCTGGCATATAGGCATATTTAATAAATTCATAAAAAATGCTAATCAAATTGTTTTCTGCAAATTCCACCAGATTCTTGTTCTACATCTCACAGACTAACACTGTGGTGATTATCATGTTGTTTTACTGTTTTATTATTTAATAATTAACTGTCAAAGTATACCTTGTTATACAGCAATATTTAATAAATTCATAGAAAATGCAAATCAAATTGTTTTCTGCAAACTCCACCAGATTCTTTTTCTACATCTTAAAGACTACCACTGTGGTCATTTTCATGTTGTTTTACTGTTTTATTATTTAATAATTAACTGCCAAAGTCCTATATTGTATACCTGGCATTTAGGCATATTTAATAAATTCATAAAAAATGCAAATCAAATTGTTTTCTACAAACTCCACCAGATTCTTGTTCTACATCTCACAGACTACCACTGTGGTGATTTACATGTTGTTTTACTGTTTTATTATTTAATAATTAACTGTCAAAGTCCTATACTGTATAACTTGTTATACAGCAATATTTAATAAATTCATAAAAAATGCAAATCAAATTGTTTTCTGCAAACTCCACCAGATTCTTGTTCTACATCTCACAGACTACCACTGTGGTGATTTTCATGTTGTTTTACTGTTTTATTATTTAATAATTAACTGCCAAAGTCCTATACTGTATACCTGGCATATAGGCATATTTAATAAATTCATAAAAAATGCAAATCAAATTGTTTTCTACAAACTCCACCAGATTCTTGTTCTACATCTCACAGACTACCACTGTGGTGATTTACATGTTGTTTTACTGTTTTATTATTTAATAATTAACTGTCAAAGTCCTATACTGTATACCTTGTTATACAGCAATAATTAATAAATTCATAAAAAATGCAAATCAAATTGTTTTCTACAAACTCCACCAGATTCTTGTTCTACATCTCACAGACTACCACTGTGGTGATTATCATGTTGTTTTACTGTTTTATTATTTAATAATTAACTGTCAAAAGTCCTATACTGTATACCTTGTTATACAGCAATATTTAATAAATTCATAAAAAATGCTAATCAAATTGTTTTCTGCAAACTCCACCAGATTCTTGTTCTACATCTCACAGACTACCACTGTGGTGATTTACATGTTGTTTTACTGTTTTATTATTTAATCATTAACTGTCAAAGTCCCATACTGTATACCTGGCATATAGGCATATTTAATAAATTAATAAAAAATGCTAATCAAATTGTTTTCTGCAAACTCCACCAGATTCTTGTTCTACATCTCACAGACTACCACTGTGGTGATTTACATGTTGTTTTACTGTTTTATTATTTAATAATTAACTGTCAAAGTATACCTTGTTATACAGCAATATTTAATAAATTCATAGAAAATGCAAATCAAATTGTTTTCTGCAAACTCCACCAGATTCTTTTTCTACATCTTAAAGACTACCACTGTGGTCATTTTCATGTTGTTTTACTGTTTTATTATTTAATAATTAACTGCCAAAGTCCTATATTGTATACCTGGCATTTAGGCATATTTAATAAATTCATAAAAAATGCAAATCAAATTGTTTTCTACAAACTCCACCAGATTCTTGTTCTACATCTCACAGACTACCACTGTGGTGATTTACATGTTGTTTTACTGTTTTATTATTTAATAATTAACTGTCAAAGTCCTATACTGTATAACTTGTTATACAGCAATATTTAATAAATTCATAAAAAATGCAAATCAAATTGTTTTCTGCAAACTCCACCAGATTCTTGTTCTACATCTCACAGACTACCACTGTGGTGATTTTCATGTTGTTTTACTGTTTTATTATTTAATAATTAACTGCCAAAGTCCTATACTGTATACCTGGCATATAGGCATATTTAATAAATTCATAAAAAATGCAAATCAAATTGTTTTCTACAAACTCCACCAGATTCTTGTTCTACATCTCACAGACTACCACTGTGGTGATTTACATGTTGTTTTACTGTTTTATTATTTAATAATTAACTGTCAAAGTCCTATACTGTATACCTTGTTATACAGCAATATTTAATAAATTCATAAAAAATGCAAATCAAATTGTTTTCTACAAACTCCACCAGATTCTTGTTCTACATCTCACAGACTACCACTGTGGTGATTATCATGTTGTTTTACTGTTTTATTATTTAATAATTAACTGTCAAAAGTCCTATACTGTATACCTTGTTATACAGCAATATTTAATAAATTCATAAAAAATGCTAATCAAATTGTTTTCTGCAAACTCCACCAGATTCTTGTTCTACATCTCACAGACTACCACTGTGGTGATTTACATGTTGTTTTACTGTTTTATTATTTAATCATTAACTGTCAAAGTCCCATACTGTATACCTGGCATATAGGCATATTTAATAAATTAATAAAAAATGCTAATCAAATTGTTTTCTGCAAACTCCACCAGATTCTTGTTCTACATCTCACAGACTACCACTGTGGTGATTTACATGTTGTTTTACTGTTTTATTATTTAATAATTAACTGTCAAAAGTCCTTTACTGTATACCTTGTTATACAGCAATATTTAATGAATTCATAAAAAATGCAAATCAAATTGTTTTCTGCAAACTCCACCAGATTCTTGTTCTACATCTCACAGACTACCACTGTGGTGATTTACATGTTGTTTTACTGTTTTATTATTTAATAATTAACTGTCAAAGTCCTATACTGTATACCTTGTTATACAGCAATATTTAATAAATTCATAAAAAATGCAAATCAAATTGTTTTCTGCAAAATCCACCAGATTCTTGTTCTACATCTCACAGACTACCACTGTGGTGATTTTCATGTTGTTTTACTGTTTTATTATTTAATAATTAACTGCCAAAGTCCTATACTGTATACCTGGCATATAGGCATATTTAATAAATTCATAAAAAATGCAAATCAAATTGTTTTCTACAAACTCCACCAGATTCTTGTTCTACATCTCACAGACTACCACTGTGGTGATTATCATGTTGTTTTACTGTTTTATTATTTAATAATTAACTGTCAAAGTCCTATACTGTATACCTGGCATATAGGCATATTTAATAAATTCATAAAAAATGCTAATCAAATTGTTTTCTGCAAACTCCACCAGATTCTTGCTCTACATCTCACAGACTACCACTGTGGTGATTTACATGTTGTTTTACTGTTTTATTATTTAATAATTAACTGTCAAAGTCCTATATTGTATACCTGGCATATAGGCATATTTAATAAATTCATAAAAAATGCTAATCAAATTGTTTTCTGCAAACTCCACCAGATTCTTGTTCTACATCTCACAGACTACCACTGTGGTGATTTACATGTTGTTTTACTGTTTTATTATTTAATAATTAACTGTCAAAAGTCCTATACTGTATACCTTGTTATACAGCAATATTTAATAAATTCATAAAAAATGCAAATCAAATTGTTTTCTGCAAACTCCACCAGATTCTTGTTCTACATCTCACAGACTACCACTGTGGTGATTTTCATGTTGTTTTACTGTTTTATTATTTAATAATTAACTGTCAAAGTCCTATACTGTATACCTTGTTATACAGCAATATTTAATAAATTCATAAAAAATGCAAATCAAATTGTTTTCTGCAAAATCCACCAGATTCTTGTTCTACATCTCACAGACTACCACTGTGGTGATTTTCATGTTGTTTTACTGTTTTATTATTTAATAATTAACTGTCAAAGTCCTATACTGTATACCTGGCATATAGGCATATTTAATCAATTCATAAAAAATGCAAATCAAATTGTTTTCTGCAAATTCCACCAGATTCTTGTTCTACATCTCACAGACTACCACTGTGGTGATTATCATGTTGTTTTACTGTTTTATTATTTAATAATTAACTGTCAAAGTATACCTTGTTATACAGCAATATTTAATAAATTCATAGAAAATGCAAATCAAATTGTTTTCTGCAAACTCCACCAGATTCTTGTTCTACATCTTAAAGACTACCACTGTGGTCATTTTCATGTTGTTTTACTGTTTTATTATTTAATAATTAACTGCCAAAGTCCTATACTGTATACCTGGCATATAGGCATATTAAATAAATTCATAAAAAATTCAAATCAAATTGTTTTCTACAAACTCCACCAGATTCTTGTTCTACATCTCACAGACTACCACTGTGGTGATTTACATGTTGTTTTACTGTTTTATTATTTAATAATTAACTGTCAAAGTCCTATACTGTATGCCTTGTTATACAGCAATATTTAATAAATTCATAAAAAATGCAAATCAAATTGTTTTCTGCAAACTCCACCAGATTCTTGTTCTACATCTCACAGACTACCACTGTGGTGATTATCATGTTGTTTTACTGTTTTATTATTTAATAATTAACTGTCAAAGTCCTATACTGTATACCTGGCATATAGGCATATTTAATAAATTCATAAAAAATGCTAATCAAATTGTTTTCTGCAAACTCCACCAGATTCTTGTTCTACATCTCACAGACTACCACTGTGGTGATTTACATGTTGTTTTACTGTTTTATTATTTAATAATTAACTGTCAAAGTCCTATACTGTATACCTGGCATATAGGCATATTTAATAAATTCATAAAAAATGCAAATCAAATTGTTTTCTGCAAATTCCACCAGATTCTTTTTCTACATCTCACAGACTACCACTGTGGTGATTATCATGTTGTTTTACTGTTTTATTATTTAATAATTAACTGTCAAAGTCCTATACTGTATACCTGGCATATAGGCATATTTAATAAATTCATAAAAAATGCTAATCAAATTGTTTTCTGCAAACTCCACCAGATTCTTGCTCTACATCTCACAGACTACCACTGTGGTGATTTACATGTTGTTTTACTGTTTTATTATTTAATAATTAACTGTCAAAGTCCTATATTGTATACCTGGCATATAGGCATATTTAATAAATTCATAAAAAATGCTAATCAAATTGTTTTCTGCAAACTCCACCAGATTCTTGTTCTACATCTCACAGACTACCACTGTGGTGATTTACATGTTGTTTTACTGTTTTATTATTTAATAATTAACTGTCAAAAGTCCTATACTGTATACCTTGTTATACAGCAATATTTAATAAATTCATAAAAAATGCAAATCAAATTGTTTTCTGCAAACTCCACCAGATTCTTGTTCTACATCTCACAGACTACCACTGTGGTGATTTACATGTTGTTTTACTGTTTTATTATTTAATAATTAACTGTCAAAAGTCCTATACTGTATACCTTGTTATACAGCAATATTTAATAAATTCATAAAAAATGCAAATCAAATTGTTTTCTGCAAACTCCACCAGATTCTTGTTCTACATCTCACAGACTACCACTGTGGTGATTTACATGTTGTTTTACTGTTTTATTATTTAATAATTAACTGTCAAAGTCCTATACTGTATACCTTGTTATACAGCAATATTTAATAAATTCATAAAAAATGCAAATCAAATTGTTTTCTGCAAACTCCACCAGATTCTTGTTCTACATCTCACAGACTACCACTGTGGTGATTTTCATGTTGTTTTACTGTTTTATTATTTAATAATTAACTGCCAAAGTCCTATACTGTATACCTGGCATATAGGCATATTTAATAAATTCATAAAAAATGCAAATTAAATTGTTTTCTACAAACTCCACCAGATTCTTGTTCTACATCTCACAGACTACCACTGTGGTGATTTTCATGTTGTTTTACTGTTTTATTATTTAATAATTAACTGTCAAAGTCCTATACTGTATACCTGGCATATAGGCATATTTAATACATTCATAAAAAATGCAAATCAAATTATTTTCTGCAAATTCCACCAGATTCTTGTTCTACATCTCACAGACTACCACTGTGGTGATTATCATGTTGTTTTACTGTTTTATTATTTAATAATTAACTGTCAAAGTATACCTTGTTATACAGCAATATTTAATAAATTCATAGAAAATGCAAATCAAATTGTTTTCTGCAAACTCCACCAGATTCTTATTCTACATCTTAAAGACTACCACTGTGGTCATTTTCATGTTGTTTTACTGTTTTATTATTTAATAATTAACTGCCAAAGTCCTATACTGTATACCTTGTTATACAGCAATATTTAATAAATTCATAAAAAATGCAAATCAAATTGTTTTCTACAAACTCCACCAGATTCTTGTTCTACATCTCACAGACTACCACTGTGGTGACTATCATGTTGTTTTACTGTTTTATTATTTAATAATTAACTGTCAAAGTCCTATACTGTATACCTGGCATATAGGCATATTTAATACATTCATAAAAAATGCAAATCAAATTATTTTCTGCAAATTCCACCAGATTCTTGTTCTACATCTCACAGACTACCACTGTGGTGATTATCATGTTGTTTTACTGTTTTATTATTTAATAATTAACTGTCAAAGTATACCTTGTTATACAGCAATATTTAATAAATTCATAGAAAATGCAAATCAAATTGTTTTCTGCAAACTCCACCAGATTCTTATTCTACATCTTAAAGACTACCACTGTGGTCATTTTCATGTTGTTTTACTGTTTTATTATTTAATAATTAACTGCCAAAGTCCTATACTGTATACCTGGCATATAGGCATTTTTAATAAATTCATAAAAAATGCAAATCAAATTGTTTTCTACAAACTCCACCAGATTCTTGTTCTACATCTCACAGACTACCACTGTGGAGATTTACATGTTGTTTTACTGTTTTATTATTTAATAATTAACTGTCAAAGTCCTATACTGTATACCTTGTTATACAGCAATATTTAATAAATTCATAAAAAATGCAAATCAAATTGTTTTCTGCAAACTTCACCAGATTCTTGTTCTACATCTCACAGACTACCACTGTGGTGATTTTCATGTTGTTTTACTGTTTTATTATTTAATAATTAACTACCAAAGTCCTATACTGTATACCTGGCATATAGGCATATTTAATAAATTCATAAAAAATGCAAATCAAATTGTTTTCTGCAAATTCCACCAGATTCTTGTTCTACATCTCACAGACTACCACTGTGGTGATTATCATGTTGTTTTACTGTTTTATTATTTAATAATTAACTGTCAAAGTATACCTTGTTATACAGCAATATTTAATAAATTCATAGAAAATGCAAATCAAATTGTTTTCTGCAAACTCCACCAGATTCTTGTTCTACATCTTAAAGACTACCACTGTGGTCATTTTCATGTTGTTTTACTGTTTTATTATTTAATAATTAACTGCCAAAGTCCTATACTGTATACCTGGCATATAGGCATATTTAATAAATTCATAAAAAATGCAAATCAAATTGTTTTCTACAAACTCCACCAGATTCTTGTTCTACATCTCACAGACTACCACTGTGGTGATTTACATGTTGTTTTACTGTTTTATTATTTAATAATTAACTGTCAAAGTCCTATACTGTATAACTTGTTATACAGCAATATTTAATAAATTCATAAAAAATGCAAATCAAATTGTTTTCTGCAAACTCCACCAGATTCTTGTTCTACATCTCACAGACTACCACTGTGGTGATTTTCATGTTGTTTTACTGTTTTATTATTTAATAATTAACTGCCAAAGTCCTATACTGTATACCTGGCATATAGGCATATTTAATAAATTCATAAAAAATGCTAATCAAATTGTTTTCTACAAACTCCACCAGATTCTTGTTCTACATCTCACAGACTACCACTGTGGTGATTTACATGTTGTTTTACTGTTTTATTATTTAATAATTAACTGTCAAAGTCCTATACTGTATACCTTGTTATACAGCAATATTTAATAAATTCATAAAAAATGCTAATCAAATTGTTTTCTACAAACTCCACCAGATTCTTGTTCTACATCTCACAGACTACCACTGTGGTGATTATCATGTTGTTTTACTGTTTTATTATTTAATAATTAACTGTCAAAAGTCCTATACTGTATACCTTGTTATACAGCAATATTTAATAAATTCATAAAAAATGCTAATCAAATTGTTTTCTGCAAACTCCACCAGATTCTTGTTCTACATCTCACAGACTACCACTGTGGTGATTTACATGTTGTTTTACTGTTTTATTATTTAAAAATTAACTGTCAAAGTCCTCATTAATTTATTAAATATTGCTGTATCACATACAGTATATGACTTTGACAGTTAATTATTAAATAATAAAACAGTAAAACAACATGATAATCACCACAGTGGTAGTCTCTGAGACGTAGAACAAGAATCTGGTGGAGTTTGTAGAAAACAATTTGATTTGCATTTTTTATGAATTTATTAAATATGCCTATATGCCAGGTATACAGTATAGGACTTTGGCAGTTAATTATTAAATAATAAAACAGTAAAACAACATGATAATCACCACAGTGGTAGTCTGTGAGATGTAGAACAAGAATCTGGTGGAATTTGCAGAAAACTATTTGATTTGCATTTTTTATGAATTTATTAAATATGCCTATATGCCAGGTATACAGTATAGGACTTTGACAGTTAATTATTAAATAATAAAACAGTAAAACAACATGAAAATCACCACAGTGGTAGTCTTTAAGATGTAGAACAAGAATCTGGTGGAGTTTGCAGAAAACAATTTGATTTGCATTTTTTATGAATTTATTAAATATTGCTGTATAACAAGGTATACAGTATAGGACTTTGACAGTTAATTATTAAATAATAAAACAGTAAAACAACATGTAAATCACCACAGTGGTAGTCTCTGAGACGTAGAACAAGAATCTGGTGGAGTTTGTAGAAAACAATTTGATTTGCATTTTTTATGAATTTATTAAATATGCCTATATGCCAGGTATACAGTATAGGACTTTGACAGTTAATTATTAAATAATAAAACAGTAAAACAACATGTAAATCACCACAGTGGTAGTCTCTGAGACGTAGAACAAGAATCTGGTGGAGTTTGTAGAAAACAATTTGATTTGCATTTTTTATGAATTTATTAAATATTGCTGTATAACAAGGTATACCGTATAGGACTTTGACAGTTAATTATTAAATAATAAAACAGTAAAACAACATGTAAATAACCACAGTGGTAGTCTCTGAGACGTAGAACAAGAATCTGGTGGAATTTGCAGAAAACAATTTGATTTGCATTTTTTATGAATTTATTAAATATGCCTATATGCCAGGTATACAGTATAGGACTTTGGCAGTTAATTATTAAATAATAAAACAGTAAAACAACATGAAAATCACCACAGTGGTAGTCTTTAAGATGTAGAACAAGAATCTGGTGGAGTTTGCAGAAAACAATTTGATTTGCATTTTTTATGAATTTATTAAATATGCCTATACAGCCAGGTATACAGTATAGGACTTTGACAGTTAATTATTAAATAATAAAACAGTAAAACAAAATGTAAATCACCACAGTGGTAGTCTGTGAGACGTAGAACAAGAATCTGGTGGAGTTTGCAGAAAACAATTTGATTTGCATTTTTTATGAATTTATTAAATATTGCTGTATAACAAGGTATACCGTATAGGACTTTGACAGTTAATTATTAAATAATAAAACAGTAAAACAACATGTAAATAACCACAGTGGTAGTCTCTGAGACGTAGAACAAGAATCTGGTGGAATTTGCAGAAAACAATTTGATTTGCATTTTTTATGAATTTATTAAATATGCCTATATGCCAGGTATACAGTATAGGACTTTGGCAGTTAATTATTAAATAATAAAACAGTAAAACAACATGAAAATCACCACAGTGGTAGTCTTTAAGATGTAGAACAAGAATCTGGTGGAGTTTGCAGAAAACAATTTGATTTGCATTTTTTATGAATTTATTAAATATGCCTATACAGCCAGGTATACAGTATAGGACTTTGACAGTTAATTATTAAATAATAAAACAGTAAAACAAAATGTAAATCACCACAGTGGTAGTCTGTGAGACGTAGAACAAGAATCTGGTGGAGTTTGCAGAAAACAATTTGATTTGCATTTTTTATGAATTTATTAAATATTGCTGTATAACAAGGTATACAGTATAGGACTTTGACAGTTAATTATTAAATAATAAAACAGTAAAACAACATGTAAATCACCACAGTGGTAGTCTGTGAGATGTAGAACAAGAATCTGGTGGAGTTTGCAGAAAACAATTTGATTTGCATTTTTTATGAATTTATTAAATATTGCTGTATAACAAGGTATACAGTATAGGACTTTGACAGTTAATTATTAAATAATAAAACAGTAAAACAACATGTAAATCACCACAGTGGTAGTCTCTGAGACGTAGAACAAGAATCTGGTGGAGTTTGTAGAAAACAATTTGATTTGCATTTTTTATGAATTTATTAAATATGCCTATACGCCAGGTATACAGTATAGGACTTTGGCAGTTAATTATTAAATAATAAAACAGTAAAACAACATGATAATCACCACAGTGGTAGTCTGTGAGATGTAGAACAAGAATCTGGTGGAATTTGCAGAAAACAATTTGATTTGCATTTTTTATGAATTTATTAAATATGCCTATATGCCAGGTATACAGTATAGGACTTTGGCAGTTAATTATTAAATAATAAAACAGTAAAACAACATGATAATCACCACAGTGGTAGTGTGTGAGATGTAGAACAAGAATCTGGTGGAGTTTGCAGAAAACAATTTGATTTGCATTTTTTATGAATTTATTAAATATTGCTGTATAACAAGGTATACAGTATAGGACTTTTGACAGTTAATTATTAAATAATAAAACAGTAAAACAACATGTAAATCACCACAGTGGTAGTCTCTGAGATGTAGAACAAGAATCTGGTGGAGTTTGTAGAAAACAATTTGATTTGCATTTTTTATGAATTTATTAAATATGCCTATATGCCAGGTATACAGTATAGGACTTTGACAGTTAATTATTAAATAATAAAACAGTAAAACAACATGATAATCACCACAGTGGTAGTCTCTGAGACGTAGAACAAGAATCTGGTGGAGTTTGTAGAAAACAATTTGATTTGCATTTTTTATGAATTTATTAAATATGCCTATATGCCAGGTATACAGTATAGGACTTTGGCAGTTAATTATTAAATAATAAAACAGTAAAACAACATGATAATCACCACAGTGGTAGTCTGTGAGATGTAGAACAAGAATCTGGTGGAATTTGCAGAAAACAATTTGATTTGCATTTTTTATGAATTTATTAAATATGCCTATATGCCAGGTATACAGAATAGGACTTTGACAGTTAATTATTACATAATAAAACAGTAAAACAACATGAAAATCACCACAGTGGTAGTCTTTAAGATGTAGAACAAGAATCTGGTGGAGTTTGCAGAAAACAATTTGATTTGCATTTTTTATGAATTTATTAAATATGCCTATACAGCCAGGTATACAGTATAGGACTTTGGCAGTTAATTATTAAATAATAAAACAGTAAAACAACATGTAAATCACCACAGTGGTAGTCTGTGAGACGTAGAACAAGAATCTGGTGGAGTTTGCAGAAAACAATTTGATTTGCATTTTTTATGAATTTATTAAATATTGCTGTATAACAAGGTATACAGTATAGGACTTTGACAGTTAATTATTAAATAATAAAACAGTAAAACAACATGTAAATCACCACAGTGGTAGTCTGTGAGATGTAGAACAAGAATCTGGTGGAGTTTGCAGAAAACAATTTGATTTGCATTTTTTATGAATTTATTAAATATTGCTGTATAACAAGGTATACCGTATAGGACTTTTGACAGTTAATTATTAAATAATAAAACAGTAAAACAACATGTAAATAACCACAGTGGTAGTCTGTGAGATGTAGAACAAGAATCTGGTGGAGTTTGCAGAAAACAATTTGATTAGCATTTTTTATGAATTTATTAAATATTGCTGTATAACAAGGTATACAGTATAGGACTTTGACAGTTAATTATTAAATAATAAAACAGTAAAACAACATGTAAATCACCACAGTGGTAGTCTGTGAGATGTAGAACAAGAATCTGGTGGAGTTTGCAGAAAACAATTTGATTTGCATTTTTTATGAATTTATTAAATATTGCTGTATAACAAGGTATACAGGATAGGACTTTTGACAGTTAATTATTAAATAATAAAACAGTAAAACAACATGTAAATCACCACAGTGGTAGTCTGTGAGATGTAGAACAAGAATCTGGTGGAGTTTGCAGAAAACAATTTGATTTGCATTTTTTATGAATTTATTAAATATTGCTGTATAACAAGGTATACAGTATAGGACTTTGACAGTTAATTATTAAATAATAAAACAGTAAAACAACATGCAAATCACCACAGTGGTAGTCTCTGAGACGTAGAACAAGAATCTGGTGGAGTTTGTAGAAAACAATTTGATTTGAATTTTTTATGAATTTATTAAATATGCCTATATGCCAGGTATACATTATAGGACTTTGGCAGTTAATTATTAAATAATAAAACAGTAAAACAACATGATAATCACCACAGTGGTAGTCTGTGAGATGTAGAACAAGAATCTGGTGGAGTTTGCAGAAAACAATTTGATTTGCATTTTTTATTAATTGATTAAATATTGCTGTATAACAAGGTATACAGTATAGGACTTTTGACAGTTAATTATTAAATAATAAAACAGTAAAACAACATGTAAATCACCACAGTGGTAGTCTCTGAGACGTAGAACAAGAATCTGGTGGAGTTTGTAGAAAACAATTTGATTTGCATTTTTAATGAATTTATTAAATATTGCTGTATAACAAGGTATACAGTATAGGACTTTGACAGTTAATTATTAAATAATAAAACAGTAAAACAACATGTAAATCACCACAGTGGTAGTCTGTGAGATGTAGAACAAGAATCTGGTGGAGTTTGTAGAAAACAATTTGATTTGCATTTTTTATGAATTTATTAATTATGCCTATATGCCAGGTATACAGTATAGGACTTTGGCAGTTAATTATTAAATAATAAAACAGTAAAACAACATGATAATCACCACAGTGGTAGTCTGTGAGATGTAGAACAAGAATCTGGTGGAGTTTGCAGAAAACAATTTGATTTGCATTTTTTATTAATTTATTAAATATTGCTGTATAACAAGGTATACAGTATAGGACTTTTGACAGTTAATTATTAAATAATAAAACAGTAAAACAACATGTAAATCACCACAGTGGTAGTCTGTGAGACGTAGAACAAGAATCTGGTGGAGTTTGCAGAAAACAATTTGATTAGCATTTTTTATGAATTTATTCAATATTGCTGTATAACAAGGTATACAGTATAGGACTTTGACAGTTAATTATTAAATAATAAAACAGTAAAACAACATGTAAATCACCACAGTGGTAGTCTGTGAGACGTAGAACAAGAATCTGGTGGAGTTTGTAGAAAACAATTTGATTTGCATTTTTTATGAATTTATTAAATATGCCTATATGCCAGGTATACAGTATAGGACTTTGACAGTTAATTATTAAATAATAAAACAGTAAAACAACATGATAATCACCACAGTGGTAGTCTGTGAGATGTAGAACAAGAATCTGGTGGAATTTGCAGAAAACAATTTGATTTGCATTTTTTATGAATTTATTAAATATGCCTATATGCCAGGTATACAGTATAGGACTTTGGCAGTTAATTATTAAATAATAAAACAGTAAAACAACATGATAATCACCACAGTGGTAGTCTGTGAGATGTAGAACAAGAATCTGGTGGAGTTTGCAGAAAACAATTTGATTTGCATTTTTTATGAATTTATTAAATATTGCTGTATAACAAGGTATACCGTATAGGACTTTTGACAGTTAATTATTAAATAATAAAACAGTAAAACAACATGTAAATAACCACAGTGGTAGTCTGTGAGATGTAGAACAAGAATCTGGTGGAGTTTGCAGAAAACAATTTGATTTGCATTTTTTATGAATTTATTAAATATTGCTGTATAACAAGGTATACAGTATAGGACTTTGACAGTTAATTATTAAATAATAAAACAGTAAAACAACATGTAAATCACCACAGTGGTAGTCTGTGAGATGTAGAACAAGAATCTGGTGGAGTTTGCAGAAAACAATTTGATTTGCATTTTTTATGAATTTATTAAATATTGCTGTATAACAAGGTATACAGGATAGGACTTTTGACAGTTAATTATTAAATAATAAAACAGTAAAACAACATGTAAATCACCACAGTGGTAGTCTGTGAGATGTAGAACAAGAATCTGGTGGAGTTTGCAGAAAACAATTTGATTTGCATTTTTTATGAATTTATTAAATATTGCTGTATAACAAGGTATACAGTATAGGACTTTGACAGTTAATTATTAAATAATAAAACAGTAAAACAACATGCAAATCACCACAGTGGTAGTCTCTGAGACGTAGAACAAGAATCTGGTGGAGTTTGTAGAAAACTATTTGATTTGCATTTTTTATGAATTTATTAAATATGCCTATATGCCAGGTATACATTATAGGACTTTGGCAGTTAATTATTAAATAATAAAACAGTAAAACAACATGATAATCACCACAGTGGTAGTCTGTGAGATGTAGAACAAGAATCTGGTGGAGTTTGCAGAAAACAATTTGATTTGCATTTTTTATTAATTGATTAAATATTGCTGTATAACAAGGTATACAGTATAGGACTTTTGACAGTTAATTATTAAATAATAAAACAGTAAAACAACATGTAAATCACCACAGTGGTAGTCTCTGAGACGTAGAACAAGAATCTGGTGGAGTTTGTAGAAAACAATTTGATTTGCATTATTAATGAATTTATTAAATATTGCTGTATAACAAGGTATACAGTATAGGACTTTGACAGTTAATTATTAAATAATAAAACAGTAAAACAACATGTAAATCACCACAGTGGTAGTCTGTGAGATGTAGAACAAGAATCTGGTGGAGTTTGTAGAAAACAATTTTATTTGCATTTTTTATGAATTTATTAATTATGCCTATATGCCAGGTATACAGTATAGGACTTTGACAGTTAATTATTAAATAATAAAACAGTAAAACAACATGAAAATCACCACAGTGGTAGTCTTTAAGATGTAGAACAAGAATCTGGTGGAGTTTGCAGAAAACAATTTGATTTGCATTTTTTATGAATTTATTAAATATTGCTGTATAACAAGGTATACAGTATAGGACTTTTGACAGTTAATTATTAAATAATAAAACAGTAAAACAACATGTAAATCACCACAGTGGTAGTCTGTGAGATGTAGAACAAGAATCTGGTGGAGTTTGCAGAAAACAATTTGATTAGCATTTTTTACGAATTTATTAAATATTGCTGTTTAACAAGGTATACAGTATAGGACTTTTGACAGTTAATTATTAAATAATAAAACAGTAAAACAACATGTAAATCACCACAGTGGTAGTCTGTGAGATGTAGAACAAGAATCTGGTGGAGTTTGTAGAAAACAATTTGATTTGCATTTTTTATGAATTTATTAAATATGCCTATATGCCAGGTATACAGTATAGGACTTTGGCAGTTAATTATTAAATAATAAAACAGTAAAACAACATGTAAATCACCACAGTGGTAGTCTCTGAGACGTAGAACAAGAATCTGGTGGAGTTTGTAGAAAACAATTTGATTTGCATTTTTTATGAATTTATTAAATATTGCTGTATAACAAGGTATACAGTATAGGACTTTGACAGTTAATTATTAAATAATAAAACAGTAAAACAACATGTAAATCACCACAGTGGTAGTCTGTGAGATGTAGAACAAGAATCTGGTGGAGTTTGTAGAAAACAATTTGATTTGCATTTTTTATGAATTTATTAATTATGCCTATATGCCAGGTATACAGTATAGGACTTTGGCAGTTAATTATTAAATAATAAAACAGTAAAACAACATGATAATCACCACAGTGGTAGTCTGTGAGATGTAGAACAAGAATCTGGTGGAGTTTGCAGAAAACAATTTGATTTGCATTTTTTATTAATTTATTAAATATTGCTGTATAACAAGGTATACAGTATAGGACTTTTGACAGTTAATTATTAAATAATAAAACAGTAAAACAACATGTAAATCACCACAGTGGTAGTCTGTGAGACGTAGAACAAGAATCTGGTGGAGTTTGCAGAAAACAATTTGATTAGCATTTTTTATGAATTTATTAAATATTGCTGTATAACAAGGTATACAGTATAGGACTTTGACAGTTAATTATTAAATAATAAAACAGTAAAACAACATGTAAATCACCACAGTGGTAGTCTGTGAGATGTAGAACAAGAATCTGGTGGAGTTTGCAGAAAACAATTTGATTTGCATTTTTTATGAATTTATTAAATATTGCTGTATAACAAGGTATACAGGATAGGACTTTTGACAGTTAATTATTAAATAATAAAACAGTAAAACAACATGTAAATCACCACAGTGGTAGTCTGTGAGATGTAGAACAAGAATCTGGTGGAGTTTGCAGAAAACAATTTGATTTGCATTTTTTATGAATTTATTAAATATTGCTGTATAACAAGGTATACAGTATAGGACTTTGACAGTTAATTATTAAATAATAAAACAGTAAAACAACATGCAAATCACCACAGTGGTAGTCTCTGAGACGTAGAACAAGAATCTGGTGGAGTTTGTAGAAAACAATTTGATTTGCATTTTTTATGAATTTATTAAATATGCCTATATGCCAGGTATACATTATAGGACTTTGGCAGTTAATTATTAAATAATAAAACAGTAAAACAACATGATAATCACCACAGTGGTAGTCTGTGAGATGTAGAACAAGAATCTGGTGGAGTTTGCAGAAAACAATTTGATTTGCATTTTTTATTAATTGATTAAATATTGCTGTATAACAAGGTATACAGTATAGGACTTTTGACAGTTAATTATTAAATAATAAAACAGTAAAACAACATGTAAATCACCACAGTGGTAGTCTCTGAGACGTAGAACAAGAATCTGGTGGAGTTTGTAGAAAACAATTTGATTTGCATTATTAATGAATTTATTAAATATTGCTGTATAACAAGGTATACAGTATAGGACTTTGACAGTTAATTATTAAATAATAAAACAGTAAAACAACATGTAAATCACCACAGTGGTAGTCTGTGAGATGTAGAACAAGAATCTGGTGGAGTTTGTAGAAAACAATTTTATTTGCATTTTTTATGAATTTATTAATTATGCCTATATGCCAGGTATACAGTATAGGACTTTGACAGTTAATTATTAAATAATAAAACAGTAAAACAACATGAAAATCACCACAGTGGTAGTCTTTAAGATGTAGAACAAGAATCTGGTGGAGTTTGCAGAAAACAATTTGATTTGCATTTTTTATGAATTTATTAAATATGCCTATACAGCCAGGTATACAGTATAGGACTTTGGCAGTTAATTATTAAATAATAAAACAGTAAAACAACATGTAAATCACCACAGTGGTAGTCTGTGAGACGTAGAACAAGAATCTGGTGGAGTTTGCAGAAAACAATTTGATTTGCATTTTTTATGAATTTATTAAATATTGCTGTATAACAAGGTATACAGTATAGGACTTTGACAGTTAATTATTAAATAATAAAACAGTAAAACAACATGTAAATCACCACAGTGGTAGTCTCTGAGACGTAGAACAAGAATCTGGTGGAGTTTGTAGAAAACAATTTGATTTGCATTTTTTATGAATTTATTAAATATGCCTATATGCCAGGTATACAGTATAGGACTTTGACAGTTAATTATTAAATAATAAAACAGTAAAACAACATGTAAATCACCACAGTGGTAGTCTCTGAGACGTAGAACAAGAATCTGGTGGAGTTTGTAGAAAACAATTTGATTAGCATTTTTTATGAATTTATTCAATATTGCTGTATAACAAGGTATACCGTATAGGACTTTGACAGTTAATTATTAAATAATAAAACAGTAAAACAACATGTAAATAACCACAGTGGTAGTCTGTGAGATGTAGAACAAGAATCTGGTGGAATTTGCAGAAAACAATTTGATTTGCATTTTTTATGAATTTATTAAATATGCCTATATGCCAGATATACAGTATAGGACTTTGACAGTTAATTATTAAATAATAAAACAGTAAAACAACATGATAATCACCACAGTGGTAGTCTGTGAGATGTAGAACAAGAATCTGGTGGAATTTGCAGAAAACAATTTGATTTGCATTTTTTATGAATTTATTAAATATGCCTATATGCCAGGTATACAGTATAGGACTTTGGCAGTTAATTATTAAATAATAAAACAGTAAAACAACATGATAATCACCACAGTGGTAGTCTGTGAGATGTAGAACAAGAATCTGGTGGAATTTGCAGAAAACAATTTGATTTGCATTTTTTATGAATTTATTAAATATGCCTATATGCCAGGTATACAGAATAGGACTTTGACAGTTAATTATTACATAATAAAACAGTAAAACAACATGAAAATCACCACAGTGGTAGTCTTTAAGATGTAGAACAAGAATCTGGTGGAGTTTGCAGAAAACAATTTGATTTGCATTTTTTATGAATTTATTAAATATGCCTATACAGCCAGGTATACAGTATAGGACTTTGGCAGTTAATTATTAAATAATAAAACAGTAAAACAACATGTAAATCACCACAGTGGTAGTCTGTGAGACGTAGAACAAGAATCTGGTGGAGTTTGCAGAAAACAATTTGATTTGCATTTTTTATGAATTTATTAAATATTGCTGTATAACAAGGTATACAGTATAGGACTTTGACAGTTAATTATTAAATAATAAAACAGTAAAACAACATGTAAATCACCACAGTGGTAGTCTGTGAGATGTAGAACAAGAATCTGGTGGAGTTTGCAGAAAACAATTTGATTTGCATTTTTTATGAATTTATTAAATATTGCTGTATAACAAGGTATACCGTATAGGACTTTTGACAGTTAATTATTAAATAATAAAACAGTAAAACAACATGTAAATAACCACAGTGGTAGTCTGTGAGATGTAGAACAAGAATCTGGTGGAGTTTGCAGAAAACAATTTGATTAGCATTTTTTATGAATTTATTAAATATTGCTGTATAACAAGGTATACAGTATAGGACTTTGACAGTTAATTATTAAATAATAAAACAGTAAAACAACATGTAAATCACCACAGTGGTAGTCTCTGAGACGTAGAACAAGAATCTGGTGGAATTTGCAGAAAACAATTTGATTTGCATTTTTTATGAATTTATTAAATATTGCTGTATAACAAGGTATACAGTATAGGACTTTGACAGTTAATTATTAAATAATAAAACAGTAAAACAACATGTAAATCACCACAGTGGTAGTCTCTGAGACGTAGAACAAGAATCTGGTGGAGTTTGTAGAAAACAATTTGATTTGCATTTTTCATGAATTTATTAAATATGCCTATATGCCAGGTATACAGTATAGGACTTTGGCAGTTAATTATTAAATAATAAAACAGTAAAACAACATGATAATCACCACAGTGGTAGTCTGTGAGATGTAGAACAAGAATCTGGTGGAATTTGCAGAAAACAATTTGATTTGCATTTTTTATGAATTTATTAAATATGCCTATATGCCAGGTATACAGTATAGGACTTTGACAGTTAATTATTAAATAATGAAACAGTAAAACAACATGAAAATCACCACAGTGGTAGTCTTTAAGATGTAGAACAAGAATCTGGTGGAGTTTGCAGAAAACTATTTGATTTGCATTTTTTATGAATTTATTAAATATTGCTGTATAACAAGGTATACAGTATAGGACTTTTGACAGTTAATTATTAAATAATAAAACAGTAAAACAACATGTAAATCACCACAGTGGTAGTCTGTGAGATGTAGAACAAGAATCTGGTGGAGTTTGCAGAAAACAATTTGATTAGCATTTTTTACGAATTTATTAAATATTGCTGTTTAACAAGGTATACAGTATAGGACTTTTGACAGTTAATTATTAAATAATAAAACAGTAAAACAACATGTAAATCACCACAGTGGTAGTCTGTGAGATGTAGAACAAGAATCTGGTGGAGTTTGTAGAAAACAATTTGATTTGCATTTTTTATGAATTTATTAAATATGCCTATATGCCAGGTATACAGTATAGGACTTTGGCAGTTAATTATTAAATAATAAAACAGTAAAACAACATGTAAATCACCACAGTGGTAGTCTCTGAGACGTAGAACAAGAATCTGGTGGAGTTTGTAGAAAACAATTTGATTTGCATTTTTTATGAATTTATTAAATATGCCTATATGCCAGGTATACAGTATAGGACTTTGACAGTTAATTATTAAATAATAAAACAGTAAAACAACATGTAAATCACCACAGTGGTAGTCTCTGAGACGTAGAACAAGAATCTGGTGGAGTTTGTAGAAAACAATTTGATTTGCATTTATGAATTTATTAAATATTGCTGTATAACAAGGTATACAGTATAGGACTTTGACAGTTAATTATTAAATAATAAAACAGTAAAACAACATGTAAATTACACCCAGCTGTTCCCATTTATGTTGTTAGTGTCTATGCATAAATACCCTGTTTGTGTTAGTTCATGTTACGGAGTCATTATTGTATGTCACTCGTCAACGCTAAGGTCTGTTTTCAAGTCTGTTCTCGTTGTTGTTCTTGCTTGTTTTGTGTTATTGGTTATTGGACTGATTAAATGGATTTCGACCCTGGCATGGATGACTACGATTCTAATTACTTTGATTTTGACCTTTGCATGGATGATGACGAGTTGGATTGCCCTGATTACCATGTTGCTGCGTTTGGATCCACCCATTTCTCCGCTAGCGATCGTGACACATGTAGGCTAATGATACATTTTACAGTAGCTTCATAAATTAATTTAAAACATAAAAATTTTTTTTTAAAAATAGTAAAACCTCATGAATCCAAACTTCCCAGGAGGACTTAAAAGTGCCATGTGTGCATCATGAACCCTGTTGGTGTCTGACCAGCAAGATCAATTTAACAGTTAATGATATAGTCCGTAACAGTCAGTTAATTAATTTACAGATATTGTTTGTCATTTTGTTCTGAACTAGTTCTGGCTGTCAGTCATTGACTGTTTCTGGATTTCAACGGACGTCCAGATTATAGTCAGTATGAACGTCTGTTCTCAACTAGTTCTGACTGTCAGTAGACGTTTAGATTATGGCCATATTGGACATCTTTATTCACGTCATTTATGGACTGTTTCTGGATGTCAACAAAGGACGTCCAGATTATAGTCAGAATGAACGTCTTTTCTGAACTAGTTCTGGCTGTCAGTGGACGTTTAGATTATGGCCGGATTGGACATGTTTATTCACGTCATTTATGGACTGTTTCTGGATGTCAACGGACGTCCAGATTATAGTCAGTATGAACGTCTTTTCTGAACTAGTTCTGGCTGTCAGTGGACGTTTAGATTATGGCCGGATTGGACATTCACGTCATTTATGGACTGTTTCTGGATGTCAGCGGACGTCCAGATTATAGTCAGTATGAACGTCTTTTCTGAACTAGTTCTGGCTGTCAGTAGACGTTTAGATTATGGCCAGATTGGACATAATTTCTCAGTGTCATTAATCGACTAATTCTGGCTGTCAATGGACGTTCAGATCATGGCCTGGACGGGCGGACTTGATTTCAACCTGTTTTGTACGTCCACAGACGTCGCTTGCTCAGTTATTTTACAGAATATAATAAGCCACCAATTTGATGTTTTAAAAAAAAAAATATTTACAAACAAACTGGCAAAATAATGTAACAATATTATTTTTAATGTTTTGATTGCAAGGTGTGTTTTTTTTGTTTCTCATTTACAGTAACCTATAGTTGTATCAAATGTAATTTATCCACTTTTGTCCATACAATTTTGTTTAATCCAAATTGTACGTATGTATTAAAGCAACACATTCATGCTTGAGTTTGGTCTTAAATGATTTGGCTTATTTAAACGAACAAGAATTTAAGAACAATCACACCAGGATATATTATATATATTTTAAAAAGTGTTAGCCCACAGATACATTTATGAGGGTTTATTTAATTTATTGCAATCAACAAATGATAACAATTAGTAAAAGCCACAGTTTTAAAGCTTCGCAAGGTGCAATTTATACGACGAGTTGAAGTTTGCTGTAGCTACTGTATAGGCCTACACGAAGTGAATGCCAGCAATCATTCAGTCAGTGACGAATTAATAAAAACATTATGAATTTAACAAAACGATACACAATTGTAGTTTAAGTTCGCGCTGAAACTATATTTACCTTTTTTGAAATAATCCATTAAACCTGCTGAGAAACGAGGAGCGTGAACTAGAATGAGCAGTTCCACGCGCATGCCCGGGAAACTCATGAATATTCATGTAGGCTCCGCCCACTCATGGGCGTCGGAGGCAAAAAAAAAGTGGGTGGGTCCTCCCCCAGAAATATGTTACTCATGTATTCTGATGCCTTTTAATTAAACAAGTAAACTAAACTCGCATCCACGTCGTGCATTACATGCACAGCTATCCATGGATTAACCTGCTGATACCATGGTAATTTGCCAGCATTGACAACTTAAAGCTGTTATTGATGTTTGCAACGCAATATTTGACTGGAAGAGTACAACGGGCGTTTTTTTCGTCAGTTGCGGCTCGTTGAGAAATATAATGTAGGGCCTAGCTATTTCAGCGGAAATGGAGTTTAATTCATTAGGGCATTCCTCAAGTGGAATGGATTTGACTGACAACGCTCTGAAAAGCGAACAGCTATGCGCTGAATGTAAAAGTAAGCGGGTCCAATATCATTGGTCTTAAAAAGTGGGTGGGTCTTGTCCCATATACAATGGTTCCGACGCCCATGCGCCCACTGCCTACAATTCTACAAGTGTGCAACTCTCATTGGATGAATTCACATACTGATTTGCAGATGAGCAAAATTTCTCCGTGACTTCAAATTTTTTGATGCAGTGTGTAAATGCGTTTTGCACCATATTCACTGCAGCAACTGTAGCAAAAATGTGAGCGTATGAGTTTCTTAATTTGTGATTTGTAGAATAGGATTGGTGCACCTGCAATGAAGAACTTGAGAAGGTGTAACTGTTGTGTTGTGTTTGTGGAAGATAAAAAAAAAGTCTACAAGTTTGCAACTCTTAAAACATTTCTCTCTGTGACTTCAAATTTACTGATACACATGTGTGCAGGGTTGCCAACTCTCACGCATCTCGCGTGACAGTCACGCATTCAGCCTCAATCTCACGCTCTCACGCTCAACAAAGAAATCTCACGCAAAAATAGACATTCTTCTGTGCTCTATTTTTTTTTCACTCATGTGCACTAAATTTCAGAATTACTATAAACAATTCAGGCTCTTAACTACTGGATGGACCACTAGTTATGGCGCAAATTAGTTAAAAATCTCCCAGAACCTAGAGCGAGCACGCATGCGAGACTGTCGTCCAAACCAACCGATAGCGCGCGCACGCACGGCAGAGAGGGAAGTCTTACAACTGCGCATTTTATCAGTTGCGGCGCCTTCATCTATAGTCTACACTGCAGCACGACGTATATTCACATCAAATGTTAACGCAGAGGAACGGGACACTGCAGTTCACAAAAGTTCATTATTTGCATGTGCTTTAAAGCCTTGCCGGTTAAACATGTCATTCGCTGCTGATGCGCTGTTCAAATATGCGCTTTACTGAGCGCGTACACTCGACGCGCACATGCACTAAAAGCCTGTTACTGGACTAAGTTATCTTGTGAGTCTAATATTGCGCTAATACTGTCAAATACAGACAATGTTTACATAAACAAAGTTGGTTATGTCTAAAGTGAAAGCAAACAGAGAAAATTAATTAAAATCTGCTTGTCATATATCATATGCGTGTATATTAGACGCGTCGCGTGCAGTTCTTAAAGAGACAGTAGCCCTAATAATAAACATGCTGCGCTTGTCCTTAAAGAGATAGTTCACCCAAAACCAAACAGTAGCTGGTCCCCATTGACATACATAGTAGGAAAAAAATATACTATGGAAGTCACAGGGGTACATCAACTGTTTGGTTACTGACATTCTTTCAAATAACGTTTATTTTCAACAGAAGAAAGAAACTTATTCGGGTTTAAAACAACTTAAGAGAGTAAATTATGACTTTTTGGGGGGAGAACTATGCCGTTAATGTTAATAAAACAACAAAACACACAGAGAAAATCATTCACTGCTCTTGACTGAGAACTTTAAGTCTGTTGTGTTTTATTTTCATATTTGTCCATTTAATTACTTTCTTCAATTCTACTGTTAAATACACCTATAGCTGAAAAAATAAAGCACTGTTTATTTCATTTGTATATTAAGTTGTGTATGTGTAATATGTATCTCTGTTCTTAATTTTTAATAACAAAGAAAATAGTGACATTGAAATAATACTGAAAATAGGTTAAGATGAATGTTAAAGGTGTGCCCCCTAAAAGCACAAGTGGCCCCTGCCTGCCCCATCCATCAGTTTTTCTCCTCAGCAGAGCAAGAACTAATAGTCGAAGTTTATTCGGAATTTTAATGTTTAATTAAAACGCCAGGGAACACCTCAAAGTCTGCAAAAGCCAGGAGAGAGGGCTGGCAAAAAGTAGCAGACAATTTAAATCCGTTAGAAGTGGCCATGTTAGATGTCTTTTATCACTTAATAGCCTATATATTTGTATTTTAATAATTGCATAATTACTTTGTTCATTGTAATGTCAGAGTCACCACACTAGAACATGGAAACAAATAAAAGTGAAGTACAAAAATATTCTACATAATGGTAATTTTTAGTTAGCCTATATTATAGTCTCTTTTATAAAAGGCGGTGTTAAATAAATGGTTGTCTGTTTATAAAAGCAACCAAGAAAAAGGCTGAGAAAAAAAGAAGAAAAGATCTTAGTAGCCTACACTGTAAAATAATTTTTGCTGCATTAAATTAAGGCTGTATAGTCATTTCAACTGTTAAATCTTGAGTAATGATTAATTGCTTTGACTTTAAAGTGAAAACTGATAAACTTATGTTAATGTAAAAATATTTTGCCATGAGTTATTGATCACATTTTTCCCGAGTGTAGTTCATTGTAATGACATTGTGTTTTCCTCTTTTGTGCACTTTTACATAATACAACACCAGTCTTGTATCTGTTGCCAAGAAAGTGGTGGCTGAAATATGTGCAGTAAGTGGACATTTTCTAACTTTCCAAAGGAAAGAAAGTATAAGACTTTGTAATGTCCATTTGTTTCCATTGCACTGGACAGTGAATAAACCCTCTCAGACAACTGTCATATGGAGGAACTAGCCTACCTGCAAGTGCATAAATAACTTTACTTAATTTATGCTTTATGGCTGCAATATAAGTTGCAGGATTCCACATCTACAGAAAGGCCTACAGAAGAGTCTGCACAGACAGAGGAGACATAGGCCTACAGGAGGGCAGTGTATAGACAACTTTTCCTTTTTATTTGTTGCATGAGGCATGTGTCTAATATCTCTTGTTGCAGGCACTTGACCACTGGCTTTTCTTTACAAAGAACAATTGAAATAAAACTCAAAGAACTAAGTATATTGGTATTTTATTAAACATATAATGAAAAGTTTTTTTTTTTTTTTTTTTTTTTGGCAATGTTGTGTAATATGGCACATGCAACAATGTCACAGGCCCTGTCAGGTGTGCAACCCTCAGACTTATCAGACACTGAAATCTTCCCTTTAGTTAGCCAAAGTTCATTTCATTGTGTGCCCTTGTCCTGGCTAGAGCTGCATTGTAACTGGTCATAAAACACATGTCTGCAGGCAAGAACATGTCATAATCACCTATGAAAAAATGCAGTTCTGTTAGGATCAGCATAAGTGTATGTAATACAGTGAGCTTGATATTTAATTGTGGAACTTTCCTTACCACTTTCAAATTATGTGCATAAATGTGAATCTCTGAAAATTATTAAGTCATGCACAGATCCTGGCCATTTTGCTTTCACATTTGTGATATGGAAGGTTTTAGTCAACTGCCTTTTTTTATAATATAATATTATTGATCTGGAATATTAAGAATCCCAATAGTAACTGGGCCGCACATTTACATTGTGAACCCCCTTTCTGTTCACATAATCCCCTTCATTGAGGCCTTGATGGCAGTCTATAGCCTATAGTCTATGGTACCAATCACGTTAGTGAAGCCTGAGTGACACATAGCCTATAGCATACTGTAATCGGCATGGTCATGATTGTATGATCTTCATAAAAAATGATAGCAAAAAAAAAAAAAAAAAAACTGCTTTAAAAAAACTGCTTTACAACATTGGGTCTTAAAAACCTAAAACTGTTTTTTAAACCTAAAAGCGCCAGGTAAACTCCGAATGACACGACAGACAGCACTTCCCATCAAGTTCTCCGCATCTCCAATAGTGTAAAGGAAAGAGCCACTCGCAAATAATCTTAGGGCAATGCAAACAGTTTGTGCTGTAGTTAAAGCCCGACTCCGACAAGTCGAAAATAAATGTGCGTTTCCAACAAATTAATAATGTAAACGACAATCTCACGAGTCACGAGAAAAAATATAAATCTCAGAAAGTGCACTATCGCTCTGCGCTGGACTTCCCGTATCAGCTCCGCTTATAAAGCCGCAATCTAATCCTGTTTACATGAAATAAGCCTGCTCACGAGCAGGTTTAAGCTTACGGACCTGTTGCTATGACAGCAAGTCCAGGATGAGCGTCGAAGAACCAAACAATCCAAGATCATGCCAAATCGTCAACAATCAAATCCAGCTAAGTGAGTTAGCGACGTACGAAGAACGGAACCCGGGACCCTGGTCTTTTCACGATCGGATAGCATGAAGTGGCCAGGTGTAAACAGCCCCATTGATTACTGTACAAACCCGAAACCCTTACCCATCACAGAAACATGCAAAACCAAAATGTTTATAAGATTTACTATTTAAATCGTTTAGCCTTTCTAATTAGTGAGGACCGTAAAATGGCTTTACTAGTCAGTTGTCATATTTCACTATATGAGGAGATTTGGCCCCCACAAGTATAGCCAAACCTGTACACACACACACACACACACACACTCCCAGCCTCCCTCTTTTCTTTTTCCGAATCATGTAGGCTATGTCGGGTGAAATCACTATCATACATGAACACCACATGAGAAGTTGTTGGGTGGCACACCATTGCATTAAATTTCTTCCGTTATATAAAACCCCATTTACTTCTACTGGACCCACAAAGATTGCACAAAATGGCACAGTGTATAAGACTATATTAAACAACTGTAAAAGTTATAAATATGAATACAAACGTTCTGTTGCAATTTTTAGATTGTCAGTGCATGTTTATTTGTTCAATATTTTTTCCAACTTTTTAATATTTCCAGGTACTCTGGTTTCCCCCAATCCAAAGACATGCAAGTCAGGTGAATTGGATACATCAAATTGCCTGTAGTCTGTAGGCTACGTTCACACTGCAGGCTGAAACGACCCAATCTGATCTTTTCATGACAGTCTGAACGACACAGATCCGATCTTTTCAAATGCGACCCAGGCCACTTGGGTATGTGGTCCCAAATCCGATCTTTTGAAATGCGACTTCAGTCTGAACGGCCAGGTCGCATGTATCCGACCCGCACGTCATTGATACGCGAAAAACGTCATAATTCTGCGTTGAAGTAGTCGTCGGTTTGAAAACGGACTGCATATTCGTCGAGCTGAGGTAAATCTGCCGAACGGGTCGACCTCGACGAGCCCGTTAATTAAAAAAAATAAAATAAAAGTCCACGGCCATTACATACGTTATGTTAACTTATTTGTGCTGAATCTGAAGCGGCTGCTGTCTGGCTCTTGTGTAACGGTCGCTGCGCGCGCTCGTGTGTGTGTGTGTGTGTGTGTGTGTGTGTGTGTGTGTGTGTGTGTGTGTGTGTGTGTGTGTGTGTGTGTGTGAGAGAGAGAATCACAGTTAAAGTTTAGCTACTTCCGCAAACAACAAGTGACGTCGTTGACCGTTGAGTACTTTTCTGCGCATGCGGGTCACTTCTGGGTCATTTCACGTTCACACAGGAGATCACAAAAGGTCGCATTTAATCAGGGGGGCAGGGTTTCATATTATTTTGAAGTAGCCCCGGGCGCCGCCATTGGCTAGCGGACCATCACCTGCTGTTAGCATCCCATTGACTCCCATTCATTTTGGCGTCACTTTGACAGCGAATAACTTTACATCTGAGGCGTTTAAAGACTCCATTTGTCCATTATTTATTTCTAAAGAAACACGAAAATGTATAAAAGGCTCCATTACCTTGTATCTTACGTTATGGCCCCGTAGAAGCAGTTTTTGTAAAAATAGGCTAACGATTGCGTCATAACCACACGACTCTCTGTCGCACAGTAGAGAGATTACCGTATGGACAGGAGGAGAAGCTCATGCGCAATCGGGGGGACGTGGAGGCAAAATGACAAAGTAATTAATCAGAATACTTGGCAAAAGTTTCTCCTGCTCCTAGCTCATGGACACCTCCTACTCACACTCTCCGTCTCTGCAAGTTTCGTAAGGGAATGATTCAGATTTCTCTCGGCACAGCTACTAGTAGATAGACGGGTTGCTCACGTCACATCTATGTCGTCAAGCTCAGTTTGAGTCTGCGCAGTACGCTCGACCATCAGGAAGTTAGTGCTTCTATTTGACTTCACTTGTCTCCGTTGAATCCAATGGGGTCGCTGTGTCCAGTTTATATACTGTCTATGCATTTAATTGGAAATGTGAACGGCCTTGCAAAAAAAGCGATTTTTTTCAAAAAATCGGAATTGAGCATTAAGCCCTGCAGTGTGAACGTAGCCATGTGTGTTGTGATTGACTGGCTACCTGTCCAGTGTTTTCCTGCCTTTAGCCAAGACACTGGATCTGGCCCAAGACACCAGACACTACTTCTTAGGCTACATCATTTCCTGATGCAGAAATGTTCACTTCATTTAGACTGAAAATAAACCTTCCATATTTTTAATAATTTAAACAATATAGCAGTTTAAAAAAACAATTTAAAAGTTAGTATATGGTAAAAGCTCTGTTCACAACCATGTGAACACTTCCAATATGGTTTATAAAAAAAAAAAAAATTAAATATGACCTCTTGAAAATGAATGATTTAGTTTGACTTTATTTCGCTTTTAAGACAAAACAAACAAAATGAAAAATACAACATCCAAATCAGCATATAAGTTAAAAAAACAGATGTATCTGTAAATACATCTTGATTAAACTTTGCTCATTAAGAAGTAAGTGCCTTTCAGTCTTGATTATTGCAGATGAAGAGCTAACAGTATAAACTGGTGCAGATACTAGTGGTCTCTTGGCTCTTTTTGTGTCCTGGTGGTCGTTTTCTGCATCCAAGCCATGTGACATCAGAGGTCCTCATGTTTTTCAGGCGACTCACCAGTTTGGACACCTTCAGAATTAAATTCAGGCACATCCTTGTTCTCTTCTGAAATGAAAGAGCAAAATTATAGAAGTATACATTTATTCGTAAAACTTGGGAGGAAATCTTCCCTCTTACTATTGAATGTTATATTGAATAACATTCAATAGTTATATTACTATTTATATTGAATGTATATAAATCATTCAATGGCCTAGGACCTCAATACATTGCAGATATGCTCACTGAATATAAACCCAACAGATCACTCAGATCATTAGGATCATATCAGCTAGAAATACCAAGGGTTCACTCTAAGCATGGTGAGTCTGCTTTTAGCTATTATGCCAGCCGCAGCTGGAACCAGCTTCCAGAAGAGATCAGATGTGCTCCTACAGTAGTCACATTCAAATCCAGACTCAAAACACTTCTGTTTAGCTATGCATTTACTGAATGAGCACTGTGCCACTGTTCGTCCGACTGTACTGTACTATATTTCATTTTATTTTTCTAAACTGTTTTAATTATTCTTATTTCTTTTTATTATTTTAATTTCTTCTATGTAAAGCACTTTGAATTGCCATTGTGTATGAAATGTGCTATATAAATAAACTTGCCTTGCCTTGCCTTACTCTATAGTCTCATTCTAAACATGCTTTTAGTATCTGTGTGGTTCCCAGCAGGGACGGACTGACAATCTGTGCGTTCTGGAAAAGTCCAGAACGGCCGTCCAACCGAGGGCCGTCGGCACAAAAAAAAAGTCTAATAAAGCATTATGAACAGCAACAGCAGGGGCACTACGATCACTTATACACTACGTGTAAAAAAAACGTGGTAGGCTATCATTTTGCACCTTTTCAACTAAACTTTTCAATTTGCACTTTTGCCTCTACAAAATTACCCAACTCTCTTTGATTAGGTCATTTGCGTTGTGTATGAGAAACATCAAAACGCTCTAAAAGCGGAACAAAACTTGTTTGATCTGAGCAGAGCGGAGCATTATCAGCTCGGCCCAAAAAACAGCGATCGCGGCCAAAGCATCTGCGCGGGCTGATCTCGATCACGCCAACATTATTACACAGAGCTGCACGATCCACTGAGAAGCAGTTCAATTCAGCGCAGAATTCTCTATCTCTATTATAAACCCACAGATGACATTGTGATTTAAGCTTGTAAAAAGCCAGATGAAACAGCGCTGATATTCTCAACATATTGATGCAAAAAAACAGGCGAAACATTGTTCCAAGAATAAACCAGTTAGAAAACATTTCACTCCACAACATTAACTGTAGTAAAACAAACTTTTTTTGGCAGAAATGTGCCTGTATATTCATATTAAAAATTATGTTATATTAATATAGTCATGTATAAATGTATTAAATGTAATGCAGTAATGTTTTTGTTTAGAAGTTATGGCAGTTTATTTATTTATTTTTGCATTTATATTTATACTAAATGTTTGGGCTACTGTTTTTGATAACACATACAATAGGTTTATAGAAAAATCAACAAAAAAAAAATCAAGAAATATTTTCATAATTTTTCAGGAATTGTTGATTTTTTTTTTTTTTTTTAAGGCTTGTAAGTCTGAACCAGAATATCAAGATATTTTATTATTTTGCATATGATGGTGAAAAGTAAAAAAGCACCACCATGTTATATGTATAATAAATATTTGAGTATAACAAACAAAATCCCTTCTAGATTATTTTATCCCTTGAGGTAGGGGATAAAAAGGCACACAAAAAGGTTGGAGACCCCTGGTATATAGTTTTATAATTACAAGTTTGTGTAATTTGGGGCTTCTGTAGCCAGTGACATTTCATTATTTGTATTTTATGGCATTGTAAATTTTTTGTTTTTATTTGAAGGCTGAGGCTTCATTAATAAACACAACCCCAATTATCATCATTGTTTTGAGATGTTACTTGCTGTGAATACCTTGTCTGATGCTACAGTATTGTGGCATAGTATCAGGACATCCTGGCTAGTGTCTGTCACACACGGCTGGAGACGAATGGCCGGATGATGGGCCTATTTGGGAGAAAGTCCAGGGCTGTTTTTTAGCCCCAGTCCGTCCCTGGTTCCCAGATATTGAAAAAAGGCTGAACACTGTAGAAATGTTGTTTTTCTTTTGAAAACCTCAGTGGTGGTACAACCAAATGCTCAAGGAATTGCTCACCCAAAAATGAATACTATACAACTATGACCATTTCTGCAATTTCTTCATCTTTTAGGAATATGGTATGCTACTGCATTTCATTTAACTTCTTTTTTTTTTTTTAACAGGGACAATGGACAGTAAGAAACTGTCCCATAATTAGCTACAGAGCTAAATTTCATCTGCAGTCCCTGGGCAGAAAATACCAAATCACATTACATACAATATAATATCCCACAAGAGAAAAATATACAACACATTGTCTATCAATTAACAATAAATACAGCAATATTACTACCAAAAAAATCTCAATATACCTCCTATAAAATCACATAATATTACAAAACCAATCCCCCATAATTATAAAACCTTGACAAAACAAGAGTATTTAAATGATAACAGACCTGACTCCTTTTTAACCACATTTTCAAATGCAGCTTGAACTGTGTCAAAGTATGACATTGTCTAATAACAATTGGTAAGTTATTCCAGTTTTGAACAGCTCTTACAGAAAAAGCTGATCGACCAAACTCAGTTACTCTAAAATGTGCTTCACAGTCCCCTCTTGATGAAGCCCTTGTTTGTCTTATATTTTCTCTATGTGAAGCAACAAATGCTTTTAAGGGAGGAGGTGCAAGATCATTTACAATTTGATACATTAAACAACAATTGTAAAATATAATAAAATTGTCAAAAGTAAAAAAAATTGTGCTTTTGGATTATAAGACAATGATGGTATCTATTAGGTTTCTTGTCAAATGCCTTTAGAGCACGTTTGTAAATAAGGTATATAAAAGGTCTAAGAGTAGATTTTCCTGATTGTGACCATGAAGTAATACAATAAGAGAAATGAGAAAAAAAAAATCAAAGAATGCAAATAAATTCTTGCAGCTTCCAGTGAAAGTTGACTCCGTATAAATTTAAAGTTTCTAAGTTGAGGTGTCACTGCGCGGACTATTTTTTTTAATATGCTTTCCAAATATTAAGTGCATATCTAAAACAACTCCAAGATATGTAAAATCTGACACAATTTGTAATTTTTCACCACAAACTAATATATCAGGAAGAATCTCCTCCTTCCTTTTAATTTTAAAATACATACAGGCAGTTTTCTGAGCATTTAATGTTAAACAACATTGAGTAAGCCAGTCTGAAATTTTAGACATTGCGACATCTAATTTTTGTGCAACTTGTTCATTTGTTTTACCATGTACATATACAACAGTGTCATCGGCGTACATTTGAATATTTACATCCGGGCAAACATCAGGTAAATCATTCAAATACAAACTAAAAAGTAAAGGCCCTAATACAGACCCCTGCGGTACTCCCGTAAAACACTCTCTCAATGACGATACCTGCATTTCAATCCGGGTACACGGTTTCCTTGATATAAGATTCGATCCATTTCATTGCTTCTACCGAAAAATTCAAATACAATAATTTAGACATTAAAACATTATGATTTAGAGTATCGAATGCCTTTTTCAAATCAAGGAATACTGCACCCACATCCCCACCTTTATCTAATTTTGACCTCACTTGCTCGATAAAATGACATACAGCCGTTTCCGTTGAATGCTGTTTACGGAACCCAAATTGCATAGGGCACAATAAATTATTTTGTACATTTAAATAATTTACAATTTGCTCAGTTACTACCTTTTCTAGTATTTTAGACACTATTGATAAAATTGAGATCGGCCTATAATTTTCAACTTTACTCGGATCACCTGCCTTGAAAACTGGAGTAACTAATCCAGTTTTCCAACAATTTGGGAAAATAGATTGTCCAATTGATAAATTAACAAACAATTAAATTTCAAATTTAGCCTGTGTTATCATTTACTCACCCTAATGTTGATTAAGCTGTATGATTTCTTTCATCTGCATTCCACAAAACCTAATTTAATTAATATTGACAAGACTGTCAGCAATAAAGTACATGCAGCTTATAGTTTTCCATGTGCTCGGATCAAATTTGTTTGAAAACCTGATATCAAAGCACTTGGAAAATGATCAGCGATACCATCATACTTTTTTTGCTGACACTCATGGGTACTTTATTAAAGTAAGTGTTAAGTTAAGTCACCATCTAATGCCATTAGGGGTTGCACGACTACTGATTTCTGCTAGTCGATTTCTTATCAAAACAATATTCAAGTTACTCGACTACTTGTGGTTCATGCGACTGTAAATTAAATAGTTATTATCAAAAAATGTTTATTAGCCCAATTCATAGCCTAATGCAACAATTACATCTGTAAACTCTTAAAACATAATTATGAGTATGACATTATACATATTTTAATTTTCATGTAACACAGAGTAAAGCCAAATAAATAACCGTTTTTGCCTTTCATTTCTGACGCAATGTCCGCTTTTAGGGGCCGTTCACATATCGCGTCTTTTGCGCGCTAAAGTTTGTAATTTCAAATGTAGGCGTGCGGTAAGCGCGCCGCGACCGCGTCGCTTCCATTATGAGCGTGCTTGCCGCACGCCTACATTTGAAATTACAAACTTTAGCGCGCAAAAGACGCGTTTTCCAGGCGCGCCTATGCCACGGCGAGATGAAAACATCTCAACTTTTCACAATGCCGCAAGCGGTGCGCAGGTCATGAGACAAAAACCAACTGATAAGCTTGCATTTCCGTAACATCGAAATCTCGGCCGAACAGCTGATCATAGCTGTACAGGGCGGGTTTTTATTACTCATCTCCATTAATATATCTAATGGTAAAGCTAATGCAAGGGCTAGAAATCATTAATCCTTTGCTGATACTTCCTCGTCATCATGGAGAGCGCAGTTCATGGTTGCATAGCAACGACAGACGCCATGGGAGCGCAAGCACTTGTGGAAAGAAGGAGAACGTTTTAGACGCGAGATGTGAACGGCTCCTTACAGAGTTGGCAAATTACGATATTTTTGTCATCCTTCATGAAATACTTCCACACATCTGATGTGTGGTGTCTGTTGGTGATGTTCGCCATTTTGAATTCATTTATGGTTAATGGACGCTCGAGTAGTCGATTGTTTCCGACAGCGCCGAATAGTGGTTGAAGTAGTCGATCTCTCGACTACTCGACTAGTCTGTGCAAGCCCTAAATGCCATTGTATTGAATTTATCCAAAAGGATATCGATTAAATGATCACATTTTGTATTCTGCAATAACTTGAGGTTAAGTAAATAATAACAGTGCAAGTAGCTATTCACACCAAGAGTGAACATTCACTGTGGACTTGGTCTAAAACCAGTAGCACACTAGCACACAATGCTTCCTTTAACCTTAACACACTCCTTGCTGTTCTATAATACACACTGCTTCCAATTGTTCACATATCTACGAAGGCATGAAAGAGTGTATGGTCCAACTCCAATCATTGCCATTAAAGTTCTACCATGTGAGACAAAGCAAACCCAGGTAAGATATGTTACACAATGTTTATGAGCATGAAGATAAGTGATACCTGTGCAGGTGCCTTCTTCATCCTTATAGCCATCAGCACAGGTGAGGCAGCTATCGGCACCAGGTCCTTTGCAACCAGAGCATCCGGTATTGCATGCTGGGATATAAAATAACAATAACACCTTATTTTAGTGCCGTGATTAATGATAAAGCTAAAGTAATACAGGGTACATAATTATCATTATTACAACAACAAACCTTTACAGGAGAATGAACCATCTGTGTTTAAGCAGTATTGGTTATCTGCGCATGGAGCTGAATCTTTGGTGCACTCATTGATGTCTGCAATGGAGAAAATTTGAAAAATGAGGAAAATGCAGGACCAATACAGGTAAAGACAAATATGAGACGTAGAATCATACAATCACAAATATTAAACATCCAAAAATGTACGAAGTGTTTAATAAACTGGGCTTCTTACAAGGTTGCAACAATTTTAAGAGTGAGGTCACATTTTAGCTCAAAATAAATAAGTCTCTTTCAGCAAATTTGAAATCGGTGTACGAATATTTTCACAAACAAATCATGATTCACCAAAAACTTTACTCTTATTTTATGAGGGGATTTTTTTTTTAGGAACTTAGGAACCACATAGGCAAAAAGCAATCTTACATATATTTGATCACATACAGTGAAAGAGTAAGAAAAGAGAAAAGAAAGAAATGATATGCGCATGTACAGCTGGCTAATGAGAGGTCTGCAATCTGGGTTTGTATAAAAGGTGTTTAATATTGCGTTTGAACTGGTTTTGAGAATGACACTTGGTATTGGTCGAGGATCTGCAGAGAGCGGCATATGATTGACTAGACTAGAGTGACGAAAGGCTGTAAAGGAAAGGTTGTGCAGAAAGCCCTTGACCGCAGGGGAATCCTGGAGAATGACGTATTGAGGGAAACACTAGTACTGCAGCACATCACCGCAATATAAAGTTAAGAAAACTAAACAACCGAGAGAAATATATGTCTACTACCTCAGATTTAACGTTTTATCTGTACATCAGCATCAGGGAATAACATTATAATCTCGTTCACGGTAGAGGCTGCTTACATGTGCAAAACTAACAGTGAAGACTTAAATGTTAACACAGCCTTTGTCTATCAGCTTTTCCATATATTGGCCCTGGCCTGATCATCATCACAAATACTTACCGCTTGCTCCATTTCTGTAAATCTGTTTTTTTGAATGAATGACTGTCTCACCCATTGCTCAATAGTTTTCTTCGCCAATAGCTGTTTGCACCTCCTGCAGGTGAGGCCGACTAACAGCTATGGAGATCATCAATCGGCAATCTACTGATATTCCTGCCGTTCCCGGGTGTGAAATGTTGAATTTTCTGTTGAATTTGAACCACTGAATTTGTGGAAGCGAATTTGTAAAGCGAAATAAAATGGACCGAAAATTGCCTGTCGAATATCATAGGTTCTATTTTTAAACAGAATTAATATTTTGGAAGTGAAATATGAAAGGTGAATATGGATTATTGAATTTTTATTAATGAAAACGTGTGTGAAGTGTTTTGAATTGAAATTTTCACAGCTTAAATATACAACCATGTTGAATTTCAGCCCATAAAAATGCAAGCAGGGTTAATGCAATGCATATTTTTTCAAGTAGTGCAATTACACAAGCTTTTTTTGTTTCAAAAACATTTGTCATTATTTTACTTCCATATATTTAATTAATATTTATTTGGGTGAATTCAATCCAATGAAAGTACATTCACTTAAACGCTTAAAAGCACCCAAGATTGTCAGCAATAAAGTACATGCAGCTTATAGTTTTCCATGTGCTTTGATATCAGGCTGTTTTCAACCAAATTTGATCAAAGCACTTGGAAAATGATCTGCGATACCATCATACTTTTTTTGCTGACACTCATGGGTACTTTATTAAAGTAAATGTTAAGTTAAGTAACCATCTAATGCCATTGTATTGAATTTATCCAAAAGGATATCGTTTAAATGATCACATTTTTATATTCTGCAATAACTTGAGAGTAAGTAAATAATAACAGTGCAAGTAGCTATTCACACCAACAGTGAACATTCACTGTGGACTTGGTCTAAAACCAGTAGCACATAATGCTTCCTTTAACCTTAACACACTCCTTGCTGTTCTATAATACACACTGCTTCCAATTGTTCACATATCTACGAAGGCATGAAAGAGTGTATGGTCCAACTCCAATCATTGCCATTAAAGTTCTACCATGTGAGACAAAGCAAACCCAGGTAAGATATGTTACACAATGTTTATGAGCATGAAGATAAGTGATACCTGTGCAGGTGCCTTCTTCATCCTTATAGCCATCAGCACAGGTGAGGCAGCTATCGGCACCAGGTCCTTTGCAACCAGAGCATCCGGTATTGCATGCTGGGATATAAAATAACAATAACACCTTATTTTAGTGGCGTGATTAATGATAAAGCTAAAGTAATACAGGGTACATAATTATCATTATTCCAACAAACCTTTACAGGAGAATGAACCATCTGTGTTTAAGCAGTATTGGTTATCTGCGCATGGAGCTGAATCTTTGGTGCACTCATTGATGTCTGCAATAAAGAAAATTTGAAAAATTAGGAAAATGCAGGACCAATACAGGTAAAGACAAATATGAGACGTAGAATCAAACAATCACAAATATTAAACATCTAAAATTGTACAAAGTCTTTAATAAACTGGTCTTCTTACAAGGTTCTAGGGCTGCACGATTAATGGAAATTAAACCGCAAGTGATTTGGC
This sequence comes from Leuciscus leuciscus, assembly GCF_965113295.1. NCBI lineage: Eukaryota > Metazoa > Chordata > Actinopteri > Cypriniformes > Leuciscidae > Leuciscus > Leuciscus leuciscus. Next base: position 22,996,800 of record NC_138728.1, on the reverse strand, counting down.
AAAGGCTGCGATTATTTTCTGCGCAGCTTGTCAGTGCAGCACGGCTGATCGGTAGTAAATGCTGCTCTGTCTGAACACCAGAGGGCGCTCTCCTGTAAACACGCCAAATATGCCCCTCAGAAGTAGATAACACTAGCCTGACGTCGTCATACTCAGATTCTAGTCAGAATATGAGTCTGATACTGCTCCACTGAGCTGTGATTAAGGGGCGTGTTTCAACCGAACCAGGAAAGAAAATGCCTCTGCACTCAATTGGATAGACCTACAACCAATCAGAGCAACGGAGTAAGTGACGCATGTTCTTCATTCATCTTTCCGATCAAATGCCTTGATTGCGGTTCTCTGTTCCTCTTTTAAAATGAATGCGCTGTCGATATCTTCTATAACAGACCCGATGGCAGAATCTACTCAACGGTTCTCAACGGGTCGGGTCGGCCCGACAAACCCGACGGGACCCGCGGGTTCGGGTCGAAAATATAAGCAAATGACTCGGGTCGGGTCGGACCTCGGGCTTAATCTTTTCCGCTCAGTAAAAAAAAAAAAACACATTTATTAATCATCGCTGCTGTTCACCGTAAAGAAAGTCCGGCTGCTGCGTGCAACGTGCATCATGGAGAGGGGCGGGGGCAGACGCCGCTGCGTGCACGCCTTTAGCCTGGAGAAGAAGATGGAGTTGGTGAAAAGTAAACTTGCGGCAGGTTAATTCACCGTCGCTACTACAGCCTATTTATATATTTAAAGTTTATTGTTTCAGTTGTTTGTATTGTTAAAAGGCGTGAACATTAAAGGTTGCTTTGAATTCGCGTCTGCTGGTCATGATAATACGTGTATGAGAAAAAAAAATTCCGACGCGCCGTCGGGCCGGGTTCGGGCAGATAATTCATGTTGATGTGTCGGGTTACATCGGGTCCGGGCTTTAAAAGCCACGGGCCGGGTCGGGTCGGGTTGTAATTTTCAGGCCCGTTGAGAACTCTAGAATCTACACATCTCAATTCTCCAGCGGCAGTCATCTTTGTTGTAAACGAATTAAACCCAAGCGCTCTTTGGTGACGTGGTGGATGATTACGTTACTGTTGATCATCTGTCCATCATCATATAAAGCCCGCCCTGACAATTTGATTGGTCCGAACAGCTCTGGTTTGAGCATAGTTGCCCCACAACGGATCAAGTCCAGACCGAACTTCCCGACCTAAAATGTTGTGGGCAAATCGGCTGGCATCCAGGCTAAGATAAGACGTCATTCCAGGAAATCCCTATGGGCATCATACTATCACTGTAGCTGAATAAACAGAAGATTGAAATGCTTTGATTGATTTATGAAATGTTGTCTTTTGTTGGACAAGAGGTTCAATAAATGCTTCTCATGTTTGGAAAGATGTTTGATGCGTGTTGCCAGAGAAAGTCTAACCCCTGGTTCACACCGGATGCGGAAGCGTCGCGGAACGGAAAATCACGCGCGGTCCGGCGCCTGCCTGTTCACACCAGACGCGTATTCTCCGCGGCGGTTGACAAGCGCTTCTGCTCAGTTGTTGTTTATTCAGAGCTATTTTTTACATCATGGGTAAGTAAATAACCTCATAAAATGAATACACCATGTTTCTGTAACCAAGAAGTCTGTACACTTCTTTTATTAATCCGTTGTCGAGACACACAAGCAGCCAGAGAGAGAATATGGTAGACAGTTTTTTTTCTTTGTTTGTTTTCATCTTTCTAGTCTGTTTAGATACACAAATATGATCGCATTTGTTACTCGCGGTATTTTAATTTGAAAATTGCTTTTATTTTGACAACTGACCGGATGTCTCGTGTTTCTTGGTGTGACTTCCTGCCGGAATGGACGCGAATCACTCGCGGCTCGCGCAAAAAATAGACCAGACGCCGAAACTGGCGCTCCACGGCGCGGGCCGGCCGCGGCATGCCGCGGCGCTCCGCGTCTGGTGTGAACGACACCATAGGTTATCATGGGCGCCGAAAGGAAGCGGCCTCCGTTCCGCGCCGCTTCGGCGTCGCTTCGGCGGCCGGTGTGAATGGGCCGTAATGAGGGGAGAAGTGCCACTCAATAAACTTCCGGTTGCAGTTCCACTCTTGTTCCATATGAGGGCGCTCACAGGACGAGTGCAGAATGAATGGAGGTCTATGGCGCTATACCCCTCAAAATCCACTTTTCTCAGGATATAATTTTTTGTCTAGTAATTTGAATGTTGTTTTCGAAAGGGGATGCAAAGAAATTACACATTGCTTGGTGTTAGATTTTTTAGAGTCACTTATTTGCTTTAAAAAGTCTTTCAAAATGTCAATGACGTCATACACATCGTACGACCAGAGATACTGCTTCACGGCAATCCTTCAGTCACTTTGGTGCTTTCGCGCTCTGCACTTTCTTTTCTCTCGAGGCATCGACAACACAGCTGACACAGGTAAATACACGTGCTAGATGAGTTTTTGTTTTGTTTGTTTCTGGTCCCGCTTCGAATGCCACGATGCCATCAAGCGGTATCTCTGGTCGTAATCAGTCCTTCACTGACCAATCAGCGTTCATTAGCAGAATGCTAGCGTGTTATGGGCAACAACAACTCAACCTGTAAGAAATCGAAAGGACATAAGTACTCGTTCATTCAACCTTCGACCTATAACCCATGTTGAGCTTGCAAAACCTACAATCAAATTTGAGATTTCTCAACGGCAATCGGGTGAAAGAGACAAATTTAGCCGTCTAGCCCCATTGACTCCCATTCATTTTGCACTCATGGCGAGCGCCCCCCAGTGGAACTCTGATTGGAACTACAACCAATAGGACTTAATAGGGCGTTGGAGTGAACAAGCTTTCCGTAGACGGGCTTTTGTGTTGCTTTTTCAAATGCACGTTATAAGCGACTCAAACTCGCAGTGCTTTTAGATGGAGGAGCATTTACAACGGATCACAGAGCCGTACGCCACTTACAAGCTCCGCATAACAAATAATCACAGCCTTTGCGATTTCATAATCACAATAATCCAAAATGGTTAAGCGCGATTTCCATGTTAATTGCGATTAATCGTGCAGCCCTACAAGGTTCCAACATAATTTTTAGAGTAATGTCACATTTTTCAGTGCAGCTTGCGTATGCACAAATTTGTGCGTGAAATCGGTGTATGAACATTTTCACAAACAGTCAGGAAATCACCAGAAATATTTTTAGTTTATTTCTTAGTATTACAATTTATCATATTACTGTCTCCAATAAAAAGATATAAAACGATATATAAATGGGTCAGAATAATAAATGGATGACAGCACATGACTATACTCTGTATCAATGAAATATTTTAAAACAGAACTAGAAAATGCACATGCACAGTTTTCCATGCATTTTGCAGGCATTAAATAAAGTAAAAAATTAAATTCCCTAAGTCATGGGTTCACTGTAGCAATGAGAAGCTTTCTTACCGATGCATGCTCCTCCTTGGTCTTCCTCCCAACCATTCCTACATTCTTTACAATCCTGATTGGTTCCTCCAGTGCAGGTAACACAAGACTCATGGCACTCTCCAAAAATAAATAAATAAAATTACAAATGCATAACTGCAAAAAAAGTCAAATAATCTCAAATACCATCAGCATAAATCATAAAAATTTGCATTGATAAATTTACATCATAATGGCTTTACCATTTGCTTTAATAGCAGCATGCACCAATTCACCTATTTTTTGTATTTGATTTTTCAAAATTCTAAAACCTTTTCCAGATTTTAGATTTTAAATTCCATATTTTCAAGGAGGTCTCACTTTTGGAACCCAAAGTATATGGATAAACTCAATTTTACAAATATTATAACTAGAACATACTGTGGATATAAAAAGTCTACACTTCTCTGTTAAAATAGCTAGTTTGTAAAATTTAAAAAGATAAATCATATCAGAACTTATGCAACTTTGCACTAATCATCAACCTAATGTGGAATAGTCACTTCAGGTGAAGACAGGTATACTATAAATGTCAGTTTTACCTAGTAAGATTTTTCTGACATAATCTTGGTTGCATGCAACTACAAGATCCATGGGCCACAATGAGCTTACAAAGCATCAATGGAATCTCATTGTTGAAAGCTAAAAAAAAATTCCAAGGCATTAGATATATGGACCACAGTAAAGAATGCGTCATCATCAACAAGTGGAGAAAGTATAGTCAAAATTAAGACTAATGACTAGTCACGGGAAAAGTCACTATATCATTGCCTGTAACTCATTGAATTGCATTCAAACGCATGCGAATGTTGGAAACACAAACTCATGTGAAGAAGTTTTGCATATTTGCTGCATTCCAAAGTTCAAGTTTAGTTAACTCTGACCTGCAAATTCATATCACCTGAAGACATGTGACCAATAGAAGATTGATACGCCACAGCATGACCTCTTAGCTGAATTAAAAGAACACTAACTTTTTGTAGTAAAGTAGATTGTATATTTTTACAATCTGGATTGTTTGTTATATGTAGAATTTATTTATTTATTTATAAAAGGTACCACAGTATTTGACGTAATATCACAACTGTTGTAGAGCCCGTAAAAATTGTACATGGTCTCCACGCTCAGCGGATGACTGACTCTCCTAGCACAATAGGCAACTCACTTTCTTCAAGTAGTGAAGAAAAATTAAGTTGACAATTCAAGGAACACTTATAGTAATATTAATAATAATAATAATAATAATTTGTTACATTTATATAGCGCTTTTCTGGGTACTCAAAGTGCTTTACATGGAAGGTGAAATCTCCTCAACCTCCACCAATGTGCAGCATCCACCTGGATGATGCGACGGCAGCCATATTGCGCCAGAATGCCCACCACACACCAACTTATTGATGGAGAGGAGAGTGATGAAGCCAATTAGTATATATACTGTATATGGGGATGATTAGGAGGCCATGATGGATAGAGGCCAAGGCCGAAGGACGGATGAGACGTTTCACTTGCATGAAAATAGGTGCATACCACCACCTAATATACGGCAGTGTGTAAAATCATGGCTATGTCGTTTGTTTAGTGTGGCATTGGATGTTCTGTGGATAAAACCACCTTAACATTGTTCAACAGGTACATTTTAATTTTTAAATTTTCTATTTGCACTTATGTCTTTTATCCCTTGTGTGACCTTATGGACATTTTTGCCATCTTCTGTTTTTTTTTATTTTAATTTTGGCTGTTTTTTTTTTTTATGGAATTTTACCATTTCACCACCATTTCCTTTAATAAATCTATTTTACACTACGTACACAAAATAGTTACACACAGGACCTTAAGGACAAAAAGGTCCCCATTGAAACCCATAAAAACTGCAATTTTTAATCCCAGGGCCATTTACCTATAAAATGGTGCAGTCTTTGTTAATAGACTAATTTGTGAATAAATTTGTTAATAACATTTCTCCCAATTTTTTTTTTTTTTTACCAGATGGAGCCATATTCTCAGTGTTTGGCCAATAAAGCAAATACTCGCTTTATTCCTGTTTTCTGCTTCTGTATATTGTGTGTGTTGGTATGGATGTCAGAGTGTGGTTTGTATACGTGTAAAAAAACAAATTGTGTGTAGTGTTTTTGTGAATAAATGTTTAGAGAGGTGGGGGTCTAGCTGCTCTTTTTAAAGATATTTATCAATGTAAGCAAATATCATTTGGGAACTACTCGTCTTTCGAATATCTGGGTATTGTATTAAAAGGTGCTCCACGCATTTTACTCATCATTATTTACAGGCCTCCAAAATATTCTCCAGCCTTTGCTGAGGAATTTACAGAACTGTTATCAACAATTACCTCAGAGCTTGACTGTTTTGCCATTGCTGGAGATTTTAACATTCACATAGATAATGCAGAAAACAATATGGCAAAAGAAATCAAAACTGTTTTAAAAACTTTTGATCTGACTCAGCATGTACATGGACCCACACACAATCATGGACACACTCTAGATTTACTTATCAGTAAGGGTCTAAACATTTCATCGATTGTTATTAAGGATGTAGCACTGTCTGATCATTTCTGTATTTTCTTTGATATATTGATCTCTCCTGCCACTGAAGCTAGATCTGTGTCTGTCAAGAAGAGATGCTTAAATGAGAACACTAGTGTACTATTTATGAAGGCTATTTCCTTAACACCAAGCATATCTGCTGACTCTGTTGATTTTCTCCTTGATTCTTTTAACTCAAAAGTTAAAAGTGCAATTGATGATATTGCTCCTGTGAAAGTCAGGAAGAAGAATGGCAGACAAAAAGCACCTTGGAGAAACTCAACAGCAGTGCAAAATATGAAAAGACAATGCAGAAAAGCAGAGCGCATGTGGCGGAAGACAAAACTTGTAGTCCATTATAACATCTACAAAGACAGCCTTCATGCTTTCAATATGGAACTAGGCAAAGCTAGACAGACTTTCTTCTCAAATATTATAAACTGCAATTTAAACAACACACGCACTCTTTTTGCTACTGTAGAGAGACTGACAAACCCCCCAAGCCAGATTCCCAGTGAAATGCTCTCAAACAGCAAGTGCAGTGAGTTTGCTTCCTTCTTCTCTGACAAAATCAATAATATCAGAAAGGTGATCAGCACATCATTGAGTTGCGCTGGGGTCAGACAGATCAGACCACCTGAAAAAGTAGTAACTTTGTCTGATTTTAATAAAATTGATGGCAAAATTTTGGTAGAAACCGTACAGCACCTTAAAACATCAACATGCGCTCTTGACACACTTCCCACATCTTTTTTTAAAAGTGTGCTAAACAGTTTAGAAGCAGACCTTCTAGAAGTGGTAAATGCCTCACTTCTCTCTGGGAGTTTTCCAAACTCCCTGAAAACTGCAGTTGTCAAGCCCCTCCTGAAAAAGAACAATCTGGATAAGACCATATTAAGCAACTATAGACCGATCTCAAATCTACCTTTCATAGGCAAGATCATAGAAAAAGTTGTCTTCAATCAGCTGAACAAATTCTTAAGCTCGAATGGATACTTTGACAATTTTCAATCTGGTTTCCGACCGCACCACAGCACAGAGACAGCGCTCATAAAGATAATAAACGATATTTGCTTAAATACTGATTCAGGCAAATTATCAGTGCTGGTACTACTCTACCTCAGTGCTGCATTTGACACTGTCGATCATAACATACTTCTTGACAGGCTGGAAAACTGGGTGGGGCTTTCTGGGATAGTCCTAAAATGGTTCAGGTCATACTTAGATGAGAGAGGTTACTATGTGAGTATAGGAGACCATAAGTCTGAGTGGACATCCATGACATGCGGAGTCCCTCAAGGCTCAATTCTTGCGCCACTCCTGTTCAACCTGTATATGCTCCCAATGAGCCAAATAATGAGAAAGAACCAAATTGCTTACCACAGCTATGCAGACGACACACAGCTGTACTTAGCCCTATCGCCTAACGATTACAGCCCAATTGACTCCCTGTGCCAATGCATTGATGAAGTCAACAGTTGGATGTGCCAAAACTTTCTTCAGTTAAACAAAGATAAAACTGAAGTCATTGCATTTGGAAACAAAGATGAAGTTCTCAAGGTGAACGCATACCTTCACTCCAGGGGTCAAACAACTAAAAATCAAGTCAGGAATCTTGGTGTGACACTAGAGTCAGACCTTAGTTTCAGTAGTCATGTCAAAGCAATAACTAAATCAGCATACTATCATCTGAAAAATATTGCAAGAATTAGATGCTTTGTTTCCAGACAAGACTTAGAGAAACTTGTGCATGCTTTCATCACCAGCAGGGTGGATTATTGTAATGGACTCCTCACTGGCCTTCCCAAAAAGACCATAAGACAGTTGCAGCTCATACAGAACGCTGCCGCTAGGATTCTGAGCAGAACCAGAAAATATGAACATATCACACCAGTCCTCAGGTCTTTACACTGGCTCCCAGTTAGATTTAGGATTGATTTTAAAGTATTATTACTGGTATATAAATCATTCAATGGCCTAGGACCTCAAGACATTGCAGATATGCTCACTGAATATAAACCCAACAGATCACTCAGATCATTAGGATCATATCAGCTAGAAATACCAAGGGTTCACTCTAAGCATGGTGAGTCTGCTTTTAGTTATTATGCCAGCCACAGCTGGAACCAGCTTCCAGAAGAGATCAGATGTGCTCCTACAGTGGTCACATTCAAATCCAGACTCAAAACACTTTTGTTTAGCTATGCATTTACTGAATGAGCACTGTGCCGCTGTTCGTCCGACTGTACTGTACTGTATTTCATTTTATTTTTCTAAACTGTTTTAATTATTCTTATTTCTTTTTATTATTTTAATTTCTTCTATGTAAAGCACTTTGAATTGCCATTGTGTATGAAATGTGCTATATAAATAAACTTGCCTTGCCTAGTGTTTGAGAGAGAAAAACTCTCCTGTACTGCAAATCTCTTTTGCCGTTTTTTTCTCAGAAATGTGTCACTTTGGTTTTTTACATTAAAGGTACAAAAGTTCTGAAATGATTTATCTTTGTTTTTTTGTTTTTTTAATCACAAAAACTGTTTTAGTAGGGGTATGTATAATTTTTATAGCCACTGCATATGAGGGTAATCAAGTTGTTTATTTTGTGTACCTTTGCACAAGGAGAATGTATCATTCCTCAGTTCACTAAAATATCCATCACTGCAGTCCAGACAAAACTCTCCTTCATATCCTTTATCACAACTGCACTTCCCATTTCCAGCCCTTGTTCCGTCTCCATCACATTTGCCGTTCCCATGGCACGGTCTTTCAGCTCCTCCAACGCAAGCTTAAAATAATGCAAAATAAGATGTTTTTTTTTTTTGTTTTTTTTACAATATAAACTTTCATCATCACAAGATTTTTCTGCATCATTACTCCAGTCTTCAGTGTCACATGATCCTTCATAAATCATTCTAATATGCTGATTTGCTGCTCAAGAAACATTTCTGATTATTATTATTATCAATGTTGAAAACAGTTTTTGTAGCATTACAAAATCAAGCTTTTGTAACATTAAACACTACCGTTCAAATGTTTTGGGTCAGTAAGAATTAATTTTTGTTGTTGAAAGAAATTAATACTTTTATTCAGCAAGGATGCATTAAATTGATAAAAAGTGACAGGAAAGACAAATGTTACAAAAGCTTTCCATTTCAAATAAATGCTGTTATTTTGAACGTTCTATTCACCAAAGAACCCCGATTTTTTTTTTTAACATAACCGTTTTCAACATGGATAATAATCAGAAATGTTTCTTGAGCAGCAAATCACGATATTGGAATGATTTCTGAAGGATCATGAGACACTGAAGACTGGAGTAATGATGCTGAAAATTCAGCTTTGCATCACAGGAATAAATTATTCAAATAATAAAAAAAGTTATTTTAAATTGTAATATTTCACAATATTACTGTTTGTTAGTTGTATATTTTTAATCAAATAAATGCAGCCTTGGTGAGCAGAAGAGACTTATTTTAAAAACAATAAAAAAAAATAAAAAACAGACTCCAAACTTTTGAACGGCAGTGTACAAATTAAGTAAAAATACAAGTGTTTGCACCGTAACACAATCAGGCTTAATTCACTTACTGTTGCAGTCTGGACCAAATGAGCCTTTAGGGCAGCATACTTTGATGGTCTCTATACAAAACCATTTATACAGATCTGGGTGTTTTGTTTTCCTGCAACAGAAATGCAGACAATTCTGTTAAGACTTAATTTCTTAATTCGATTAAATAGATGCTTTCAATAATGAGACCGAAGTCCAAAGTATACATCCACTGTCGGCGTGCTGTACTGTATCGTAAAAAAATGACATCATTAACAGAGTCTGTTCAGACTGTCAATATGCAGACAAGCTTTGTAAAAACATGGTGACCCTTTTTTTTTTTTTTCCTGATCTGCCAATTATGATTACATACAATAAGAAAGCAGATCTTAATGAGAACATTTCTGTTAAAACAATTTAATTTATGCTTCTCAATCAGAAGGCTGCATCCTAGTAAGGCTCCATTTCAAGGTTACAACGTCATCAAGAGACACTGAAGGCCGTCTCAATTCTAAGGATCCTTGGAAGGCAGCCTTTGTTTTACATCATTCAGAGAGAAGGACTTGGCACTGAATGAAGGATGTGAAACAAAGGCTCCTCCAATCACTCACAATCCTTTGCACACATTCCAATTCATGAAAAAGAATTACAGGAAAATGATTTAGTAGTAAGAAGTTTCAGTATAGTATTTTTTTTTTTTTTTAAGTTGAGTGTTCATCAGAAGGGTCCAAGACCCTAGGACTCTTGTCGCACTTGAACCACGAATACACAAATTTTTTTTACGGATTAGGAGTTTTGTAGTTGAAATTAAAAATAAAATAAAAAAATCCTTCCCTTGCAGGTCAATTTGACCCCCTTAGGAATGAATGGAATGTGAGGAATGCTTCAGAAACACATAGAAAAACCATAGAAAAACCTAAAAATGCTCAAAATTCAAGCTAAAAATGCTAGAACTTTACCAAAAAATTATTTTATAATGTCTACATGTGTACCCGAATGCATACCTAAGAGAACTGACTCTAGGACCCAGCCGAACAGCTTATTTGCTCCAAATAGACAGAGCTATAAGGCTGTCTAGTGGCAAGAGTCATGAAATATCATGTTATATAATTTTTTTCCACAAGAGGTCAGCAAAGACACCCAATGTAAGATATTTTGAGCTGAATTGAAAGGTTTATGCATGAAATTGAAAGTTATTTTGAATTTAAGTTGAAGGAATGTGAGGAATGTACTTAAATTACTATTTATTTATTTATTATTGATCAATTCTAGTAATTTAAAGGTAAAAATTAAATAAAATAAAAAATCTCCCCCCCAAAAAATGCATTAAATAAATGAGAAAAAATATGAATCAAAATGTAATAAAATATTTTTTTTTTTTACCTTAATAGGTTTTTTTTGTACCGTGACTGCCGAGGAAGAAAAGCTTTATGACATAGCCATCCACCCTTACTAGACCGTCTCATTCAATACTGAGGAGGACTATAGCCTAGAAGCCTTAGAAAGACTGTCGATTTTTAAATAACACTTTTTTTTTTTTCAGGGAAGAAAAAAAATAATACAGGCCTAATTGAAATGCAGGCTCCTAATTTCTGGCCTGTCTCACAAAATGCAAGACAGCTGGTCACCGTACCCAAGTATACGGTGATGCTGCTGCTTTGTCTTTCAGAGAGCGGTAGTCCTATACTTGACACAACAGCTGTAGCATCACAAAACAGCTGTAGTGCAAACAGGCCAAATGAAGAACGCTCAGAAAGGCTTGCCTACTCAACAGTGCACGAGACGTGACGGCACGCAGTATACCTCAGCCTTGAGAATGAAGTCTTCAGTTACTATGGCACAAATTCTCCATCTGAGTTCCTGACCTCTTGAACCACCATGTCTCAAAGTGTTCCTCGTTTTCCTCCAACATGTGGTTGCACTCGAAACTGCTGCTGTAACAGGCGCCCTCCAGGATCTCCATCAGCCTAATCTCACTGAAGAAAACACACATTTTAGTCAATGACATTTACAGTAGTGCATTTTCATTAGTGCACACAAGTAAATGTTGTTTTGAGATGTTTTGTCAAATGTTATTCTTCTCACCTCGACTCGTATTTGGAGAGTTTTCGCTCTTCCCATGCTGTGTTTCCACCACCAAAATTTTGATTCGCTGTTTTTTCAAGACCCTGCAAAAAATGCATAGGCTAACACTTAACATCTAAAGAAAAATATTTGGACACTTGAATCCCATTTTAACACATCTGAATGCCATTTCAATTAATGAAGCATCTCTGATGCCAGACTTTCTACGAACTAACACTTTTCTGAACAGTATGGATTGTTTTATCATTTTAAAACAAACTTTAATTAATGAAATGTGTCGCTTTAAAGGTGCTATCTTTGTTTTAGATATATATGGAGATAGATAGTACATACCTTGTCAAAATTGTCGACTAATTGTCTGCATGTTGAGCATAATGCGTTAAAGTCCTTTGTATAGGTAGATCCAAGTGATAGAAACAAAATAACAAACATCAAGTAAAAAATATTATATGAGAGTAACATGGTTTCATCAAGTGTGTGGTCTAGCTCATATGCTGTCCAGTAATAAAACGCTGTTTTTATGGGCTTGTCTCCAGCTAGTTAAGATGCCCTGAATTAACATCTAGTGCCTGAAATTATGACACGTTAATAATAAAGATGTGTAGAATGTCACTTTTACATATTTCCATGCCGCTACACCAGCTAGACATTCGATTCAGATTTCCGCGTCAGCCCTTCGGTAACATTGTGTCTTTATCTAATTGGAGAGTTTTCCTGCCCATCAACGTACGAGCCAATGAACAGCCTCCACGCTCAATCGTATCCGACTGCGTCAAGCACGCAGCACTGCAAACCACGCCCCTACAAGTTACGCCCCTTTCAACGAAACAACCAATTAGGGAATCGCTGATGTCGTCACTTGCGTCACTTGCATAGGTCACTTGTACCGCTCTTCTTCTACTTACATTTCCTCGCTTTTTTTCCCTTTCACTTTCGCCGTCTAGCGTTAAGACTGTATGACTGTTTTAAGCAGAAAGAGCTGGAGATGTAGCCTAATATTGTGAATTGTGATGCAGCCTTAAATCATAACCACACAATGACATCACTCTTTTCTCTATAACTTTACAAGTATTGAACTTATCTGAATTGACCAATGACACAATGACACTACTGAAATGAACTGAATTCTGTTTGCATCATTTAATCATTATTTTCCTGTTTGTCACTGTAAAGCTGCTTTGAAACAACCTGTATTATATAAAGTGCTAGCCTATATTAGAGGTGAGTTGACTATAAAATACAACCAAATTATGTATTCAACCTGCCATGTTCAACAATACATTTGAAAATCGATTAAGAAAACTGTAATTCCTTCTAAAAGAACATGTCTGAAGCTATAACTTACCTATATTTCTTAAACTAAGCTTATATGAATTGACATTAAGCCACTTTAGAGCAAGTATTTATGAATTTATTATACATACTAATATATTTTTATTTATATTATATTATAATTTATAAACGTAAAAGTTAAGTTTTAACATCAATTAATGCACTTAACTAACACAAACCGTTGACCAAGATTAATAATTCTGTTAAACGTGTTTGTTCATTGTTAATTCATGACACCTAATAAAGTAACTTAACAAATGTAACCTTATTGTAAAATGTTATGTTTTTTAAGGTTGAGCTGTGAAGCTTAAAACAAGAAGTCAAAGACCTCATTGTGCCTTATTTTTTTTTGAAGGTAAAACATGAATGTAGCTTACTACTTTGATACTTACCTTTACTTTTATGTTTGACCTTTTAAACTTTTTTTAACTGTTGATATGTTTGATGTTTAAAAAAAAAAAGAGACCAATATGTAGCCTATGTGTAATAATATTCATACATTTCAAGGGGAATCGGATATATGTGTTTAGATGTAGGTCAGATGTTCAGATATCAGATATATCTGATTAAAATCACGCTGATTGTTGTGTTTACACGTGTGCAACAAATTCCAAAGATGTAAGTAAAGATTTTTTTGTGCCAGTGTAAACACAGCTTAACACCTGAACCAGCGAATTAAGCTCTTCAGGATCAGAAATCTATCTGATATCTGAACATCTGACCTACATCTAAACACATATATATGATTCCCCTTGAAATTCCAAGCTATCACAAGGCGAGGATAGCACTTTTGCCCACAAAGATTGCTTTTTAATGTATTATGAAGCAGACGTGCCTTTATACTGTAACTTTATGGTAAGAGATTGTGCAAACACAACATTCAGGAGAAACTTGTTTTCAACCTCTGCCCTGTGAGTTGTACAAATAACACAGCTTTGGTACTGAAAGGCAGTTGGTGGTTGCCAATTTAAGTCAATGCCATATTATTGTTTAGGAAACCCCTGTTTCGTATTGGGAAATTACGTTAAATGAAAATGGTTATAATTGCATAAACATTTTCAGCAAATGACGGTTACATACCTTTAGATCCAGACCAGAATACTCTGTCCATGGTCCAGGAACCAGTCGGATGGTGTCCCACAGCCTTGGTAATGTTACAAATCAGTGTCAAAAACATACAAAAGATGTAAAATACTGTATGCAACCAAATTAATTCTGAAAACATTTTTAGAGCTGTTTTAGAATTGAAAAAAAGAAAACAGATATATATTGAACACCTTGCTTTCAACAACCGATCATGATGGAAAAATAGTGATTACTTGTATTGAAAAGTCAGGGAAAATGACTGCCAAACATTCATGTCTGATGAACAGTGCAAGTCAGGGGAACATGACCGCTTAATAACAAGAGTTTAAACAGTGTTGACAAGCCAGGGGAACATGCGAGTGTTAGGATGATTCAATAAGGCTCAGGTCCAAAGCCTTGTGCCTGCATCAAATGTAGGGAGTCAAGGAAGAAAATGTCTATCTTTTGTGCCTTCATAACCTACAGAGAGAGCAGCCCAAGCAATGAGTTTGACACCAGCAACAAATGTTTGCAAATATTCATATCCATCACTTACACAAAGAAGATAATGTCCTGTAAAAGATAAGGTCATATTTGAATTTGAAATTGTATTGTATAGATATATCTTATATGAAAGCACTTACTGGAAGACTACTCAAAGGGTCACAGCATAAAGGCTGGACTTCTCTGCTTCTGTATCATTGCCTTCTCAAGTCTCAAGCAAGCACCTATAGATGGTGAGAGATTCCCCACATTTCCCAAAAAAAAAAAAAACTCTACAAGTTAATGTACACAACATACTCATACTCATTGCTCACCATATAATCCATTTCCTTTCTTTTCCCCAATGTAATGAGATCCTCTCTTGTCAAGCATGACCATCTTTCACTGATTTCACACTCATCCAGAACATAGTTCACCCAAACATCAAAACAATTTTTGTAAACATGAAGTCAAACACAACCCAACAGTTAAAAAGTGAAAAAACTGATAAGTTGCAAAACATAATTGTTTAAAAGGGCTTGCACATATTTGTGCATCCAGTCACTGCATCCAGAAGCCAAAGTTACTGCATTCACAGACAAGTAGAACTCATAACTAATATTACTGTACTTTTAAAACTCTTAGCAATGTGGATAGCCTAGTCAACCTTTTAGATACATACAATTCTGGGTTATTTAGTGGAACAGTGGCTTTGAATGCTCACACCCATTTTTGGATAAACTGCAAGAAAAAGTAAATAAGTGTTCTGTATTGTCACATTTAACAAAAATGGGATAGAATATCAAACCGATTATGAAATAAACACCTAAAATTGCCTTCCCAGAACAGTCAACGGTCAGGTCCCCTTGACAAACTATATTGAAGTCCTCCATGATTTATTTGCTCATTGTGGTGGTGTAAGTTCATCTTTTGTCTGATGAGAAGTATCATACAGCACATAAAGCTCAGCAGAACCCGTTGAATCAGAATCAGGTGGGTCTTTTTTCAACATTAACCATGGTAAATTGACATGAAGTTTAACTTTTCCAGGGTAGCATCAGCTAATTCAGGATCACGTAAGTTGGTATGTGTAACTAATCCCTGTGCACAACATTTGGGAAATGTTTAAATGACAACAACATACCTGCATAATCTTGTGGGCTTTTTGGTCTAATGTTGAATTTTACATTCAGAGTTCATAAACCCACAAGGAAACATAATCACGGCCCAACTACTTGGAAATAGGTACAACAACAAAAAACGGGGGTGCCAGTTTGGAAAGAAATTTAGAACACTGTAAAACATTTCTAACCTCCCCAACCTTGAGTTTCATTCATTCATTTGAAAGTCGTTCTTCTGTAATGTCAATATGTCCCTGCTCTTCCAAAAGCTTTTTTTAAACTGAGCTTGGAGTACTAGTGTTAAACACCAATTTTTTGGCTCTGGTTTGGGGACCAATCCGTGGAACCCATATATCATATACAGGTTCTCCGCAATGGATTCTCAGCATAGCCTGGAGGAGGGTTGACAAACAAAAACAAACAAGAAGAAAACAGTCGCTGAGAGTTCTTACAGTTGAAAGTGATTTTGTGTTTATTATATGAATAAATATTATTTTCCAAACATATACGGAATAGACACATTCATGTCTATAAATACATAACATTACACAATATAAACTGAAAACAGAACATGGAGAAAACCTTTGTACTCACTTTTCACAAGCCTTTTTTTCAAACTTGGCCATCAAAGTCTGAAGGAGGATCCTTAACTTCACTCTCTGAAATACAGTTACCACATTTATCTCAAAATAAATATTATAATATATTGGTCATTGTAAAAGATGATCCCTTCTCACCTGCAAGAAATACCCTTTTTGTGTAAGTCCATAATGACAACAAGTGGATGATTACCAGAGTTTACACATGAAAAATTATAATCATGTACTGTCAATGCCTCAAAGTGAAGATAGCCATGAAGAACAGTGTCATGGTTTGGATATTTCCTCTGGTTTGCACTGCAGTGTGATTTAAGGTAAACACATTTGTAATATTCACGTTAAAATTTCACTATTTAGTTTGATTCACTATCCTTAAAATGTGCAAAACATAACTGACTAGAAAGATTCAGTGAAATGTTACTGCTACAATAATACAACATTTTAAGCAATTCAAATGAAATAAAAGAGAATGGTTTCAATTTAAGGAGAAAAGTCAAATCCAGTCAAATGAGGTTTATTTTAGTATGAAAGCATGAAAGGTATGATTGAAAACAAAAATAATATCAATCAAAAATGACCTGTATCAATAAAAAATTACATGTGAGCTTTGCAAACAAAAGGCAGAGGTGCAATGTTAACATTACATGGTCATCAAAACTGTGCATCCCATCGGCACATAATGATAATGGTAGAAATTTCCACATTGTTTACAATATGTTGAGAAAAAAAGAAAGTTAGAGTCATGCAGTATGGCTTTTCAATTGAAATACTTTTCAGATGTCATGCAATCCTATGTAATCTTCGCTTTTGTTAAATTACTCCAGCGGAGGGACGTTCTTAATGTAAATGATTAATATGACTTTAAATATCTTGAAAAATGTATCCATGAGTTATTTTATTGTTGGTGGCATGTTTATAATGATGAATTTAAACTGATTTATTTCAATAAAGAATGATCCCAATAAATAAATATTGGGATAAAATAGCTTCTCTTTCCTGCAAACGATACCATGAAGAATGTGAATATTTCATCAAGTCAAAAACAAAACAAAAGGTATAGCAGTTATCCATATTAATTTCAGTATCAGCAGACGCAAAACGCCATTAAAGGCAACAACTTTTAAAGTTAAAAAACGATAAAGGTTATGTAAACGATAAAAGCTCCTTGTGTTTTCTCGGTTTGATCGATTTGAACAACCATAAATGACGCAAAACATAGGCATTTTGAGTTTGTGTCATAAAAAAAAAAAAAAAAAAAATTCGTACTGATGTAGATGTTAAATGTGATTTCTGTTGGACTGAGAAAGAAATTGTTGTCCACTTATTTTTTAATTGCATTTATAGCTAAATGTTTTGGATAGATTTGTTTCCTTTGTAAATGCTATAGGCATGAACGTTTACTTTTCTGAAAAAGGTGTATTTTTTATTTTTATTTTAATAGACAAAGATTATCACCAAATGTGGCCTTTGTCAATCTTGGTAATAATAATAATTTTGTTTTTATACTATGTGTTAGACTATTGTCATGTGTATTATTTGCAATATGATTGGCATTTAATTATAATAAAAAAAGATAGTGCTTCCTATGTAGAAAATCAGCAGAGACGTCATGTGCAAACAAGCTATTGGACAAAAACTCCGGCTTTGAGTGGTTTATAATTTAACCATCTCTGATTCGCCATTGCGTTCAAGAAATCAACAGACGTGTCTGTGATTGGCTAAATTGTTCAACGCTGCAACACACACACACACACACACACACACACACACACACACACACACACACACACACACACACACACACACACACACACACACACACACACACTTCAAACGTTTTTACTTACTTGAAACAATATTATTGTTTTTAATAAATATTATATATTTTTAAATAGGTAACAGCTTAAAAAAATGCGTTTTCTATGTGGGTGTGTGCAATTTACGTTGGAGAACAAAAACTACAATTACCATCAACTTAAATGTTTGCCACAGACCTTATTTTACTCATAAATTGAAAAAAGAAAAGAGAAAAAAAACATTATAAAAATCCATAGGAAAATCTCGAGGCAAATTAGTCTTTCGGGATTTTCACTCTATTTACAACTGACTAATGAAATTGTCTAACCTTAATATGCACTGAATTGAATACAAAAACAAAGAGTAAAATTTATATTTAGATCCAACATACCGGATCAATCACAGAAAACTTTCGGTCTGCTATAAGCCCCGCCCATTTCAGAATTTGCTTTGCTGTCACAATTCTATTCTACCCACTCATTTCTAAAGCTCAGACGTCTGCGCACGCGCTGAAGGACGTGTATACGCGCTATGATGGCGCGGAAGGAAGCGGTGAATGAGCATCGTCTTCTAATTTTTATGATCGGTGTTGTATTTCTACATTTGTTTACCTGTCCCTACACTAAAGTTGAAGAAAGTTTTAATTTACAAGCAATTCACGATGTTCTGTATCACGGATTTGAATTTGAAAAGGTAAGCTCATATCAAAAGTGACGTTTTTTTTCTGGGTTGTATTCTGTTTGATAAGTTTTGTTTTAGAGCGTGAAACTCAAGACGCTCGTGATTTTTGATTACATGTAATTGTAAGATTACAGATGGATTTTGAACAGTTTAGTGAAAGAGTTCCGTGAAAAGTACTATGGAGGAAGGCTAGCCTACATGGTACTATCTGATTCCATATGTGTACAGTGTACGTTATTTGAAAATAAAATGGTATTACAGTGGAACATGTCCAGAGACTTGTTTGTATACATGTCCAAATAACTATTGCAGTGTAGTATATTGACAATTCAATGTTGTTTAACATTAGACTTATTTGACCCACATGAGGACTAAAGTTATGTCCAAAATGACACAACTTTATACTTTCCTCATGTGGGTGGGTCATAAGTATATTTGGATAGTTTTTTATTTGGATATAATACAAACAAATACTACTACATTCAACACTTTTTTTTTTCAGTGTGATGTTGAATGCACTACTCACTCTATTTATGAAAAATGGTGTAGAATAGTGCATAAGTACGTGAATTTGGATGTGCATCAAGTCTCTATTAATTCCTTATTACGGTTTCTCCAGTATGATCATCATGAGTTTCCTGGTGTGGTTCCACGGACGTTTCTTGGACCCCTGTTCATATCAGCACTTAGTGCACCAATGAAGTGTGTGCTTGCCCTCCTGCAAGCACCAAAGTTTTACACTCAAATCCTAGGTATATCTGATATCACAATTTGTAGCTTAACATTGTTTTTGTTTCAGTTTCATCAACTTTGTTGTTCTCTGTTCCGCAGTGCGAGGAGTTCTTGGACTATGTGTGATTCTGTCACTATGGCAGATGCAGAGAGAGGTCCGGAGGCAGTTTGGGTCAATGGTGGCCAGTCTATTCTGTTTCATCTGCGCTACTCAGTTCCATCTGATGTTTTACAGTTCCAGAACCCTCCCAAATGTGATCGCTTTGCCTTTAGGTACAGTCTGCATATAACACAGCCAGTAAATAGGGCTCTTGGGTAGAGTTTGGCCAATATCATGGAGCAATATTTAGAGTTTTCTAGGAGCCATTTCATTCTTTTGTTTAAAAAACAAAGCTAAAGCAACATGACTTCATATAACACATTTGTGTTTACTACTAATTGCGTGAATTGTCATCGTCCTTCGTTAGGCTTTGAGTACAATATTTATATTATGATTAATAGACAGTAATTGTTTGTTAAAGGGATAGTTCACCCAAAAATGAAAATTAGCCCATGATTTACTCACCCTTAAGTCATTCTAGGTGTATATGACATTCTTCTTTCAGACGAATACAATCAGAGTTATATTAAAAATGTCCTGGCTCTTCCAAGCTTTATAATGGCAGAGAATGGCTGTTTCTGTTTTGAAGTCCATAAAAGTACATCTATCAATCATAAAAGTGCTCCACACGGCTCAGGGGGTTTAATAAAGGCCTTCTGAAGTGAAGCGATGAGTTTGTGTAAGAAAATATCTAGATTTAAAACTTTATAAAGTAAAATAACTAGCTTCCGGCCAAACAAACATACAGATTCGACTTAAGTCTAAGCGCAACTTATGCAAGTAATGCAACGTACTGCTGATATTTACGCTACGCCATGATGCACTACACTACTTCTGACGTCATAAGTTGCGCTTTAGGTGTAAGTAAACTGCGTTTGGCCATTTGGCTGAAAGCTAGAATTTTACTTTGTAACATGTTAATATTAATTTTTTTCTCACACAATCACATCGCTTCACTTCAGAAGGCCTTAATTAACTCCCCGGAGCCGTGTGGAGCACTTTTATGATGGACGGATGCACTTTTATGATGGATAGATGCATTTTTATGGACTTCAAAACAGAAACAGCCATTCACTGCCATTTTAAAGCTTGGAAGAGCCAAGACACTTTTTAATAGAACTCCGTTGTGTTCGTCTGAAAGAAGAAAGTCATATACTCCTAGGATGACTTTAGGGTGAGTAAATCATGGGCTAATTTTCATTTTTAGGTGAACTATCCCTTTAAGGTAATCGACTGAGCTTATCAATTAATGTGTTGCGATAATGAGCACTGCTTATATCGTCATCTAAATCTGAATATTTATATTCTTCACTCTAGAAATATGGTTGTCAATCCCAGACCTTTGCAGTATGTGGCTAAAACAACACCATAAGAATCATATTCATTATTGTAACAACATCTTTTTCTATTCATATGTGTGCATTATTCTGCATTTTAAGCATACCAAAGTTTCTCCAAATTGTGTTTTATTGAATAGCTCTGCTGGCGTTCACATCTTGGCTGGCCCAGAGACACGGTTCCTTCATTTGGCTCTCTGCTTTGGCCATCATTGTGTTCCGCTCTGAATTGTGTCTCCTCTTTGGCCTGATGTTGTTGATGTCACTCCTGAGCAGGAAACTCCATTTTCTGCAGCTGCTTTACCATGCCATACCTGCTGGTGTTTTATCTTTGGGTCAGTGACGCATAAATTCGGTTAATTCTATCAATATTTTGTCTACTTTTTAGTAGCCTACACACTAAATTTAGACTTTTCTATGGTCGGATGTTGTATTTCTCATCAAAGCGTGGACACAGACTAAAGTGTGTTTGATTTCTTTTGTAGGTCTCACTGTCATGGTTGACACAGTTTTCTGGAATAAGCTGCTCTGGCCTGAGGGTCAGGTACTGTGGTACAACACGGTTATGAATAAAAGCTCCAACTGGGGAATATCCTTTTGCAAACTTCAGCATGGAGCAACGTGAGATTGTCACCATTTACCCAGAATGTTCATTTTTGGGCCAACTAACCCTTGTGAAAAATAAATATACTAAAATGCATTTGAAATACATTTATTTAATGCTTGCAATTGTACTTTTGGTATACTAAATTGGTATACTTAAAGTCTGCTAAATTGGAACAACTAATTTTGTACTTAATGCACTTTAGTTATACTGAAATAGTACTGAGGTCCAACTTAAGCTATACTTAAGTATATTTGACTGTGCTAAAGTGGAACTGTTGCAATTATACTTTAGGTACACGTTAAATATCTTGCATTTAAAGACTGATGTTATACAAAGTCAGAGATCATACTATCCTTACTAATAGTGACATTAAGCACATTTTAGGCTTAATATTAAGAAATGTGCATTGTGCAATAAATAAGTTCTCCAAATAAAGTTTAATTACAATATTTATATCAGTAAGTCTCAAGCGATATGTCAGTAAATATGTTAATGGATTTGTAGTATACTTAGTATGAAATAAATGCTTTTTGGTATAGGTTTTTTCCACTAGGGTAATATTTCACAAAAAAAAAATATATATATATATATATTTTCTGTCTTTTTAAAAAATATTTCCTTGACTTCTTCTGTGCCTCAAACTTTCCCTTTTCTGTGGTACTTTTACTCTGCTCTCCCTCGAGCTCTTGGCAGCACAATACTTTTCATCCCACTCGGCCTATTGGACAGACGGACAAGAAAACTGCTCATCGTAACCGTAGGCTTCATTCTGCTGTACTCTTTTCTGCCCCACAAGGAGCTCCGCTTTATCATCTACACCTTCCCCGTGTTCAACATGATTGCTGCCTGCGGTTGTTCGTTCATGTAAGCTGAACATGTTTTGACAGTAGCTGTTAAGGGGGTCATGAACTGGAGAATAAATGTTCTTGATAATTACACATTTAAGTGGTTACTCTACAATAAAACAAACTGCAATTTTCAGAACTCGAAACTAACTCTCCAGTTTAAAATTTGAATTATCCTTTTCTACCCTCCTGAAACGCATGGATAGGAAATCGGGAGATTATTCTCAACATGTTTTTTTCAAAATATCTTTTATTGAAAGATGATAGTGCCAAGTATTTTGTTTTCTGAGGCAACACTGCTAAGTATATTTATTTTTTGAGGATGGACAATGATAATTTTTACAAATATTGTACCATTTTCGTAGTGCAAAAAAACGTAACTTTATACGCTAACCTTGAGAAACATTATACAAATCTGAAACTGCATTTCATGACCCCATTAAAGTGCATTTGTTTCACAGTCATTCAATTCAGTTTTACTTATAGTGCTCTGTACATCACATATAGTATCAAAGCAGCTTCACAGGGAAAAGAATAATGAAAAGAAAAGTCTCTTTCTTGCACTTAAAGGTTGTATCATTGATTTCAGGCCCAACAATTTTTTTTATCACGTTCATCTAATCTTTCCTAAGCCGTGCACAAAACCTCACTACACCCACCCCCTGTCGTTGATTGGTTGGAACACTATTTGTTTTGGTTTTGAGTGGTTGGTGAAACCAATTGTTTTTGTGTGCAGATCTCAGAGCCTAGGCTGCCTACAGAGACGCGTTTTTTTTGACGGCATGCTTATGGGGCGGGCAGCTAGCGGATCGTTAGGAAAGATTAGATGAATGTGATAATTTTTTGGGGGGCCTGAAATCACTGATACAACCTTTAATACGACATGCGTATGGCTTCACATAACCACCACTTTGAGTTTCGCTCGCATTTAGAATCAATGAAGTGTCTGTATTGCCATCATGATGATCCGGTGACAGTGCTATTTTAATTTAGAATCTGATTTCAAAAGGATCATTGTAGATGGAGCAGATCCAATCATGCTGTCATTAAAAACTAGGAGATTCCTCTTCTGATCATGCACAAAAAAGTGAGATCCGTAAAAAAACCTGTTGCATTACTCCTATGCACCTCGTAAAGATGACAATAAAATAGACGTTTTGGACGTTTGGTAATACTTTACAATAAGGCTTCATTTATTAACATTAGTTAACTGCATTAGTTACATTAACTAAGAATGAACAATACTTCTACAGCATTTGTTAATCTTAGTTAATATCAACATTTACTAATACATTATTAAAATCAAAAGTTGTATTTGTTAACATTAGTTAATGCACTGAACTAACTCGAAGAAACAATGAACAATTACATTTTTATTAACTAATGTTAACAACAATGAATAAATACTGTAACAAGTGTATTGCTCATTGTTTGTTAATTTTAGTTAATACATTAATGTTAACCAATGATACCTTATTGTAAAGTGTAACTGTTAGTTTTTTTTCTTCTGTCACAAAGCATTTGAAATTATCCATCAGTGTTTCTTTCATTCATCAGTGTTTTTTATATTTCAGTAAATGAAGTACGCAAGTAAGTTTTTACTTTTACTTGATATTCTTTTTAGATTAGGCTGTTTTGCTCTTATTGGTCCTGCGCTGCTTATTTTCAATAAATATGCCTGTATTGGCAAATTATGATATAGTGACGTTTCATGCATTACAGGATAGTCTAAGGTGCAATGAATATGTATATGATGCCAAGACAGCAGTATGCAAATATATGCTGTATTTATTAGTATCAGATTTGACTCTTATTATTATTATCAGATTTTAATAATATTAGGTCTTGTAAATGAATAGCTCTAATACTGTTTATATCACCACCATCTGGCTACTTGCTTAGCACACCAACAATAGAAATGTATTGAAAAAAGTTAAATTTGTTCTTGAAACCCAGTTTTACAGGAAGCTCTGGTAGAGATAGAGTAGCAGAATTCATGAGCATGAGAAGTGAGACCAGATCATTGGTTGCAATCTTTTTTTTTTCCCTTTCCTTGCCCATGTGATTAAAACCAAATCTGAGACATTTAAACAGCTGCCTTGCTGTACTTAATGTGTTATAATTAGCAGACCCTCTTCTTTTGGAATGTTTAATATTCAACCCTACAGTATTTCATTTGAACAAATGTTTGTACTTTCTCTTTTGTTTTGTTACAGTTTGAAAAACTACCACAAGTCATGGATGTATAAAATTGGCTCCATAGTTGTGGTAGGACATTTGATGTTAAATGGAGTATACACAAGTGTTTCTCTGTATGTTTCCCATCACAACTACCCAGGAGGGAAAGCAATGCAGGAGCTACATAGATTAAAGCCAGCAACAGCAAGTAAGTTGATTTTGATTGCTCATTTAATATTGAATTATTATTGCAATCCAAGCAATCTCATTAAGTTGCATACTTGCCACACAGATGTGTCATTACACATCGATGTACTTGCTGCACAAACGGGAGTCTCACGGTTTCTGGAGCTAAATAGTAACTGGAGGTGTGTGACCATCAAACTATCAAATATAATTTGATAATTATGTGCAATGAGTGATTTGTCAATGTTTTTTCCCTTTAATTTCCTAGATATGACAAAAATGAGGATTTGACCTTTGAAGATCCAGTTATGAAAACGTATACACACCTGTTAATGGAAGCGAATGCAACCAAGATATTGCTGCTCAAAGACTCTCACAGCCCTTTGGTCTTCATCCCAGGATACCAAAGCCTTGCATTTGAGATGTCCCACTTTCCACCTCTCAGAATCAAGCTAAATGACAAACTTGTGTTTCTAGAAAGACATTTAAATAATGAACCTAGATAACGAAAGCTTTGGAGTGAAATTGACAAATAAACTGAATAAAATGTTTCCAAAAGACCAATAAATGTTTACAAAAGTGGTTATGAATTCTGTTGCTAGTCTGTTTTACTGAGGGGAACATTCCTGAGTTTATTGTAAGTGTAGTTTAACACTCTTCACTGTGGTTTAATTTCATATACACATTTTTAACTGCCCTAAAAAAGGGTTTTCTGATATTTATTGAGGCTGCTCAAGCAGGTTTTTGCAATGGCAGTTATCTGCTCAAAATGTTTTGTTTTTTTTAACATGCAATTACTATGCCTCCCAGTGGTTTGTCTCAACTGTATCTTTTGCATGAATGATAATGTAAATCTGGATGCATAAATACACTTATAGGGATAGTTCCCCATTTTAATTTTTTTTGTCATGTACTCGCGTCTTTCCAAACATGCATTAATTTCTTCTGCAGAACACAAAAGATATTTATAATAATGTTAGTCACAAAACCATTTTGGAGACCATTTACATCCACTGAATGGACAAAATATATATATATTTTTAATGTTTCACAGAAGAATGAAAGTCATACAGATTTTTCAGTCAGACTGTCCTCCTCAACAAAGGCCAAAATAATATACCCCTTTCCCCCCCCTATTACACTGCCACATTTTTTTCCAGTTTGGATTAGAATTAGAATAGATTAAGCAAGATCATTCAAATTTGGAAAATATCTGCATCCGGTGACAATAAAGACAAGAAGAAAAATAACATGACCTGAAACAATAACAAATTTAAAAGCAACATGGTTTCAAAGTGTAAAGTTTTATTTACAAATTACCACAAAAAAAAAAAAAAAAAACTAAATTATTCCAGTTTGATTTTTTTCCTCTATCAAATTATATTTTGGAAATTATTTATAAAATGTACAGTACACTTCCTTGATGTCCCATAATTTAACCCTTTAGATTTATATAAAAAAAGATTTGTGCTTGAGACAAATTTTCTAATAGATTTCAACCTGAAAGTACAGCATTATGTACATTTTTTAACAAATACAAACAAAACGATCATCAGCAAAAAAAACTAAAAATGATAAAAAAAACTAAACAAAAAAAAACTAATTATAACAGTACCATGAGCCACAACAATCACAATAAAAGAATTAAATAAAATACATTTAAAACATCTCTCAGTCACAGCATTTATTTTGGGTCATGTATTTATATAAAAACAGTATTCAGCATGTAGTTTCAATTTTATAAAATCATTAAAATCAGAAGACTACGACTTGCTTTTGCACATCAATTAATATTTACAGCATGTTGACCTGAAGTAGTTTGTATAAGGCACAAGGAGAGAGAAGACAAAGATACATTTTATAAAATAAAAAGAATCAGTACAGCAACAAACAATAGCTACCCCTATAACTAAATAACCCTCCCTCCCTGAAAACACTTTTCACCAGGAATAAGACTCCAGTTATCAAGTGTACTCAACAGTAGTACTCAAAGCAGTCTTTTATTCAGTTAAATATTCAGATGCTCTTGTGTATTGAATATGAACCGCAGTAAAATGAATTGTGGTTAATTAGGCCTTCTCAGAAAAGTTACTCGAGTGGTCATCAGAGTTCAGCAGAGTCTAAGAAACATCCTTGCAAATATAAATACATGATCATCAGTACTGAAAATATATCAAAGGAAGGTTGACCTTTAAAAATAGAAGTCCTTCTAGATTTTCTAGCAATGGTCTGGACTGATTCAGAGCACAGTTGACGCTTGATGTGCTAAAAAGTGTGTCTGCTGGTACAATGCTGGGTGGACAACCCACATAGCGTACAGCTACTTTGGCAAGGTCAGGCCACAGTAACTTCTTCATGTTCCAATAATCCAGAGGATCACAACTCTGGTCAAGAATGTCTTCCTCCAAATACTCCAGCACAGCAAGCTCCAATGATTTTGGTCTCTCCTCTTGCTTGATTTTTTGTCTAATGTCATCCATAAGAGCCCAGAGATTCTCTTTGTTTGAGGCCAAGCTGTTTGATGAAGCTGGTATTTCACTACATCCATTTGACAGTGGTGGCTTAGTCTCCACAGAATTAGATGCAGACACCTCGAGCTCTTGTATGAGGTCATGCTTACACTGCTCTGCTTCTTCCTCAGTAAAGAGGGAGGTCTTATACCTCGGGTCCAACATGGTTGCCCATATGTACCTGGGGTCATGAAGTGTAGGGGACATTCTAGTCACCATTGCCTCCTTTAAAGACTTCAGCATATTATCAATACCCATTGTCTCATCAAAAAGCATATCTATCTTTCGGTTGAGTATGTGAATGAGTGGAATGACCTGACCTAGTGTTGCAGTGCGATTGCTCATCTCCCTGCAGGCTACCTCAAAAGGCTTAAGAGCATTGCAGACCGATTGCATGACTTCCCACTGGTCACAGCTTATCAGTTCCCTGAAATTGCACTCTATTGACATCTCATCAATGGCTTTCTTTTGCTCTACTAATCGCTCAAGCATGAAGTATGATGTTTTCCACTTAGAGGGAACATCCTGAGCCAGCTGGTTTTCAGGTAACTGATAAGCTTTTTGCAGCTCTGCCAACTTCTCCTTTGCTTTAGCAGAACGATGCACTCTTTCACAGATTTTTCGGGCAATACTAAGCAAGTTCTGAACCATCCTCTGACTTTTTATGGCTTCGTTAACAATGAGGTCTATGTTATGACCAAAACACTGCATGGTGGTGTGGTCACTGCTCTCTAGTATGCTTCCAATAGTTTGATTATCTGTTACAGTAAATCCAATTTTAAGGCCTGAGGAACCAATCCAGGTGTCCCAAAGGTATTCAAGCTGCTTCTGTATATTCAGCATATTGTAGTCACAGTCAATTGAGGAAACACCAAGGAGGGCCGAGCAGTGGAAATCTTGACCCTGAGGCAGAACTTGAGACTCAAATGTTACCCAGTGGGCTGTAAGAATTAAGTACTCTTGAGTTTGGCTGCTCACCCAAACACTTGTTGTGAAATGGATGATTCCACCTTCGGCCTCCTTTAGGTGGGTCAGAACTACTTCTTTCACGCTTTCATACATTTCTGGGATTGCAGTGCTGGTGAAGTAGGATGAGGAAGGTAAAGAATACTGTGGTTGGAGGTATTCCAGTAACCGGTTCAGGCCAAGATTTTCCACTACAGTTGATGGCTGAAGATCCAGTGCAAGCATTTCTGCAATGAGTTTGGTAATTTTTTTGGCAGCTGGGTGGCATTCACTGAACTTTTCTGCATTCTCCCCATAAGTAGAAATGTCCATGAGCTCCTGCTTAACTTGAATTTCAGCAGATGACACATCACCTGAGATATTACTATTATTTTCAAGCACATGCCCATGAAATCTCTGCATGTGCCTAAATAAGCAACTAGTGCCTAAATTGGTTGTCTTTTTGCCCCTGCTAATTGTGCGGCTACAGTGCAAACAGACCACCTTTGTTGGGTCCGCAGTGGAAATAGAAAAGTGATTCCATAGCTTTGAAGTCTTTTTACTGAAAACAGGCAGGGTGTGTGGTTTGTTTTCAACAACAGGGCTGTCCGTTGCATTTGTCGTCATGTCATCCTCTGCAGGAGGAGTTGAATGAGGTGACCGAGGCGAGGAAAATTTGTCACTTGTGCTTTTTTGGGTTTTGAGAACATCAGGATGCCGTCGCATCAAATGTCTCATTAAACAGCTTGTGCCAAAGTCCCCTCGTTTACCACGGCTTATCACACAGGGACAATATCGACACAAAGCTTTGAGTTGGTCAACAGGAGAGACAATGAAATGATGCCATACTTCTGATTTCACCCGTTTCATTATTTTCTTGTTTTGTTGAAAAACTGAGCTCTGATCTTGGGATACGCTGTGCCCCTCAGTGTGTTCCTCTGGAGAAGATGACATAGGTACATTTTCCCCTTTCAGTCTAAAAGATGCATCAAGTGAGGACTCTAGTCCAGATTGATATGTAGAATCATTTGCCTCATCTTCAAGAGTCATGTGCTCACTGTCATCATTGGGCACTTCATCTGATATGGTATCAGGGCGATGTGAGATACAGAGGAATTCCTTTTTGACCTCTGTGGAGTCCTGTGTGCGAGACAGCAATGTTGGCGGAGTGGTGTAAGGCGGAGGAATGCTTGAGCCCTGTCCGTTTTCTTCAATTACTATGTCTCGATGGGCCCGCCACATGTGGCGAATAAGGCAGCTCGTCCCCAAGTCTTTCCCATTTTTGCCACGACTGAACTCATTCATGCAGTGAATACACACTGCTTTTGAGCTGTCAGCAGGGGATAAATAAAAGTGTTTCCACACTGCTGAGCGTCGCCGAGAACTTGAGCTCTTAGGGGCTGATCCAGGGCATTCAGTCAACAAGTCTGTGGCATCGTCATTATGGTTGTTAAAGGAATGTGGGGAAGGAACTGCACTAGAGTCACTCTTGACACTCTTTTCTGCTTTTGGTTTGACCTTTTGTAAAGAGTCTTTGGACACGATGTCTGTGGCCTCAGCTAGACTGGAGGACAGTGGAGTATGGTTGTCTGTAGGTTGCTTGATGCTTACAGACAGGTCTCCATTGTTTGGTGATATATTGGGAGGTATTAAAGATGAGGAATTGGACAAATTATTTAATGAATCACCATCTTGCAGAAGAACAGTGGGATGAGCCCTTCGGACATGCCTCATTAAACAACTAGTACTGAGGTCTTTCTCATTTTTACCCCTGCTGAACTCTTTCATACAGTACATACAGATTGCTTTGGTACTATCACGTGGTGATATGAAAAAATGGTTCCAAGCAGGAGATTTTTTTCTAGGGTTAAGGGGACTTCTTATGGATGATAGAAGGCTTTGTGTGACAGCATCCATTGCGACGTCATAAAGAGTACTTGAGTACCCACTGAACAAGTTACCATAATCGTCGTCATAACTTCTAGTGGCAAAGGGGCCAAAGGCCCCATCAAATGATAACTTTTCATCATCCTGAGAGATTTCACCTGTTTCATTTGGTTCAGCTTTGATACATACACTTGTTTCAATTTCTGAATTATTTATTTCAATGTTCTGGCTCTTATTTGAAATAGCTGGAGATGTTTGAGAGTCGTGCTTTTCACAAATTTCTGCTGGTGAATCCTCTGTTGAAAGCCCATCGACCTCAGAAGATCCATCTTCCTCTGCGCCCTCAAATGACAAAGACACCAAAGAAGAGTCTTTTACCAGTTTCTCAGAGGGACAGGTATGGGGTTTTGCTTCCAATGTCTCTTGAGGAGTAATTCTGTATGATTTGAACACATAACCATCTTTCCCTTCGATTTTTAAACAGGTACCTTTGGCCTCTATTCTCTTGTTATCTTTGGAGCCATTATGCTCGTGGCTTGCATCCTCAGTCTTCTGTGAGAGGCTGTCCTCTCCGTCCATTATTGCAGAAAGAATTTCTGCAGTGACAAAAAACCTCTCTATTCAAAGTAGCTTTTTAACTGTTCAAGTGTCATGGGTGTGGCTCTTCCTTCCATCCAGATGTTTACTTTAACATGTTATATCTGAGCCCAGATGCAACAGACATATTGACCTCCATTTAGGATAGTGTAAATCAGT
The DNA here is from genome assembly GCF_965113295.1 of Leuciscus leuciscus. Taxonomy (NCBI): domain Eukaryota; kingdom Metazoa; phylum Chordata; class Actinopteri; order Cypriniformes; family Leuciscidae; genus Leuciscus; species Leuciscus leuciscus. The sequence goes on along the minus strand of NC_138728.1, from coordinate 22,966,022 downwards.
TGTTTTCATTTGTAGAATCTGCAAAATTAGATAAGAGATAGAAAAACATTAAGACAACTAAAAATACAATTAAGAGTATTAAGTACTGTGTGATAAAACATGCTATACACATTGACAAAAACATTAAAAAAATAACTCGTAAGAGTAGTTTTTATGAATAGTTCAAAAGAACTATTCGTGGCCAGCACTACTGGTGCATAAATAAGTCACAATGATCATATTGCTTTGCACATCAATGCTTGTATCCCAACGTTATGTATTAAGGTATAATACATGAATGACCTGCCCAACATTGAAATGAATAGAGGCGGAACAAGTCAATGTTTTGCAGGTCACTAGTAAGTCTCGAGTCTTTGCATTCAAGTCACGAGTCAAGACAAGCACGTCCAAGTCAAGTTGCAAGTCCTCAACTTTAAGCTTCAAATCTTAAACAATTCATTAGTGCTGTTTGCCTAAATAAGTGTCTCAGTATTAATTACTTAAGTAAATTTATATTAATTTATACATTTTATTTCCCCCATCATTTCATGTTTCTTTTTACCCAATTAATGATCTGTATTATCTATTTTCATATTTAAAGTACCATATATGTTTTGTAAATGCCTGACAACCATGCCAGTTAAGCTTCATCTTCATGACTCTATCCACGGTTTCATTGTAAATGATTCTGTGTTTTTAACAAACCAGTTGAGTCAATGACTCGCTAATAAGATGTAAAACAGATAGCCTACTCATTTATCGCCACCACTGACAGGTCTACAGAATAGCCGTAGAGTCAAAGCTTCATTGGCATGATTGGCTGCATTTCCACTTGTCCGGCCAGTGCGAGCCAGGGCTAACAACAGGGCACACAACCCCACCATTCCACTGGCTGACTGAAAACTAGCTAGATCGCAAAATGAGCATGACAAAAGAGAACGTTTGGTCTTTACTTAAGGTACAATATGTACGATTTTTGTAATAAAATATTCAAAAACCACTTTCACAGTGTACTTACATTATCCCAAAAGTTCCCAAGGATTTGTAAATCCAGAGAAATTCCAGTTTTTAATAATGGCTAATCCCTGGTCATTGTCACCTATCAATGACGTAATATCCACGCTTTCCTCGGTTTCTGCTTGTAGAAACCATAGATAATACATTGGTTCCTCATTCCGTATGCATATCTATGATATCTCGCACACCGCTGTTGTGTCGTTCAGTCATCATGGTTCACGATTACAGTGCAGAAAATCGAAAAAAAAATTAAACACAGATCAACTTAGGCAAGCAGGCTTTGGGAAAAACTGAGAAATACAGGACTTTTACAGGTTTTTCCCCCAAATCAGTGGGTGTGACCTCGACGTCCGGGTTAGCGGTAGCATAAGCCATCAGGCAAGTGTTATTTAAATAAACTCCTGATGTACTTACAAACTTTCCAATGCCTCGTTTTATGAGTACAGAACCTATTTGTACTACTGTAGAAGTTTGGTACCATTCCGGGCATTATTGTGGGGTAATTTACGAGATACAACCTTGGATCCATTAGCGCCTACACTAAGCCATTCGGCTGATATCTCTAAATAAGCTCTAACTTTAATACACAATTATAATCATATTTGTTTTGTCTACGTTCTTTAAGCAGTCTTTGGGTATTTTCCATAAACATGTGTAGTTATTATCGCAATGATTAACATAAGTAGCCTTTATCATCGCATATATAATTATATTTCTGCCTCATACTGTGATCAGAATGGTCTGAAAGTGCATTTTGAGCTGTTTAAAATGTTCCATTTTGAGTGTATTTGACCATTAATAACCCACAAAAAATTGCTGATTTTGTCTCTTTTATATCAGAGGCAGCTTTAGTATGTGTGTGCGTGCGAAACCTGCTGAAATAAGAATTATGCACAATCCCGCGCCAAAACTCAGACCTGTCGAAGAGGAGAGCAAGAAAGCGCAGCTGGTATCGGTGTATCGATACTGAAGAAAGGAGAATTGGAATCGTTTCAGATATTTCAGTATCGACACATATCAAAATATTGATATTTTTGACAACACTAGTTTATAATGAAAGTTTTAGGTCTCACTAACAGAGACTGTCAGATTTTACATACATTTCTCCCAAAAGACGAAAGTGAGTGCAGATGCTTGATACTATTAAGAAATATCAGCAGTCTTAGAAAGCCTATCGTCGAGTCAGATTTGAGGATCGGAACTAACAGTTATACATATTAGCCTAACATTAACCCAACGAGCATATTGTCAGGTTTATGTTGTTATGTGGACCCTTATTTTGACATTCTGTTCTGTTTCCTTTAGTTCCTGTTTCCCCACTCTGTTTATTTTCAGTTTCATTGGATACTGACTATGTCCTGTTTGTTTCTATAGTTACATATTACTTTCACATGGCTAGTTTACTTTCCTTTGTTTTACCCCTGTTTATAGCACTGTGTTTCAGGTCATTTCACGTTTATGCATTGTGTGGTTTGCGCTATTCTCCTGCGTGTTCATTCAGACTTTTTGTATTATTAATAAGCTACTAATGTTTTGTTTTTAATCTCCTTTGTGGTTGCTGACCACATTGTAAAAATTATAAATAATAACAAAAAAATTGTGATAATATCGCGATGTTGAGCTACTCAAGGGAAATTCCTTCACCACAGCAGCCCTAAATTAACCTGCATGGTTTGCTATGGATGCCTAAACATCAGTAATGAATTATGCACTACACAGAGGAGGAAGCTATACTGTAATATTTCACACATACCTACTTTCTTGAATTGCTTTGAAACTATTACTATTCGAATGAATGTAAAGGATCTAATAAATAACGTTTACGCTTCCTGTCAGTTGTCACGATACATAAAGGTGTAAATAAACGAATAACCAAAATGTTACACTTGGGCAACCATATACTGTAATAATAATGACAATGCAATTATATGTACATATAGTTTTAATAATAAAAAAAATGTGTACAATTAATCTGAGGCGTTTCTATCGAGGAAGTTGCAGTGAAAGCTCGAGCTACTCACACGCTCTCGCGACCTGACGAGATGTATGCGCTAGCTCTAGCAACACATGCTAGCGGCTAGTGCATTAGCTCGCAGACAAAACAACAGGAAAACACTTCTCTCCTGCCATAACGATATAACCGACACGATTTATTTCCTTGTATTTCCTTATTATTTATTTAGTAAAAACGACTGCTTGGTGATTTAAAATGCCTACACTGAACCATTTAAAGACCTAGAATGAGGATATTTGACTTAGTGACAACTCAATGGTGTGGCTACGTTAGGCCACACAGGACATAACCTGATGAGGCAGAACCGGATCCTGGTCGCACAAAACAGAGAAGCTCGTCGAACTACCCGGATCACTGGATCTAAACCAGAATCATGCACGCGTCTAAGACGAAATAAAACACTCGATTAATGACATGCGTATCGCTTACCTTTGTGTCCTGAGGTTTACTTAAGTGAGTTTCGGCTGTGAAATGGTTAAGTAAAGCGTATGGTTGATCCAGTGTTGTAATTGAGTTGGCTGCTTTGTCTCCTGTGCCGTAAACAGTGCGCAGTAGTAGCGCCACACGGCGTCAGACGGAAGAAACTGGGGATCTCTGGCGTCATAGAGGCTTTCGATGTGGTGGGTGGGGTTTATAAAATAAAACTACAGTCATCTATTTATTCTATGGCTAATGAAAAGTCATCATCTTTTTAATACAATTACGAAGCGCTTTTTGCATGCCCCGTTTTGCATGCTCATGCATAGACTAGACAATCAAAACACAGACAACGAAAACTACAAAATGACAAGAGTAGAGCTTGTTCACTCAAGCAAACATACGGGGTTTCTTGACCCGAGGGTCTCTCTCAGGGGTAGTCAGGCACCAGAAGGGGTGGGGCAAAACACCCTTTGATATTTAAATGTGTTAAGGGCAGTGGTAAAAAACAAAACAATTTCTGTATTTTTTTTATATATATTTTTTTGCTGATTAAGAGATACTCTATATTGTCATTAACCAGCTTTCTATTCGTGTATATTTCCTGTTTATGATAGTGATAAAAATGTAAATGTAAATAAATATGTATGTATAAATAGGTTGGGATTTGGGGATTTTGTTGTTGTTGAAACAATTAAAGATGCATAACATTACAAACAACAACCATGGCTATATTATAAATAAATAGTGCAAATAAAAAAAGAGTAGTATAAACGAATTGAATAAAACTAAGTCACACATGTTTTATGATCACCCTTCCTTGCGCTTTCTTTCTTTGGAAAGTTAGAACGAATTTTGTATCGACTAATAACAATTTAAAAAGTTGTCTGGAAACAGAACCAAATAAATAAAGAACATTTCCTTAATGAAATATCATGTTGAATAATAACAATGAAGTAATGTAGCCCAGCCTGTACGTCATGACGTAGCGCGTTGCGGGTAGGACGTCCATTCGTAGTGAACCATCCGCATTGTTGTTGGTTGCAGGCGCAGAATCGCATCGACTCGCCGCTCGTTGCAGGGAAGGAAACGACCCTGCCTTTGAATGGCACTTAAACCAAGTGTTCTCCTAGTGATTATTAGTCCAGTATTATAGTCCTGGCGGCTGCTGTGGTTAAGGTTCTGCCGCATTCCAGATTTATCCATGCAGAACTAAATCAGTGGGCTTTGGATGAGAACATTGTGTACGGAATCACTGCAGGCCACCTCGCCATCGCGTTAGAAAGCTGCTCCTCTCTTTATTCATCAGAGGTAATATGATCCTAAAATATCAGTCAATGTTTTGCGATTTGCAGGGGTGCACCTGTTTTAATAATGCATGGGGTTATAAAACGATAACGTTTGAATGTGCATCGTTATAGCCTCAAAACATAAGGAAATGCCTGCTTGGACAACATTTAAAGGGATAGACGATCCCTAAACGCGGCCCTGATGTTAAAAAAGAAGCTTCTAATCGAATGTTTGCAATGCACATATAATGACCAAGATGTTTGGAATCGTACGTCTCTAAACTCTCACCTATGATCCCGAAAATGCTTCGATTTGAAGAATTAGTAATCAGTGTTCTCTTGTAGTACCTTAATAATACCTAGGGAAAGCTGCAGTATAATTAGAAATACATTGCACTGCCGTGGTATGTATTAAAAGTATCATGATATTGCTATCATTGTACCATGACAACCCAGTAAGTTTGAATAACTTTCTCCTTGATGACATGGATAAGTTATTTAGAAGCAGTCAAGTAAATAAGTGTGGTTTGACTTATTTTGACTAATTCTGCTGCACTGTTTTGTGTTAGGAATAACAGTAGTTCTCTCTTTTCAGCTTTGTAAGGATCCCCAATGAAAAGAAAATCTCTGCCTAACAAAGTATACACCCCCCAGCGGCTGCCTTGTCCCATCAAACATTCCCCAAACCACGAGACGCTGACTTGCGCCCAGGCCCAGACGATGGTGGAACTAGAAGTCGATGGCCGGCTGCACCGGATCAGCATCTTTGACAAGCTCGACATCATAACGGATGAGGATCCCATGGCGCAGGAAATTATAGAGTGCACCAGCAATAAGGAGAACGCTGAAAAACACCAGCAGGTTTTGGTAAGTTCTGCACGCCTCAGAAACAACCAGCAGAAAAAGAACGCCGCTGTCACAGCGCAAAAGGCTTCGGTGCAAGATTGCACACTTCCCGAGCCCAAATTCCGCACAGTGGATTACAATCTTCCAGCAATCCCACACAGACCCTCTACATACTACAAGTATGAGGAGAAAACTTCAGAAGAGCTGAACGAGGAGGTGGAGTATGATATGGACGAAGAAGACTATGCCTGGCTTGAGTTGGTCAACGACAAAAGAAAGTGCGAAGGCCTTAACCAGGTTTCCCCCAATGCCTTCGAATTCCTTCTTGACCGTTTTGAAAAAGAATCATTCTTAGAGAGTCAGGGCCAACAGAACCTCCAGTCCTTAATTGATGAAGATGCTGTTTGCTGCATATGTATGGATGGAGATTGCATGGACAGCAACGCCATCCTCTTCTGTGATATGTGCAACCTAGCCGTTCATCAGGATTGTTATGGTGTTCCGTATATTCCAGAGGGCCAGTGGCTTTGCCGACATTGTCTTCAGTCTCCTACACAACCCGCTAACTGCATCCTCTGCCCTAACAAGGGAGGAGCGGTCAAAAAGACGGAAGATGACCGATGGGGACACGTGGTTTGTGCTTTATGGGTTCCGGAGGTTGGGTTCTCCAATACGGTCTTCATTGAGCCTATCGATGGTGTCTCAAACATCCCGCCTGCTCGGTGGAAGCTTACCTGCTACCTCTGTAAAGAAAAAGGAGTTGGGGCTTGTATCCAGTGCCACAAAGCCAACTGCTACACAGCTTTCCATGTCAGCTGTGCGCAGAAGGCCGGTCTCTTTATGAAGATGGAGCCCATTAAAGAGTTGACTGACTCAGGTTTACCAACCTTGTCAGTAAAAAAGACAGCTTACTGTGGGGCCCACACCCCAAACGGCTCTGTTAAAAGACCTCTTACAATATATAATGACATTAAGACAAATTACAGACTTTGTCAGTCGGTGGACAAAAAGAGCAGCAGGACAGGATTAAAAAAGCTGAAGAGACTTAAAAACAATGAGGTAGATGTTGTAGCTCCAGTTCCCTCTGTGTCTGTACCCAGCTTTTCATCTGAAAGGTATGTTCGAATCTGTTGATTTTGAGATATCATCAGACCCTTTTAAGCCATTTCAGTGCTATGCTCTCTTTTTAGCATTAGCTACTAGATTGCAAGATTGTTTAAAATATTTCACTTCATTGAACACTGTCATTCTCCTACAGGCTAAACACAATCCTCAATCAAGTTTCTTTACAGAAGAAGACAGCATTTGGCGAACTTATCTTGAAGTATTGGACCCTTAAAAGACAGTCAAGGAATGGAGTGCCACTCAACAGACGCCTCCAAACTAGCCTACATTCCCAGAAAAATACACAACCGGTAAATAATGCCTAAGCACATTTTTGAATATTAATAACTAGGGGTGTAACAATATATAGTGTCACAATATATCGCAGTACAAAAATGCATCAATGTATTGTGGATAGTGACTATGTATTGTGTATAGTTCACCCAAGATAAAAATTACTTTGAGGAAAAAGTTTAGAGTTTTAGTGTCAGTACTACAATAAACTACTATATATAATGTATAATAATACAGTGGGGGAATATTTGTTGGTCCTGATAATGCCAAATGTCTTATGTTACCAGTAAAGAATAATATATTTTAATATATCTACTCAGTGACAGAGTAGATGCATATTCGTCTAAAATAATTCTGTATTTTAAGCTTCAGAATCATGAATATTTTTATTCTGGTGTCACTATTGTCCTGTGCATTGGGTTTCCAGCATCAAGTCCAAGCCTATTCATTTACATCCACAGTGTAATATCAAATTTATCATTTGAATCAACAGAACATTTTTTGTTAACCTTTTACCATATGTCTTGGAGTATCACCATAATATCGTACTGTGAGTTCAGTATCGTGATATATATCGAATCGTGACATGAGGGTATCGTTACACCCCTATTGATAATAGTTTATTTCAAACTTTAAACCATTGTAACGACAGAAACAGTCAGAGGAGGAGACTCGAGCATTGAAGGAGCAGCTGAAAGAGTGGCAACGGTTGAGACTTGACCTTGAGCGAGCACGACTCCTGCTGGAGCTCATTAGGAAGAGAGAGAAACTCAAGAGAGAGGAGGTATGAGAACACTAATGCTTTCCTACGTCAAGATAAAGCATTTGTATTGCTAATGTTTAACTGTTTGCATGTGCATGTTCTTGGATGATGACTCGTGTGATTCTGTTGCAGATAAAGCTCCAGCAGACTTTAATGGAGTTCCAACTCACTCCTTTCACAGTTCTTCTGAGGGCTGTGCTTGATCAGTTACAGGAGAAAGACCAGGCACACATTTTTGCAGAGCCTGTCAGCATTAAAGAGGTTGGTCTGCAGTTTCCTTAACTTTAAAAGAAGTCAGAAGGCATTTCACTTTGCATAGATTGTCTACATACAAAAAGTATTTTATACATTTTAATGTAACTTAAGTGGTCCAAAGAAAATAACAAAACGAATGCAAATTGTAAAGAAATGTATTTTAAAGAAACATAGCACAAGCACGCTTTTCAAGCAAAACATCTGCTTGGAGAATTTTATAAGCTAAATCAGGGTGCACAATATACGGTCGAACCAAAAATTATTCAGACACAAGATATAATTTTTTATATATATTTTTTACTCGTGGGTGCAGGACACTATAGTTAATTTAATGTATGTGAGAATAGCAAAATAAAGAAAACTGTGACACATAATACCCAAAAATTCTTAGAGTGGACTACCAGTAAAATGTATAAAAATTTGAGACCAAAATTATTCAAACACTTACATTTAATAGCCGACAGCTATTCAACCTAATTCATTTGTGAGACAGTCTAACAGAAAGATGGCCAAAACCAGCGAAATATCAACTGATTTCATAACTCTGAGTTCTTGTCATATTTTATTACCATTTTCTAAACTATAGTGAACAAACTGTGATAATGTGGGAAATGTTGAAGGTGTCTGAATACATTTTGGGTTGACTGTATATCAGGTAAATGCAGACAAATATGAATTAAAACTTATTAACAACAGCTGCTATCAATTAGCCTGACTACGTCAGACTTCGTACTTCCGCTCTATTTCATTTCGCTCCTGTACTCAGTCTGAGACCATGACCTATCTCTCAGTTTTCCTCCGGCCTGAAAACAGCCGGCCAATCAACGAACAGAGGGTGGGCTGAAAGCCGTGACGTAGACGCTGATTGTACCGTGGATGCGTAGATTTACTTCACATAATCTGCAAAAGTCGTTCACTCACAGCCATGTTCACTCCGGTATTTCGCTCGATGGTTTTGTTTTCGCATCATACATGTGTTTACAGTGGAAGTTAGATGCGGCTGAGCCAGCGCATAACACACGTCATAACCAAACGTTATGTGATTGGCTTACGGGTAACCAATGATTTTAAGCTTCAGACTAGCGGCCCCAGGCGGTAAAGAAAACGTTTTTCTATTACGGAACTCCAGACTCTCTCTACGAAGCAAAGCGAAGTAGCAGAGTCTGGTATTACCAGGCTAGCTATCAATAGCTCAATGAATAAAAAATCCTTAGCCTTACTTTATTCTTATAAAGAATAGTTAGGCTACCTAATAAAGAGTCTATGACCCAAATGATATTAAAATGATAAAATTACCAAATATATCAAAATTACAAATATTTTTATTTGACGTGAACAATTGTGCAAAGTCAGTGGAAAAAGAAAAGTCAGTGGGTCATGATCCGGTTACAATTAATAATACAGTGAGTGAACCATATACACTGTGAAGGTATCAATCTAGCCGCATTGAAGACCATTAAGGAATGACCAAACTCTTGAAACAGTAGAGGCTTGGTGAACAGCACTTTTCATTTAATCTTGCTGCACTTATTTTTTTAGAATAAATGAATTATAAGTTTTTAATGTATTTAAAATTAATTTAAAAAAAGTCAGTTTGAACTTGTGCAGCCTTGCATTATTGCAGCCATTGAACAACAAAAATGACCCCATAGCACCCCATAGCGTCCAACCAGCTGTATTACCGGTATATTCATTTTACATGATGAATGTTTATGTACAGACAAAGATGAAAATAATAGTGATGTGAATCGAAAAGTAATTAATCGCACATGCTTCTGTACCTAATCATGATTAATCACACTCAACATTAAAATTTGTATTCATAAATATATTTTCACATAAGTACTTTTTTAATGGCATCTTTTTAATAAATATTGTGAATAAAGGCCAGCATCACCTATACCGATGCTGTCAAGAACAATTAAAATGAATGAATGCTAACATTGTATTCTATGATACGCAGCACAAACACCTTGTTGAAAACTAGAAATGTAGTTTAGCCTTTTGTGACCCTTTAAAGGTGTAGTTCTAAAGTAAGATCTTACATGTTTTATCTTGGATACATTTTTTACCTGCTATTTTATCAGTGTTGTGTAGTCTTTTTTTTATAGCCATTGTGTTTGCTTGTTTAAAAAAAATAATTCAAGAAGATAATTTCTAGCTCTTGCAAAACCGACCTATTCTGTTTCTGACATACTCCAAGCACTTGCGCTACTTCTGACACGGACGACACATTTTTCAACGTTCACTTTGTTGCATCAAGTACAGTATTTATGGCCTCATGCTGATAAAATTTATATTTTTATATTTATATATGTATATACATAATTAAAGCTGCAGTCGGCAAGTCTGGCAGATTGGGTCGATTAGCCAAAATTTTGAATGTTTACAACTCTCATGCCCCTCCCCACTACCAGCGAGCACCCTCCCATCGAGGTCGTGCTCGTCAGTGCGTCACTGTGCGTGTGTACCTGATTTTCTGTGAACGCGTCCGTCTCTTCAGCATCTATCAACACCATGGACTCGGAGGTAGGCTGCCCTGGCTAATCTATCCATAGATAGCAATAACCGAGGAATTGGAAGCTTGTTAGTAGATTTTCTCTCCGCCATCACGCTTCATGCAATCTCCAGGCGAACTTCAGGCATGGCGTGTGCATGTGATATTAACGTGAGCGAGTGAGGGGGGATCTGTGGCGTGTGCACGACCTGTGATTGACAGTCAGATCTCACACCCCCCTGCGCTGATTGGACCCGATGATCCGGGAGCGGTGGATTTTTGCAAAACAAATAACACGCTCCAGGTGGAGTTAGAAGCTCTGTTTTTTTTTCTAAAACCATCTTATTTATGTTGTTCTGTCGGATTATAGTGTCAATTTCACTGAATATGATCAAAAAAATGTTGCCGACGGCAGCTTTAAGTATATTTAATTTAATTTAATTGATTATTTTAGCAAACCAGGAGTTTTTCATGATCAGTTTAGTGTAATTAAACCAACCATTCAACCATTGTTGATTAAAGCTGAATGAGCAGTTGAGTATTTTTGTTTGACAAATATTAATATAGCCAATATTAACACATTGGATCACGCACAATCTTTTGCCATACAGTCTGTCACTGTTCCTGTCCATTTCTCTCCTCTTTCGTCACTTTCTTTCATTTGCTTTTTTTTTTGGGTGCTTTTAACACTCTGAAACACTCTGACAACACTGCCTGATGAATTTGATCATTAGTAGTGGTGCACCGATACCACTTTTTCCTTTACTGATCTGATTCCGATAACTTAATTCTGAATATCAGCCATACCTGATTTTACAGCACTTACACAATTTAATGAAGTTTCTTCTATTGATCTATGACTTGAAAATACAGGTAAATAGAAGAGGCTTGAGAGTCTTTATCACTTTCACCCTTATTTTGTGTGTTGCTCACAGGTGCCTGACTATATGGACCACATCATACACCCAATGGATTTTTCCACCATGAGCAAACGCATTGATGCACAAGGCTACAAATATCTGGATGAATTTGAAGCAGACTTCAATCTCATTATTGAAAACTGCATGAAGTACAATGGCAAGGATTCATTCTTCTACAGGGCTGCTGTTAGATTGAGAGACCAGGGTGGAGCTGTGCTCAGGAAAACTCGTCGAGATGTTCAGACAATCGGCTTCGATTTTGAAACTGGCATGCACCTGATTGAACAACCCAAGATTGAGCCATCCGCACCTTTCTCCTGGGAAGATGGTAAATGCACAAACTTACTGGTATCCCAGGGTACACATTTTTTTTTTTGTCCACCAGCCACAGTGACAATTTGTGCTTGTGGCAATTTATCGTAGCCACAATGTTTTTGCAATATCAAAATGACGTGAACATGCATGTAAAATGGAATTATTCATGGACATAAAGCAAACTAATCTCACTGCACCTTATGTGATGGTGTAAAATAATTGTCTGTATTTACATGTAAAACAAATTGTGAATCAAACATACACCCACTGTTTTTCTTTTGTCTTTAAAAAAAAAATATGGCAAAAGTGTATTTTATTCAAGTTCATGGGCCCTATTTTCGTGTCCGAATTCACTTTTGCTAGTTTAACGACGGGAAAAATGGTCGGCGCTCCCGGCGCATGGTCTAAAAGTGTTGTCCCAATTCTCTTAATGAGTAATGGATGTGTTTTGGGCATAATGTGCAATAAACCAATCAGAATCTCATCTCCCATTCCCTTTAAAAGACAGTTGTGCTTGGCGCCATGGCGGATTCGCTATTTACATGGCAGAATTTGCAAGCGGAAAAACCGAACGCTTCTCTAGCGAGAAAACGGATCTGCTCGTGCGCGAGGTTAAAGCGTGCAAGCAGACCATCTACGGGACAAAGTGTACGCGCATTGTGGACCCGCCTAATAGGCTCATATAACTAACGCGCTCTTTAAATAAAAAAAAAAGCACAATGCGCTTTTTTTTTTTTTTGGCGCAGTTTATTTCAGTTGCTTCAAAATAGCAACTTAACAACAATGCGCCTGTACACACCTCATTTTCAGACCAGCACAAATGGGCGCAAATGCATTTGCTATTTAAACAACTTGACGCAGGACGTGACAATGAAAATTGCGTCGGGCTGAAACTAGCAAAAAACACTTGCGCCGCATTGCGCTAAATGTATGATAGGGTCCCATGTCTTTGTGTCTAAGCAATGGCATTTCTTGATAAATATCACTAGTAAATGTACTGACTGGTACTGGTCAATTTACTGCTCCCTTGAATCTAAGAATCACTAATGGAATTTTTAATCGGAATAGAAGTGGAATCAGAACCATTAAATTCCTTGCAGTTCCCATCCCTACGTTTTTAACAATTCAATCAATAAACAATTATTCTTCTTCTTTCAGTGGACCGCTTATTGGTTCCAGCCAATCGAGAGCATATGTCATTTGAAGAGCAGCTGAGGGAGCTACTAGAAAAGTTGGATCTAACTACAGCAATGAAATGTAGCCCGTCACGGAGCAGACGACTGAAGCTGCTCAAGAAAATCATTGGTGACGTGAGGATGGAGCTGAGTTTGAGGAAAGCTCTTCCTGCTGCTGAACTGAAGAATGCTGAGGAACAAGCTGGCCATATCCTTCAAAAAGGTTTGTTTGAAAAATCTTGGTTTGAAGTTTTCTTGCTATTAACCAGTTAAATATTTGTCAAAGCCTTGTGGGCAACACTTTGACATATCACCATTGTCCCAAGTTAGAGTCCCAGCTTTTCTGATCCCAACCCCCTCTCTTCTATCCAATTGTCCTGTCCAATAAAAGCTAAAAATGCCCCAAAATACACTTAATATAAACAAACAAACAAACAACTACTTGTTTGTCTCCAGATGTGTTTTTCACCATGTTAGACAATGGTTCCCAACCCTGGTCTTGAAGTTCACACTAGAGAACACTGCATGCTTTGTATGAATCCTATATCAAACACACCTTATTAAACTCATTAGTAGATTAGTAGAGACTCCCAAGACCTTATATGAACCAACCGTTGGCCCGACAATGGAATCCATCAGCATGGTTGAACGTATTCTGCTTGCAAGTCTCCTTGCGTTTCTGTAAAGTGCACTTAACACGTTTGAAATTGAGACAATTTTACCAATCGCACTTGGACATATTATTATATTATATGTGGTATATAAGAATTCTAAGTGAACATTTGGCACGATGAGTGAACTTTAAATGACCTGACTTGAGGGAGAGAAAAGCTCAGGATAGATGATTTATTGTTTTAATGTAATTGTTTTAATTGTTTTATTCACATTGCTGTAAATGTTCTTGAGTCCAGTCTTAACAGGAAATCAAGTTGAAGTACGTGCATCCGTTAAAGGAATAGTTCTACCAAAAATGAAAATTTCCTGGTTATTTACTCACCTCAAGACGAGAGGGTTGAGTTCAGAGCCTCGCATGTGACATGAGCGCATTGGAATGGTTACTCGTGACGTAAGACTACATTTTGCACCATTCACTCCATCTTTTCTCAGATGGAGAAAAAACCTGGAATGTTTTCCTTTAAAACCTTAAAGGAATAGTTCACTTAAAAATGAAAATTCTGTCATCATTTACTCACCCACAAGTTGTTTGAAACCTCTATGAGTTTCTTTCTTCTGCTGAAGACAAAAGAAGATGTTTTGAAGAAAATTGGTAACCAGACAGTTGATGGACCACATTGTATTTTTTGTTGGTTTGAAACAACTTGTGGGTGAGTGAATGATGACAGAATTTTCATTTTTAAGTGAACTATTCCTTTAATTTCTCTTCGGGTGAGGAAGGAAAGTCATATATATCTTGGATGGCTTAGGGGTGAGTAAATAATTAGTTCATTTCTAATTATTTTCATTTTTGGCTGAACTGTTAGGAAGATCGTGGTCTATGAGGTGGAAAAAACCCACTTGTAACGCCTTAAGCAAATGCCTAACAATTGCACGATATATTGAAATAAAATAATTATTGGGATATGGCTTTGTAAGTGTGATTATCAGATTTTAATTAAATAATTCATAAATTCAATTTTTTTTAAGCTGTTTTAAAATATGTACAGATGCATTCACCTACAAAATCAGATTGATTATTTCCAAATAGAGCTATTCACGTCACCTGGTGAAAATTCCTTTTTTTTCATATTGCAATATGTACATCACAGAAGAAGTTATTGTCGGTATTGTGCAGTCCTACTATGGAACACTCTTTGGAACATCATTTTGTAACATCATGTTCCTGGTGTGCCATTGTCCTGCTTCAACCTTAATCAAACATACCTGAACAAGCTATTAAGGTCTTCAGGATTATTAGAAAATCACAAGCAGATGAGTTTGATCAGGGTTGAAACTAAACTTTGCATGACTGGTCCTTCCAGGAGCAGGATGGTTGAGAAACCTTGCTCTAGCAACTGCATGGCATAGCACGGAAAACACACAAGCAACTGGATAGCATCGTCCTGTCAGCCACCTACAATACTGCTCGCATTTTTCTGAGAAAATGTAAAATGCCATGCATTGGCAATTTATACAATGTGTGACAGTATCTCCTTGTTTCATGGCAGGTGATAAATCTGTCCCACCTAAGCTTGAGCCATCTGTTTCACTGCTGCCACTCATGAATGCAGGAAGTCACTCTGAGCCACCCACCCTGAAACCTATAGAACCCTGCTCCGACAAACACAGGCGCAGCAAGGATAGCATTTCCCAATCACTCAATGGACACTCCCATCTGCAGATAGAGGACAGCGATGTCAGTGTGGTAGCTACGTCAACTCTGGCTGAGCCATCAAGCCCAGTAAACCGACGGACTTCTGTGCTTTTCCGCAAATCAAAAAGCACAAGCCCTCATAAGCCCGTGGATGATGGTGAAACTCCCAAGGGCAGTTCTCGGTTAGGTGCAAAAACATTCCTGTCAGTCGTCATACCACGCCTGGAGACGCTGCTCCACACCAGGAAGAGGCCACGGAGTGCTAGTGGAGACAGTTGCGAGGACCAATTGCCCATCAAACGGCTGGACACAGGTAGAATATGCAGGAAGAGAGGCAAAATGGGCAAGGTCCATTGTGATTGATATAAATGCAAATTAAAGGGATAGTTCACCCAAAAATTTTAATTAGCCCATTAACTCACCCTTAAGGTGTATATGGCTCTTCCAAGCTTTATAATGGCAGTGAATGGCCGTTTCTGTTTTGAAGTCCATAAAAGTGCATCTATCCATCATAAAAGTGCTCCACACGGCTCCGGGTTTTTTTATAAAGGCCTTCTGGAGACAAAGGATGCGTTTGTGTAAGAAAAATATCCATATTTAAACCTTTACAAACTGGAATCTCTAACTTCCGCTAACTGTCGTACGTTCGTTCACGAGAGACTGGCGTTCCAGCATATGACGTAGGACGCTCCGGTGAGAATATGCTAGTTCTCGCGAGAACCAAGTTTGTTGACATCGAAGGACATCCATGTGAAGAATTGAATTGTTTGAGCTACGTTTTTCTTTAAACACCCTGGTTTTAGACTTCTAATTTGCGACCGGTGTTTTGTTTTGCTCTATCCTCTGCGCTTCCGCGTTCATCACCAGAACGTACGCTACGCCTGCGTCCTACGTCATATGCTGGAACGCCAGTCTCTCGTGAACGTGCGTACGTTAGAGATTACAGTTTGTAAAGTTTTAAATATGGATATTTTTCTTACACAAACACATCACATCGCTTCAGAAGGCCTTTATTAACCCCCCAGAGCCATGTGGAGCACTTTTATGATGGATAGATGCACTTTTATGGACTTCCATTCACTGCCATTATAAAGCTTGGAAGAGCCAGGACATTTTTAAATATAACTCCGATTGTATTCGTCTGAAAGAAGAATGTCATATACACCTAGGATGACTTGAGGGTGAGTAAATCATGGGCTAATTAAAATTTTTGGGTAAACTATCCCATTAATTGCGTTAGCACTTTTGTAAAAGTGCTCCCTCTCACTCTTCCTTGTGTCTGTCAGGGCTGTCAAACGGGTTTGGCCTGAATCAGGAGAAGGAGTTGTCTTCTAGCAGGCAGTTGGAGCCTCGTCGCAGGTGCGCTTCTGAATCAAGCATGTCTTCCAGCAACAGGTGGGTAGTTGAGAGAGTACTTTTGAGAGGATGACATTTACTGTTGTGACAGTGACATATTCCATTTCCTTTCAATAGCATTGTGCTTATTTCATGTAGTCTATTTTTTTGTTTACCATTTTTTACATAAACTAGTGTAGACAAAAGAATTGGTATTATCTTATACTTTACAAGGGATTAAACTCAACGACAGTTGTTTAACTGGTTCATGAATACCTGAAAATATACAACCTGCAGACTGCCACCTTGGCTCATGGGTGCTCTGTTCTGGGAATGTTTGTCATGTGACAGTCACATTCAGTCCATGTTTTTGAGATCCCTTTTTGAGAAAAATAATCTGTAATTTACAATACACAACAATAATATAATGTGTTCTCCTAATATTGAACTGAGTTTTTTTTTTTTTACGGTTTCTCTTAGTCTTTGATTCAAAATATTCACAAAAATTAAACCTTCAATTGAAGTAAGATTAGACAAAAAAATAAATGTGGACTACATGAAATTTAGTCTGCCAAATTTTTTTCCAAATTTTTTTTTTCTGCCAAATATTTGTGCCTTTTATGTTTGGTTATTCCCCCACCCCCCTTCAAATGCCTGGAAAACTTGTTAGGACACATGGTATCATAAACTCTGGTAGATATCAACACCCGTCAGGAAGCATAACTGATGTTCCAGCAGGACAATGGTCCAAAGCACACCTCAAAATCAACTACAACCAAAAGGTTCATTGACCACAAAATTAAGGTTTTACCATGGACATTGCAGTCCCCTAGCCCAAGCCCCATAGAAAACCAGTGGGATGAGATGAAGAAGAGAGTCAACAAGCATAAAACCTCTGAAGGATCCAGAAAGATCCTATATGGAAGAATGGGCTCAAATCCCTTGCCATGTGTTCATCAACTTAATGTGTTTTAAGAGGGAATTGAGAGCTGTTTTGAAGGGTGCTCAAAGTGTTAAATGAAGGGTCCCCAATAATTGTTCTCACACACACACACACACACACACACACGCACATATATAAAGAAATATATCAAATGCACATCCCTGTATCCCTGCACTATTCTTATTTTCATGTTTGTTTTTTGTTGTCATTTTTTGAGCTTATCTCCCACATCACACCATCATGTTTTCTCATCTGTCTTTAGCAGTATCGCACTTAATCTTCCAAAGTGTGGGAAGGGAAAGCCGGCCCTCATCCGGAGGAACACAGTGGAGGACAAGAGTGAGATTATTGCTTGCATCGAGAGTAGAAATTTTGCCAAAGCTGCTAGAATAGCTGCTGGTAGGTATCCACATCGCTATTCTTTTTACTGATGTGTTTGCCATCTGTGTTTAACACCTGTGCAAATTGTCCATTGCAATCAATGAAAAATGTAAATCACAGCTGTGTTGATATTCACAATTATGAGTGTGATATTGTTTTTTTTTCAACAATTCTATAAACAAGTTAGTATTGTATTAGCAAGTCGGCTATTTTACTTATCATTGCCACTGAAAATAGAGTGGCTCAGGGATGACGTCAGAACCCGATAGACTAAAGCCCAATTTATACTTCTGCGTCGAACTCACGCCGTAGCTACGTCGTAGGCTGTGTATAGCCCGCGTACCCTTCGGCGTACCCTGACGTGCACCTCTCCAAAAATGTAACAACGCGTCAACTCTACGCGGATGCAAGCGCTGTGATTGGTCTGCTAGGACCCCTCCCTCGGGTTTCACATGCTCCCTCTGCAAGTGTAATTGCGCGTCAACGCGGACAACGACGCAGAAGTATAAATGAAAACCAACGCGTTGCCTACAGCGTAGAGGCTCCGGCGTAGGTCCGACGCAGAAGTATAAATCAGCCTTAATGCACCAGTGGTCTCTTTGAGATTTTCCTATGCAGTTTTAGATTTTTTTTTTTTTCTTTTCTTTTTTCTGAGTAAAGTAAAGCCTGTGGTAAACATAACTTGCCGATACTTTGATGTTTTGTTCTACAACGTAAACTACACACACTCACACTAGTTCCTTGTCTAGTTAATAATTAGAAATGTCCGCATGCATGAAAATGTGCCTTGATTATTTTAAACATTTAACTTTGTTTTATGTAACATTATGAATCTAATTGTCTATCGTTGCTGTTTGATAGTGTTTAAAAAAGTCTTGACATTTCAGTGTAAATACTATGTGATAATATCTAAAATATTGAGGTTTTTTTTCTGGCATTCACTAAAACCTAATGGATATTTAATTGTTATTGTATGTAGTACTATGTAGTTATTGTCAGTATCACGGTTGAATGTTTGCGCCATCATAACATGTTTTGTTGATATTCCTGCTTTCATAGAAGTTGGCAACAGCAGTATTTGGATGGCCACTAGTGCTGCCACAGTTATGCTGGAACCTCTCAAACTAGTTTGGGCTAAATGTAGTGGATACCCCTCCTACCCTGCCCTGGTGAGTCTGAGTGTGCATGTGTAGAAACTAGCTATTTCTCTCTCTCTCTTCCTTTCTTCCTCCCTTATTCACATCCTGTAAGCTTTCTTATTTTCTATCTACAGATACTCATGAAACCCATCTGCAGAAATTTGCTTTTAAAAAGTTTCATGTTATGTCATGTAAATTGTGTCATGTTATGTTTTATTTATTCTTTATAATTCTGAAAATTGTCAAAGTTTTGACATTACAGACACAAGTAAAACATGTGACGTTTCTCTTCTATCACGTATAGCGTTATAATAACGATTAAGAATGCAGACTAAAGTAAATTTTTACTACAGTTATGCTTCCATAAGCTTTAATGAATTTTTGTCCTGTTGAACTTGTTTGTTTGGATTTCTCCACGAGTCTCTCTACACACACACACACACACACACACACACACACACACACACACACACACACACACACACACACACAGAGAGAGAGAGAGGGTGTGCCTGTCTCAACTGTAAGTCACTGTTTACTTAAAACAGATAATTTCACACTTTTTATCCATGTTATTTGTTTTTGTTATTGGATTTTAAAGAAATGGTTTCTGTTAAAAAAAAATCAGCCAATCATTTTTTTTCTTTCGCAATTTTGGATGACATTTTTTTGTGGGATGAAATTTCGGGTCATTCCTAATGCATCTCCCATGCTCCCCATTCATTTTCTTAGCCTTATAAGGCAGCTGTCATGTAATCAATAGTTCTTAATAGTTCTGGATTACACGCTCATTTGGCTGGAATCTTAACTTGACTTAACTTGAAACTTTGGTTTTTCATTTTTTTCCCCCCTTTTTTTTCTTTTCTTAGAATGTAATATTTTAGAATGCGATTATAAAGCCTTAGAAATAATGCCAAAACTTTTTAAAGGGGACATCGGATGCCCCTTTTACAAGATACGTCTCTGATGTCCCCAGAGTGTTTTAGCTAAAAATACCAAACAGATCATTTTTTTAAAGCATGTTTGGGGGTGAGCAAAAATGCGTCATTCTTTTGTGTCTCTCTTTAAATGCAAATGAGCTGGTGCTCCCGGCCCCCTTTCAAGAAGAGGGCGGAGCTTCAAGAGCTCATCAAAACAGGACAATATCACGCACTGAAAATGTCAGAAACTGTCATTAGCGGTGTTCAGTTCAAACCGGATTTGGACAAAGCCAGAGAATATATGGAGATAGAACAGGTATAGTTTAGTTTAATTACAGTTATAAACTATGTGGTCATCTTGCTTTAATCCACTATTAGTACAAAGCCTGTTTTAGTGGACCCCGTCCGAATGATGGCCAAAACGTAACTGTTGAGTTTTATGAAGTTTATTGTATATCACAAAAAAGATGAAGCGTCCGTTTTCACTCCAGAAAATCACCATAGAGCTGAATACACTATACAAAAGGTGTACAATAAAGTCTTCCATATTCTATATCTCTATTTCTCTCTTGCATTATCATCAACTTACACATAAGCACTCGTTACAGCTAACAGTAGACAAATATATACAGACCTTATGCCTTTTGGTGCTTAATAAACTGGTAAACTTTATATCCGTAAAACAACTCCTATGAACTGTAAAAAAGTGCATGCTCTCCTTTTTTTTACTGCCGTGACCAGTATCGATCCAGAGACTATAAGCTGTAACACGAACAGTTGGTACTGATCCATCCTGGAGTAACAACTTCCAACTAAGCAAAACCTGTTATGTAATGTCCCTTTGTATTGACCCCTCGCATTCCCTTCAAAAATAAAACGTATCCACTGCGTCTTCAGTGGCTCTGATGTCGGGAGTAAATTAAGACTGTTATGTTCACTCTTGCATCCAACAACAAAACACCTGAGTTGCTTTTGAGACATTCTTGTCACTAGAGCTGCTCGGGCCTGGAGAAAAGGGCTACAATTTGCTCAGTCAGCAGTTGTGGGTGGTCTTTTTCAAATAGCTAGCTACCTACATAGAAACCGACTGCAAATTGAAACTCGCTGGATGAGACAGTTTCAGACTCAGACAGCCCATTACTTTCCATTGGAGGAAAGATGGCGCCTGTGAGTCGTTCAGCATGCCATCGGTTGCTGTTTGTGTTTTATTCGTTTTTGTCATGTTTCTATCCTTGTTGGTGCAGCGAGTTAGTTCTCTTCATGTTTATGAGCGCGATTTTCTTTAAGTCTCCGAGAGTCAGCGGTGGTTGCTTCCAGCCGTTACTCGGGTGGAAATAAGTTTTGTGATTCCCTGTTTATTGCACACGCGGCTGTGGATCTGTGCGGCCTCTCGGATTCCTGTCGAAAGAGAAGGAAACGCAATAGCAGACGGGGTAAGCGTGGAGGCGTGTTGGTGAAAAGAGAGGCGCGCGTGCCTTAGTGGTATGGAGCTTAAAATATGACAATATGATTTGAATTTGAATTGTGTAAATTTGAATTATTTACAAGTGAAATCTAACAAAATTGAATTTTAGGTGGTAGTTTAAGGCCCAATCCCAATTCACCCCTTGCCCCTACCCCTCCGTTTTGCGCGTTCCCGTGAAGGGGTAGGGTTGTCTCGATTCTCTTTTGGTTGGAGGGGTAGGGGTAAGAGGAAGGGCCAGATAGCCCTTGAAACGAAGATTTTTCGGGACCACACTTAAAACGAAGGGGTATGAGAAATGTACCTGCATACACCGGCTACAGAGGCAACATGACTGCCAATAATCATTTTCTTTATGTCGCATTCAATCTTGTGTTCATATTTACGGTCATGTTCTTCAAAGAAACGGTTGCAAAAAATAAATCGCTAAAGTTCGTCAACAATATGACGCGTGTAAAAAGCAAAAGTTTGAAGTGAAGTGGACACGCGTCCACTTCACTTCAAACTTTTGCTTTTTACACGCGGTTTTATTACCGCGATTGAGGCGAATTCGCGTCCACCGTGCCGCGCTATACGCCTCATTCGCCCCGCAAGACTTCCAGACGCGCATAAACTAAAGTTGGACGCGTTTATTGCAATCATTTTTGCTTTTGCTGTTTTTTGCAATTTGCTGTTTTATTGCTTAACATTGAAATCACTCGCGCCAGACGCTCTATTCGCGTTTGGTGTTAACGCAGCATTAGGCGTCGAAGATATCGTCATCTCCGTTGTTTTCTGCGAACTTCAGAAGAAAAATGCAAAAAAATAGCTGTAACTCACGCAAGACTACAGCTGACGACGGCATCTTGCAAGTTTGTGATAAACATTGGCGCAAACACAGTGAGTTTACTCTGGCGTCGGGTAATGATGCTCATTAAATATGCCCTTTTATCCGAGCTGCACCAATCACATCGGGTTATCTGATATAGGCGGGCCAGAGGCGAGCAAAAGAGATGACGACAGCGATGTGACGTCGAAGTCAAGTTGCCAGTTGTTTGAAACGGCTTTAGCCGCTACAATGAACGAGTTAGACTTGGCGTTTTATCTAAAAGCGGAACAGAAGACGGCGCTCGAATCCTTCCTTTGCAAGAAGGACGTTTTTGCTGTTTTGCCAACCGGATACGGCAGGAGTCTAATCTACCAGTTGGCTCCGCTGGTAGCTAAGCGTATGGGGGCTTATTGTTGTGATTGGTTGTAGTGTTATCCAATTTCGTGCAGTGAGATTTTCAAATGCATGCTTGAAAGCCCCTCAAGCTGGCCGATTTTCATTAGTCGATGCCAGACCCTTAATCTTTCAGATTTGGGTCTGGATTTCCAGGCTAGTTGTTCCTCAGAACCGAGAGTTGTCAACTGTGATCAAAGTTTCACGACGTTGTGTTTAGAAGAGGGGGGTTAACCTGGATAATCTTCGTTTTTTGGAGTATTTGCCGTCGTTACAGAAACGAAGTGAGTTGGCCTGTACTATTGCGAAGATGGCCCTTTTCAATACAAGATCTATTAGTAACAAAACATTTTTAATTAATGATCTTATCTCTTCATGAGATTTCGACTTTTTTTTTAATGACTGAAACTTGGCTCAGCGATTGTAACCGGGACTCCCTCATTGAAGCATCACGTAGAGCAATGGTTCCCAACCTTTTTTTGTCTGAGACCCCCTTTTTCCCAAGAAAATATTTTAGGGCCCCCCTTCACATTTATTGATATTATCGCTCTTGTAAGCTTGCAGCAAGGATGACAAAATATGTTGTTTTCAAACAAACGGTATGTTTACTATAAACAGATATGTTTATGCACAAATAATAGCCTATAATATTGATAATACAATAACAAAAACATTAGTAGGCCCTTTGTAATTTAAAAACGTAAGCCTAGGAGTAGCCTATAAATTTGCCCTATTTTAAATGCAATAACAAAAATATCACACTTGTGTGTAGGTAAAAAAAAGAATGAATATAGGCTATTACTAAATGACTTCTGTCTGGGGCCTCAATACTTGCATGTTGTTTGTGAGGCTTTATCAATGTGAGACTTTATTTTTGAGGCTTTTGGCGCTATAGCGAGCGATAATAAACTTGCGTTTATTAACAGAATAATGCGTCTTTCGGAAGAACATTGTAGCCGGAACTACTTCTCTCTCTGTGTGCGTCTATGACGAGTCACGCAGGTACTGGGCTACTCCGCAGCGGCAGCGATCCGAATCAGTGTAAAATATATATTATTTATTATAGGTGTACCATAGTGATTCAGGATAAGACAAAAACACGGTTTGGAAAATGGATTCATGATGAACTCGTTCATTAAATAAATGTTGAACAGAAAAAAGTTAAGGACTCTTATTTAATGCAAATTGCTCAAAACTTTTCAAATTATGACGCGACCCCCACAGAGCTCGCTGAGGCCCCCTTGTGGGCCGCGACCCCCCTGTTGGGAACCGATGACCTAGGTCCTAGAGACTATAATTCTCTGAACTCTCCAAGGACTGGGGGGCGGGGCGGGGGGATTGCGACAATTTTTAAGAATTGTTTTAAATGCAGGCTGTTAACAGTGGATAAGTTTGTTAGTTTTGAGGTGCAAGTTTTTAAAGTGGTCTTGATTAGGCCAGTTGTTTGTGCACTAATATACAGACCTCCTAATTATAACAAGGACTTTATTGGGGAATTCTCTGAGTTTTTATCTTATATGATTACTCGTTGTGATAGCCTTGTTATATATGGTGATTTTAATATTCATATTTGCTGCCCTGAGAAGCCCTTTGTACAAGATTTTTTGTTACTGTTGGATTCTTTCAACCTCACGCAGTCTGTCGATGGTGCTACGCAGAAGCGGGGGCATACTGTTGATTTGGTTTCGTCCTGGGGTGTACCGGTGGGTGAGTTGACTATTGAGAACATAGGGCTCTCAGATAATTTTGTTAATATGTTTAATGTCACATTTGCTGGGCTCCCTTTGGGGCCCGTGCCAGTCGAGCTCGGGCTATCAATGCTGATTCTGCCTCTTAAATTTTCTGACCAGTACAATGCCCTTATGCCAGTTTTTTAGTACAATCCATCTATTCAGGGTTTAGAGGAGCTGGTATCTGATATCAATATGGGCTGTAATCATATTTTGGATTGTATTGTCCCCTCGAAACAGGTAAAATCAAAAACTATCTCAGCCCTGGCTCATTGATTGAGAGTCGACTGTTTAGACAAAAATAGAGGCAGGCAGTGAGGAAATGGAAGAAAGATAGACTACAGGTCTCATTTAAGATACTTTATGAGATGCATACAATCTGTATGGTGTCTATGGTTTGTCAAAGCGGCTGAGGCGTGGCATTTCTCAGATTTAATCTCTAAGAATCAGTACAGTCCTAAAATATTATTTTGTGTGATTAATACAGTTTTAAATCCAGCATGCCCTATTGTTTTTGATAATTCAGTTTTTTATCGATAAAATCTCCGTTATTAGAGCCAGCATCGCTAGTTCTGTCCGGGTTCAAAGCCATTTTCAATCTCCTCCTGATTCTCTTACCTCAAAAATGCTAAAATGCTGTAGAAGGTAGTTATTAACCAACTTTCAACTTTTTAAAATAAAAACAATACTTTTGATACATTCCAGTCGGGTTTTAGACCTCCACATAGTACAGAAACTATGCCCTTCTCGAGGTGACCAATGACTTGCTTTTGTCCGTAGATTCTGGGAACTATGCTGCCTTAGTGCTGCTGGATCGGAGTGCAGCCTTCGATACAGTGGATCATGGGATTCTCCTTGAGCGTCTGAGTCAATGGGTGGGCATTAGGGGGATTGTATTAAAGGTGTTTTTTTTAATCTTTTTACAGGGGAGATCGTGCCTTTGCGGTAGCAGCACCGCGTCTTTGGAATAGTCTCCCTTTACACGTTAAATCCTGTGATTCCATTTAGTGCTTTAAATCTAGGTTGAAGACCCATCTCTTCTCTGCTGCTTTTCTTAGCTACATGTGGTTTATTTAGTGCTTTGTTTTGTTTGTCTATATGTTTTATAAGGTTGGGTCTGTAAAGCACTTTGGTCAACTTGTGTTTGTTAAACGTGCTTTAGTAATAAATGATTGATTGATTGATTGATTTGATTGATGACAAACTGGCTATGTGTTTTCTTTTTGGCTTTTCTGAGCTGGCAGACAAGCCAGGAACCTAACTAAATGCAAAAAAGCTGAAAAAGTGAAAATTTCATCCGATGTCCCCTTTAAACCATGACACTTAGTTATCAGTTATCGGACAGTGTGCATCAGCATATTTTTGGGATGTACTGAACATGTCCCTTCACGCTCGGGGGGCACTGGCCCAAAAAAAGGTTGAGGACCACTGCACTAGAGTTATGCTAGTGAAGAAGTCTCAAACCCCAGTCAATTATTCACTACAGAAACTGAAAGTTAAAACTGACTGAGCTTTTGGCATCTGACACTGCATTAATGGCGTATATTCTCTTAGAGCTGATGAGATATTAATCTAATTTATTTATTTTTGTTTCCTCTTGTGGCCCCCATAGTGACAAAAATGAGAAGAGAAGTATTTTGTGTGAAACAAGTTGTTTTTGAAAGGAGTAAGCTAATCTAACTAATCTTTTATTATCCTCGTAGCGCATCAGTTATGCGCTATTAATTTATTGTGGGGCAAATTAATTATAATATTAATTTAATTTTAAAAAGTAGCCTAATAATAATTTTATGCATTAATTGGAAATGCCAAATCCTCTTGATTTTTCTAGACTGTTGACTAGCCTTGACCCTCTGAACAGTGAGTTGTTCTTGCTTGCGCCATTGTACAATGGGATTCAAGTGGATTTGGATCTCGCGCCATGACCGCTCCAAATTGCAGCGAAGCTGACGGCTCACATCAGGAATTCTCATCTTCTGAATGAGTGACACTTGTCTGCTCAGTTACCTCTTAGGTTTTTGAGAAGTAATTTGGCCGATCATTTAGTTTTCCCTGTAGTCATACTATCGCAATAAACTAAGTAACCTGTTGCTCTTATTTTGTTCTGCTGCCCCTTATCAATGCGGAGATGTACGTATAAATACATATTAAACAAATTTGAAATCTGAAACTCCATGACTACAATAAATTGATGGTGCAATTGGATATGTGTATAATAATAGCGCACATTTATCTAGATTAATGTTAAAGTGAGCGGTCATGTAAAGTGGTTAAAGTTAGGCTACTACACTTTGGATTTCCTACCCGATATAATTACTACATGGACAGCCGTGTGAACAATTTATCCATCACGGACTGCATGACTTTGTCACTTTCTGTGGAGCTTTTTTGTTCTGTGACCAATCGACTAATTCAAATTTTGCCGACCAAGCCTTTTCTCATCGACTAACGCTTGGTCATCCATTAGGGGGCAGCCCTAGTCATTTGACTGTTTCCAGGATTGTCATCATGTTCTTTAACGTTACGGTTTCATTACAGATCATAGACCCTCATATGCCACGTGTGGGGTGCCAGCACAATGGAGTCTCTATCCCAATGCCCCCGCTTGACGTGCTACGGATCGGAGAACAGTTGCAGTACAAGTCCGAAGAGAAACTTTACCTTGTTCTCTTCTTTGACAACAAACGTAGCTGGTGAGATTTTTAGAGGTTATTTATTAGTGTTTGTGAAGTCAAGCATCACTATTACTAATGCTTATATTTAGGGGTTTGAGCAAACGTCTAACTCTAAGTATTGCACATCTGCAGTTAACTTGTCCTTGTTCTACAGACCACAATGTCAAATTGTGTAGTTGCTATTCTCAATAATTGGAAAAGTTTTACTCAAAGAAATGAACTGCACTTATGATAAATATTACTCAATTAAATTTCAGATTTCACAATTCCAAATTTTATACCACAGCAAGAACTACTAGCCTAATTAATATAAAGTTCAAACATTATTAAAGGCAATTAAACAAGGAAACAATTAAATGAGGACAAATAACATAATAACAAAGTTACTTTACTTTAAACAAACATTACATTTTATTTCCATCCTAACCCATTACATATTACTTATTAGGCTGACAGCAGATGAAGGAAGCTCATTTGGATTCATTAAATGTGGTCAAAATCTTTGCCAGACTACCTCTAAATGTGGTTTCAGTTACTCAATCATTATCAGATAACAGTGTGTCACAGTTTGTATATCTGGCTTTTACTGTGGTAGAGTGATCCAATCACTGAAAACACAAGCATCACATGAATATACACAAAATGAGCAAATCTGCAACAACTTGAGTCTGGGGAAGTTTTATAAAATAGGATTGTGTGTGCTGTTTCCCTTTTCCAGGCAGTGGCTTTCTAAATGCAAGATGGTTCCTCTCGGTATTGACAAAACCATCGACAAGATTAAGATGATGGAGGGACGCACCTCAGCCGTCCGCAAAGCTGTTCAGACCGCCTTCAACCGCGCCATGAACCATCTGACTCATGTCCAAGATGAACCTGTTAGTGACCTCAGTGACATTGACTAAGACTGGCAAATGCAGGCACTTTTCAAAGCCTTAGTAACTGTCATTCCTGACTGGCACCTGCTGTGTGACTTCTGTGGAGTGGAAGATATAGAGTAGCAGAAACCAGTCTCATTTCCACAGAAGTCAATTATGTAAATAATGTAAATTACTTAACACTAACTTAAATCTGAAGATTTACAATAATGGGTATTGTACATACATTTTTATAGTATTTATACATTTTAGTGAATTATACCGCACATAATTACTCATGGATGCTGGAACAAATGAACAAAATGAATAAATTGTATGAAAAAGTAGTGAAAATTGTGTGATCAGGGCTGAAACAATGTGAGAGTGCTTGCTTTTTTTATGTTTAAATTATTGAAGTTTTTACACAGGCTTTTATTTGGCATTAATGTTTTTTATAAACTAAGAATGTTTTTACAACAGTTTTAACATATTTTGATGTATTTATATAACTATATATAACTGTATTTGTCTGTTTTTCACATTAGAGGGTCTTGTTGTTTTGAAACCACAAGTGCGTTATTCTAAAATTCTAATGAAACCAAAAGAAATGCTGCCCCGACTTCTTTTGTTTGTGTTGAGTGAATGGTTTTGCTTCAACTGTATGTTTTTATTTTTTAATTTTTGTATTTTTTGTGCGTGGGAACTCCACAATTGCTGTAGGATTGTTGTACTTGTGTTAATTTATTGGGGGTGGGGGGAATAGAATTCAGTGAATTCTATTCGCTAGTGAAAGTTTTTTTTTCTTTTTTTTCTGAACTTTAGGAATTATTCTTGTTTTTTTATGACTCTTGTTTTTTTATGATTCTTACTTTTATAAAGGAGTCCTAGTAGATATGACTGTTTACAGTGACTTTATTTATGTTTATTCTGGGTTGCAGTGGGTAGATTTTGGAATACTTTTTTTTCTATACCACGTCATTTATTTGGTAATAGAACTGTTAATGATATTGTCCTTTTTTATTTTTTTTAAAATAAATTCATAAATAAGCCATTTAAGTCTTGTTCATTTAAACAATTGCTTTATACCATAGCACTTATTATTTGCATGGCACTTTAAGATATTTCTAAAAATACCATGTGCTATAATATAGAGTTCATAGACAATTGGAAAAGTTTTGAGGCAGACCTGACATGTTGAAAATTCATCCCTCCTGGGGTAGTAATATGGCACATAATCTTAGAGTTGAACCTTGACTAGCTGAGGCCAAGGTCAGGAAGCAGACAGACTGGCTAATCAGATGAACAAATGATAAAAGCTTGGGTTGCTGAATATATGATCCCTTTTTACAAAAGCAGTTATTGTAAATTATATGATTACAGATCATAACCTAGATGTGCTGTGTTTGACAGAAACCTGGCTAAAACCAGACTTACTTTAAATCCAACCCCAAGTGGAATTCCACCCCGAGTTTTTCCTACTATGGAAGTCAACGGGGACCAGCAACTGTTAGCCACATTCTTCAAAATATCTTATTTTGTGTTCAGCACAAGAAAGAAATTAATTAATTAGAAAAACTTCAGAGTGAGTAAATAATGACAGAATTTTCATTTTTGGGTGAACTATTCCTTTAAGGACAAGTGGCAGCATGTTTGCTAATAGGCTACTGTCACTTTAAGACCATAACAACGCCTCTAATAACACGCGCTCGATTTTCTCTCAAATGTTTGCTTTCACTTTAGACAATAACCAACCATGTATTTGACAGTATTAGTGCAATAAGACTCCAAATTAAACATAAAAAAATTAATTAAACTAAACGAACAGGTTTTTAGTGCATGTGCGCTTCGAGTGCATGCGCTCAAGAAAGCGCATGTTAGAACAGCTCATCAGCAGGCAAATGAAATGTTTATCCCGCAAGGCTTTAAAGCACATGCAAATAATGATCTTTTGTGAATTGCAGTGTCCCGTGAGTGTAACTCAACTGCTGCGTTAACATGTGATGTGTGAATGTATGTCGCATTGATAGAATGCCCTGTATGCACTGTAGAATGATACTACGATATTTCTTCAAAAGCAGATCGTGGAGCCATGTTAATTGTCCGCAATAAAAAATCGTGATATCGCACACCCCTATGTTGATGCCGTTGAAATTCTACAGCAGAGCGATGACTTCTCAGATCATTATCTAGTATCCAACAGTGTGGTACAATGAGCCGGTCCGGGGCCCTCAAGAGAGCAGCCAGAAAAATTAAGCACAGCTGGAAGAAAACAAAACTAGAAGTTTTTCTCATTTTGTGGAAAGACAGCACTATTGCATACAGAAATGCCTTAAAAACAGCTAGATCATCTTATTTTTTACCCCTCTTGGAAGGTAATATAAATAAGCATTATAATCAATAGATAAAGCTATGAAAATTACTACGTGTGAGCTTAAATGTTTGATACGCTCTACACTCACCTAAAGGATTATTAGGAACACCGGTTCAATTTCTCATTAATGCAATTATCTAATCAACCAATCACATGGCAGTTGCTTCAATGCATTTAGGGGTGTGGTCCTGGTCAAGACAATCTCCTGAACTCCAAACTGAATGTCAGAATGGGAAAGAAAGGTGATTTAAGCAATTTTGAGCGTGGCATGGTTGTTGGTGCCAGACGGGCCGGTCTGAGTATTTCACAATCTGCTCAGTTACTGGGATTTTCACGCACAACCATTTCTAGGGTTTACAAAGAATGGTGTGAAAAGGGGAAAACATCCAGTATGCGGCAGTCCTGTGGGCGAAAATTATAGACAGTATATAAACTGGACACAGCGACCCCATAGGTTTCAACGGAGACAAGTGAAGTCAGTTAGAAGCACTAACTTCCTGATGGTCGAGCGAACTGCGCAGACTCACACTGAGCTTGACGACGTAGATGTGACGTGAGCAACCCGTCTGTCTTCTAGTAGCTGTGCCGAGAGAAATCTGAATCATTCCCTTCCGAAACTTGCAGAGACGGAGAGTGTGAGTAGGAGGTGTCCATGAGCTAGGAGCAGGAGCAACTTTTGCTAAGTATTCTGATTAATTACTTTGACATTTTGCCTCCACGTCCCCCCGATTGTCCGCGAGCTTCTCCTCCTGTCCATACGGTAATCTCTCTACTGTGCGACAGAGAGTTGCGTGGTTATGACGCAATCGTTAGCCTATTTTTACAAAAATTGCATCTACGGGGCCATAACGTAAGATACAAGGTAATGGAGCCTTTTATACATTGTCGTGTTTCTTTAGAAATAAATAATGGAAAAATGGAGTCTTTAAACGCCTCAGACGTAAAGTTATTCACTGTCAAAGTGACGCCAAAATGAATGGGAGTCAATGGCATGCTAACAGTAGGTGATGGTCTGCTAATCAATGGCGGCGAAAATGCCTTGTTGATGCTAGAGGTCAGAGGAGAATGGGCCGACTGATTCAAGCTGATAGAAGAGCAACTTTGACTGAAATAACCACTCGTTACAACCGAGGTATGCAGCAAAGCATTTGTGAAGCCACAACACGCACAACCTTGAGGCGGATGGGCTACAACAGCAGAAGACCCCACCGGGTACCACTCATCTCCCCTACAAATAGGAAAAAGAGGCTACAATTTGCACGAGCTCACCAAAATTGGACAGTTGAAGACTGGAAAAATGTTGCCTGGTCTGATGAGTCTCGATTTCTGTTGAGACATTCAGATGGTAGAGTCAGAATTTGGTGTAAACAGAATGAGAACATGGATCCATCATGCCTTGTTACCACTGTGCAGGCTGGTGGTGGTGGTGTAATGGTGTGGGGGATGTTTTCTTGGCACACTTTAGGCCCCTTAGTGCCAATTGGGCATCATTTAAATGCCACGGCCTACCTGAGCATTGTTTCTGACCATGTCCATCCCTTTATGACCACCATGTACCCATCCTCTGATGGCTACTTCCAGCAGGATAATGCACCATGTCACAAAGCTCGAATCATTTCAAATTGGTTTCTTGAACATGACAATGAGTTCACTGTACTAAAATGGCCCCCACACAGTCACCAGATCTCAACCCAATAGAGCATCTTTGGGATGTGGTGGAACAGGAGCTTCGTGCCCTGGATGTGCATCCCACAAATCTCCATCAACTGCAAGATGCTATCCTATCAATATGGGCCAACATTTCTAAAGAATGCTTTCAGCACCTTGTTGAATCAATGCCACGTAGAATTAAGGCAGTTCTGAAGGCGAAAGGGGGTCAAACACAGTATTAGTATGGTGTTCCTAATAATCCTTTAGGTGAGTGTATATCAACTATATAAACTAACTCCACAACTTTTACTTGAACTGATTTAGCAAGATTTTTTTCTATGAAACTGTGTAAATTTGTTTAAATTCTTATTTATTTTTTCAATCTCGTAATATTCTGCAGAGGAGAGAAAAGTGCTTCTTCTCTCAGAAGTGAATTGCATTTTCACTGTTCTACAGCATGTGATTGGCTGTTCACCACTGATGTCACACCTAAACTCCTAAAGTCAGGATCAAAGCCTGAGTTTTACAGAGTAAATTAATGATCAGCATCATAGTACCAACAAAGTGTGATTGGACTGGTTTAGTTTTGTCAACTCAAAACTAATACAGTAACCCTGACTACCATCATGGTACCTGGTAGCACCAATGTTTTTTTTTAAATGCATTTTCAGGTCTTTAAAACGTAAACAAATGTAAAAAGTGAGTTGATCAGCATTTTTTTTTTACCCTAAAAAAAAAGAAAAAAAAGATTGTTGGTATGATGGTACTATGATAGTAATATTATGCTGCTCATGCTCCATTGCATTTCATTGCTACACAAAAATACTAAAACGTTCTGAGGTAGTATCATGTATTTTATGGACATGTATCGCAGTAGTACCATTGTATTCATGTAAGTATCTTCTAAAAACCATGGAACATGAATTTCAATACTATATAGAAGGCCATATTTCATTTTTGTAATGTGTTTTTTTGTTTGTTTTTTTTTTGGTGTAAATATGTACTGCTGCAAAGTACCATTATGTTACTATCTGGTACAATGGCACTTCTACTTTTGAAGTACTTATAACCTAACAGAATATTTGATGTCAAATTGCAACACATTGTCATGTCTTGCCAATGCTCCTAAGTCTATTCTGTCACTAGAGGACACTGTAACTCTAAGAAAGAAAAAGAGAAAAAGAGAGCAAGTCTACATTTTCACAGAGCAAACAATGTCATCATGACACTCCTTCACATGGAGTGAAATTAGACAGCTCCTGAATAATGAGATTTTCTGAGGATATTTGTGCATCACTTATCTTTATATTTACCTGATTCCATTTTCTGATTTTTAAAACGTACAGAGCTTTTGTATATGGAGTTTTCCCTAAAACACCAGATAAACACTGCTCAGAGGAAACTATGGTGAATTCAAACTCCTTTATTGATGTTGTGTTGAAATTGGCATTGTTGAAGTGTTTAGAAAGCTGTTGATTGTGCTGATAGACTGACGGTGGTGCATTGTATCTTCAATGCAAATAAGTTGCTGTCTCTGTTTGGTGTCTAATTGCTTCGGGAGGTAAACAACACGCTCGAGTGGTTGGAGAGAGAGGTGAAGCGTGAATATCAATCTCTCACATCAGTGTCATCAAATGACTTTTACAGAGTTGAAGTACCCTAATTAGCTGCTGACCCCCAGTGGCCCTCCTCTGATGGCACAGGTCTCTGAGATGTACTAATGGATATCAGCATGTGCGCTTAGGTCTGAATAATGCATTATTCTGCATATGCAGGGTTGTTGCTTACTTCAGCATGGAGATTATGTTTTATGTAAGTCACATACTTTAACAGTGACTGGTTTCACTGACCATCAGGAATGTATGACCTTATAAAATGTACACTGTGATCTGGCAAATGCGTGAAAGTTAATGTAGTTGGCATAGTATTTTTATTATTCTTTCTTAAAAAAAGAAAGAAAAGCAGTTTTGTTAAAATACTAACATTTGCCAAATCAAAATCATATGGTGCAACCAACATGCAAAAACATGCATAAAAAAAACAAGTCACCTTTATTTTTATAGCGCTTTATACAATACAGATTGTTTCAAAGCAGCTTTACAGTGATCAACAGGAGGATAATCATTCAATGATGCAGAGTTCAATTCTGGTGTAAAGCAGCTCTAAAATAGAAAATAATGTCATTGTTCAGCTGAAGTCAGTTCAGTGTTGATTCAGTTCCATTGTAAAGATCGTCAATTCAGCTCAGTTCAGTTCCCTTTCTTAAAGTGTTTATGCAGTCAGATCAATAATATTGTTGAATATTAAATGTTCCCAACTAAGAAACCAATCAAAATATTTCATCCAATTAATCAGGATTAGAATGAGACAAACAGCCCAATATTCTTCTTGAATTAATGAATTAATGAATGAATGAGTGAAGGACATTGTCGACCCACAGCTCCGAGATTAACAAGCTCGTTTCCAGTAGAATAGATCATGCACAGACCATATTGCAATGCTCCGCATCATAGTTGAACAGTCGCTGGAGTGGAATTCCTCCTTGTATATCAACTTTGTTGACTATGAGAAGACGTTTGACAGCTTGGATCTAGAGGCCCTTTGGAAGCTCCTTAAACACTAGTAATGTTGGTTAACCTGATTAGAAAATCTTATGATGTAGAGTCTTGTAGAGTCATTCATGGAGGGTAGCTCACCAACAGCTTCCAGGGTGAAAACAGGAGTTAGAAAAGGATGCCTATTCTCATCCTTGCTGATTCTTTTAGCCATTGACTGGATTATGAAGGAATCCACTAGAGAGCCAAGTGGATCCAGCTCGAGGACCTGGACTTTGTTGACCACCTTGTAATTCTATCTATAAAGAGCAGATGCAAGAGAAGACTGATGAAGTGACTTATATTGGACTGGCCTCAATGTTAACAGAGATAAGACTAAGATCCTCAAGATAAAACCCACAAGCAAGGATCCAGTCATGCTGAATAGAAGTCCCCTGGAAGAAGTCCAGTCCTTCACCTACCTGGGCAGCATCATTGACCAACAGGGCAGAACAGATGCAGATGTCAAGGCTAGGATTGGCAAAGCAAGAGCGGCCTTCATACAGCTCAAGAACATCTGGAGCTCCAGAGACATGTCCTTGAAAACAAAGATCTGCCTCTTCAACTCTAACATGAAGTCAGTGTTGCTGTATGGAGCTGAAACCTGGAGGATTACCCGATATAACCATCAGGAAGGTCCAAACCTTCATCAACAGTTGTCTCAGAAGGATTCTCTAGATCTGCTGGCCTGACACCATCAGCAATTCCAACCTTTGGGAAAGGACACACCAACTCCCTGCTGAAGAAGCAATCAGAAAGAGAACATGGGGCTGTATAGGGCACACTCTTTGTAAACCACCAACCAACATGAACAGGTAGGCATTGAAGTGGAACCCCCAAAGAAAGCGGAGAAGAGGCCGACCAAGAAGGGCTACACCTGGAGCAAGTTGGAAAGAATGGCCAAGGACAGATGACTCTGGAGGTCTGCGGTTGAGGGCCCAGACCCTGGCAAGGGTGATGGGCATAAGTAAGTAAGTGACATTTTACAATGTAACAATTACATTGGATGTTGTCAAGTCACCTTCATTTATATAGTGCTTTTAACATTATGGATTGTTTCAAAGCAGCTTTGAAGTTGTAACACTAAAGTCAAGGGTCACATAAATAAATGAGGAGGGATCAATCACCATTTACCAACAGTTATATTTCCCTTAAGTACTGTATACATTTTTAGATCATACAAAATGTCTTGACAAAATTACATGAGGCAGAGCATTTGGAAGTAAAATCTTATAAATGTACACCCAATATTAAAGTCCAGAGTTACCACAAATGTCCTTGGTCCATCACACCATTGTAGATGTTTAAGATGTTAAAATAACATCATCCACATTTGTTCAATCAAGGGTTAATCCAAGGAAAAAGTGTCTCTTCGTTCAGGAGTTCGGATATACTTCCACGTTGAAGACAATAACACAAAGAACTTGAACCAGTTGAGAAGCCCTCAATATCAAGCAGATACCAAAACCCTATTGAGATATTGAACACAGATGTTCCTCAACAGGGTTTTCCAAACGAAAGCATGGAAAAAGCATGTGCTCTCAGCTAACAGGTATACCTAACTCACACTTCCCTCTTCCTTTAACTATCTGGCCTGGAGAGATCTCCCAGATAATGGCTCCCTATTGCCCTCTGATGGCAGGGAGTGAAATTACAACTTGCATTCAACATAGGAGACAGGTAACAGTTTACTAGAACTGTTACACACCCCCCCTCTCAGAAGAAGGCCTGACCTGGCCGTAAAACCTTTTCAGATTTTCTACATGGTATGTCTCAACTTGTTTAGGTTCGGTTGACAGCTCAACTCTGTAGTTTACGTTATTCAACTGTTTCAAGACTTTGGCTGGCCCATGCCACTTAGGAGCTAGTTTGGCCATAAAGGCATCCTTTGCATGAGACAACGGATGAGTACGAACCCAGATGAGTTCCCCTTCCTGGAAGGTCTCTTGCCGCCTCTTCAGGTTGTAGTACCTCTGTTGTCTGCTTTGGGCTCTCACAACATTCTCCTTTACTCTCTCCAGAAGTGCTTGCTGACGTTCAACAACTTCATACGCAGATTGGTCAGGATCAGGCGAACGATATTGAAATAGTTCAAGGGGTCCTTTCAACTTGCGTCCCAGAGCGATTTCCGCTGGGGTATACTTCGTACTCTCCTGCCAAGCTGAATTGATTGCTAACCTGAACTCATGGATCCATTGGTCCCAATTCCGATGATTGTCCTTGACATATGAGGCAATCATAGTCTTGAGAGTTTTGTTTACCCTTTCTGTCAGGTTAGTCTGCGGATGGTATGCAGTGGTAAGTTTTTGAATGGCACCCCATTGTCTGCAGGTAGCGTTCAGAAGTTGTGAGGTAAATTGTGGTCCTCGGTCTGATACCAAATACGTAGGTACCCCCCAACGGGTAAAGATATCTTTGATAAGGATGTTAGTTATCAAAGGTGTCTTTGCCGACCGCAAAGGGAACACCTCGACCCACTTGCTACAGTAATCCACAGAAACCAATAAATACTCATTCAACTTCGTGCTCCTTGGAAATGGTCCCATAAGATCAATGCCTATCATATATCCGGGTTCTTTTACCGGAGTGGATTGAAGGGTTCCAGAAAGTTTGGATATACGTGGCTTGTATTGCTGACAGGTTTGGCATTGTTTGCAGTGATCCCATACATCTCGCTGGATTTCTGGCCAGTACCCCACGTTGAGTAGTCTCCGCAATGTTTTCATGCGTCCAAGATGCCCACTTAAAGGATTGTCATGCGCAAACTGGAGAAATTGCTGCCGGAGATCCTTTGGGATGACTACTTGCAAAGTATGACCCTCTTGACTTCCAGGGACACATCTGAACAGAAAGCTGTTCTGTACAACATAATGGATACGTTGGGGGTCAATAGGGTTAAGCTTTGCTTCATCCCACAGAGGCTGCAATGATTGATCACTTTTTTGGCTTCGACCAAGTTCTTCCCAGTTGATCGGTAAGTCTCCATTCACATCCTTTGCCTGGCATACCGCAACACTTCCCAGTGGCTCTCCCTCAGGCAATACACGGGACAACGAATCAGGCACAACATTACATCTCCCTTTTCGGTATCTCACAGTAAAGTCAAATCCCTGGAGTCGGATAGCCCACCTAGTAAGTCTTGATGTTGGACGAGGATGGTTGAATACCCAAGTGAGTGCGGCATGATCAGTCAGAACTTCAAAGGGTTTCCCTTCTAGGTACTGTCGCCACTTCTCAACCGCCCAGACAACCGCGAGGCATTCCTTCTCTGAAACAGCATATGTTTTTTCAGCTCCTTGAAGCAGACGGGATGCATAGGCGATGACGTGTTCTCCCTTTTCCGAATCCTGAGTCAGGACAGCTCCAAGTCCTAAGTCGCTTGCATCGGTCTGCACTTTAAATGATTTACTTGAGTCTGGGGGCACCAGAACTGGGGTCTTTTGCAGGGCATCCTTCAAATCTTCAAAAGAATGTTGGCACTCCTTAGTCCAGTTCCATGGTACACCCTTCCTCTTAAGTGCATGAAGTGGAGCAGCACGTTCTGAAAAATATAGAATAAATCGGTGATACCACCCAGCAAGACCTAGGAATCGCTCTACTCCCTTAATGTTTTTGGGCACAGGAAAATTCTTGACAGCATCCACTTTGGAATCCTCCGTCTTGATGCCTTCCGCTGAAATGACGTGTCCTAGGAAAGTCAGTGATTTCCTTACCAATTTACATTTCCTAAGGTTGAGGGTTAGGCCAGCCGATTCCAGCCCAACAAACACCTTCTTCAGATCCCGGAAGTGTTGCTGGATGTCTCTGGAGTACACGACAATGTCGTCTATGTACACAAAACAACATTTACCAATAAGATCTTGTAGAACTATGTTCATGAGCCTTTGGAATGTTGCTCCAGCATTTTTCAACCCAAATGGTAGACGAACAAACTCATACTGGTTGTACTTTGTAACAAAAGCAGTTTTTTGGATGCTACTTTCATCCATCACTACTTGCCAGTATCCAGTCTTGAGGTCTAAGGTACTGAATACTGTTGCTCCGTAGACAGACTCCAAGATCTCTTGTATCTGAGGCATGGGAAAACCATCCAGTGGGGTTTTGGCATTCAGTGCTCGAAAATCCACACAGAAACGTATACCCCCATCCTTCTTGGGCACTAGCACTACTGGAGCTGCCCATGGGGAGACAGATGGTCGTATTATACCTTTATTCAGCATGGCTTTGACTTCCTCATCAATGAAGTTTTGCTTATTGATTGGAACGGGATATGCTCTTTTCCGTATTGGAACGGGGTCATTAGTTATAATCTGGTGCTTAATGATAGAAGTTTTACCTAATGTATCTGTACAGACAGTCGGCCAATTAAACAGCAACCCCTCTAAACGCCTCTTCTCTGTACGGGAGGCATCCGCAAGACCCACCAAATCCTTGATGGCAGCTGTGGTATCACTAGATACTTGCACTATCGGCAGTGCACAGTGTATGTTAACTGATGGTGGTTGGTCATAACAAGAGAAAGGATGTACTGTTTCTTTCTCTCCAGGCAATGAATATGTGGAGGAGTCAAAATCCAACTTGACTCTGCATGTTATCAGGAACTCAAGGCCTAATATGAGCTGAAAGGCTAAGTCCTCATCTCTCATGATGAATAGTCGCAACGGGTTTGTGCATCCTTGCAGGGCACACTCCCAAGTAACTTCACCCAATGCCCTCTGGATATGGCCATTGGCAAGGGTAAATGTCTGTCCCCGACTGGACTGCCAAGACTCCGTCTCATCCTTCCATCTCCTCCACAATGACTCCTGGATTAATGAGTAGGAGCTGCCTGTATCCAGGATGGCTTCACACGGTTGGCTACGCAAAGTTATAGTCAAGGTTAGAAGCTTGACATTACCTCTGGTCACTAATGCCATGCTGTGACTTCCAGGCTTACCTCTGCTGTGTACTTATCTTGGCCTCCTCTTCTGGAAGACTGTTCAGCCTGACGTTGCTTCCAGAAGGCCCTCTCCTCAGCAATGTCCCGCTCTACCAAAGCTCCTGTGCGCACCAAGTCATCAAAGGTAGTCACTGTTCCTCTCAAAATACTAGCAATACGGGGATTACAGTTTCTTAAGGCAGCCTGTAGAATCTCTCTCTCAGACATCGTTGGTTTCAGTCTAAGGCATAAGGCTCGATACTGGAAAGCGAATGTTCGAAGATCCTCATCAATCCCTTGTTTTCTCTCTCTTATCCTCCTTTCCGCTTCAACCTCATGATCATCGGGTAAAAAGGACCGCAAAAAGGCAGTTTTGAACTGACTCCATGTTTTAACTTGTGCTTTTTCAGCCACCCACCAATCCTTGGCGGTATGTGTCAGTACCGATGGCAGAGTTGCTAATATTTCAGCGTCACTCATGGGTCGGACAGCTAGATACTCTGCACATTTTTCCAGATAAGCTATCGGGTCTTCAGCTCCTGTGCTCCCAAACTTAGGGAATTCGATTTTAACGGCCATTCTATAAGGCAGCTGGTGTAGCATGGGAGTTGACTGTACATCTGGTGCTGAGGTGGTAGTTGGTGTGGAAGTAGCTCCAGGTGTAAGACAAAGCAAAGATTTAAGATAGTTATCTCTTCTTTTCATGCAATCCATCACAGCTTTACCCATCTCTTGTAGCTGGTTTTCTAGGGTTTTCTTCAGGCGGCCACTCTTTTCTTCTACTGAATCAACAAGCTCTTCCTCCAACTTCTTCAAACTTTGGTTAAGTGATGATTGAGTGGTCATTAGATTTATCAAGTCTGGCATCAGCCCCTCTATAGCAATCAAACGACGGTCATATTGCTGAAGATAATTCTGAACACGTTCTATACTCTCTTTCTCCATCTTCTCCATTCTGATTTCCAGTTGTCTCACCTTTGTCGCAATAGTAAGACTGATCAGACATCCTCCTCTTCAGGTGGTGGTGGAGGGGGTAGATAACTTGAGTCATTGTCTTCTTCTGGAACAGCCACTCCTCCTTCTGACTCTAAATACAAGCTGTCAAATGAACATATCAGCTCTCGAACTGGTTCACGTCGGGTTAAAAAAGGTTCAGAAGTATAGTCTGGATCCATTTTGGGACTAGACTCAACGTTGTCTCATGCCAGAGCCTCAGCCAAGTATTAAACCCAAATATGAGGAAGTTATCGGTCACAACCCGTTCATATATTCTTAAATAATTGCAACCAAGCACTTGGGTAAACACAAATGGGGGAAAAATAAGCTTATCTAAAGACAGCATATGTTTCAAAAAAGCATACTCTCATTTCAATCTTGAGGAAAATTGTTGGGATGGTGATTAAGGTCCCTGTTCGGGCGCCAAAATATGTAACACTAAAGTCAAGGGTCACATAAATAAATGAGGAGGGATCAATCACCATTTACCAACAGTTATATTTCCCTTAAGTACTGTATACATTTTTAGATCATACAAAATGTCTTGACAAAATTACATGAGGCAGAGCATTTGGAAGTAAAATCTTATAAATGTACACCCAATATTAAAGTCCAGAGTTACCACAAATGTCCTTGGTCCATCACACCATTGTAGATGTTTAAGATGTTAAAATAACATCATCCACATTTGTTCAATCAAGGGTTAATCCAAGGAAAAAGTGTCTCTTCGTTCAGGAGTTCGGATATACTTCCACGTTGAAGACAATAACACAAAGAACTTGAACCAGTTGAGAAGCCCTCAATATCAAGCAGATACCAAAACCCTATTGAGATATTGAACACAGATGTTCCTCAACAGGGTTTTCCAAACGAAAGCATGGAAAAAGCATGTGCTCTCAGCTAACAGGTATACCTAACTCACACTTCCCTCTTCCTTTAACTATCTGGCCTGGAGAGATCTCCCAGATAATGGCTCCCTATTGCCCTCTAATGGCAGGGAGTGAAATTACAACTTGCATTCAACATAGGAGACAGGTAACAGTTTACTAGAACTGTTACAAAGTGATAATAGGAAATGACCGTAAAAGATTGTTTAGGCTTTACAACAGCTCTAGGATAAAGTTATTGTCCAGCTAAAGTTAGTTTTGAGTGATTGATTCACTTCCGAAGATCATTAGTTATTAACTTAGGGGCCGCTAACACAACACTGTTCTAACAGGAAAACCCTTAACACGCTCCAGCCGCCCATCCGCACAAAACAGTGCCTGGTGTCTCGAGAACGCACTCCCTGAAATAGGTTAGAAGGTGCAAACGATTATCCGTTATCTCTGCGCAAACCTCAAAAATGCAAACATGCGAAAACGCAGACGTTGCGCAGATGCGCATTACGTGTTCAGTCCAAAGGTATGCGTGTTTGAATATATATGTGCGCAGGCGTGTAGTCCTTCTTTACAAATCAACCCTCAATAAACTACTTTTTTTTCCGCATCTGCGTAGCCACGCAAACCGGAATTATCCTGACAATATTTTATCTATACTGAGGTAAAGGGAAGGGAAGGAGGCCTTCACAGGGGAGGGACTGGTTGACACTTCAGGACTGTGCTGTCGTCGTGTCCAGGTGCAGGTCCTTCATCAGATCTGGATACGTCCTGGATCCGGCGGACTGCGGTAAACCTCCCATAAGCAGAGAGACTAATATTAGCGTAGACGCCATCCTTCTTATGATGTAACAAGTACATCAGGATTTATGGGGAGTGTTCCCGGTTCCGGCTGACCTAATCTATGCAGCCTAACATTGAATTATAGAAGTCTATAATGTGTTATGTGTATGCTTGGCCAAAGAGATGTGTTTTTAGTATAGATTTGTGTGTCTGCTATGTTAGGAAGATTGTTCCAAAGTTTTGGTGCTAAATGGGAAAAGGATCTACCGCCAGCAGTCGATTTTGATTTTCTAGGTGTAATCAACTGGCCGGAATTTTGAGATCACAATAGACATGAAGGACTATAATGCGTTAAGAGCTCGCTCAAGTACTGGGGAGCTAAACCATTTAGTGCTTTGTAAGTAATCAGCAATATTTAAAAATGTATACGATGTTTAATAGGGAGCCAATGCAGTGTTGACAGAACAGGGCTAATATGGTCATACTTCCTGGTTCTGGTAAGAACTCTAGCTGCTGCATTTTGGTCCAGCTGTACTGGACCATACTGAACTTTTGATCGATAAGACATCTCTTAATTTACTGCTACAAACTGATAACGGTCAGATAAGCATGATTTAAACC
The DNA here is from genome assembly GCF_965113295.1 of Leuciscus leuciscus. Taxonomy (NCBI): domain Eukaryota; kingdom Metazoa; phylum Chordata; class Actinopteri; order Cypriniformes; family Leuciscidae; genus Leuciscus; species Leuciscus leuciscus. Next base: position 22,923,375 of record NC_138728.1, on the reverse strand, counting down.
ATGCTAATGCATTTCCACTAATGCCAACATAATTTTCGAGCCTATTTAAAAGAATGTTGTGGTCGATAGTGTCAAATGCAGCACGAAGATCGAGTAACACTACTAGAGAGGTACAACCACTGTAATGTATTTGAGTTGTTACAATACCTGAGGGCCACTAGAGGGCACCCCCGTGCTGTTGTTTGTTGTTGTTGCAGTGTGCCGAATAAATCAGTCGAAACAGTGCAGTCAGATCTCCGGTTTCCCTCGTGTGTATTCTGAAACACAAATAGAATAATATATGTTATTATAGCATATTGATGCATACATAACACAAATTGGCGACGAGAATAAAGTTCCCACTGCAAATATCGAGTCATCGGCCGAGTAAAAAAAAAAAAAAAGGATGGCTACTACGATCATCGGACAGATCGAGGCATTCGACGAGGCAAGAGAACAATGGCCTACGTATGTTGAACGTTTTGAACACTTTGTGGAGGCAAATGACATTAGTGAAGAGAAAAGAGTGTCAGTTTTTCTCAGTGTAATGGGGGCATCGACTTATGGACTGTTGCGTAGTCTAATTGCACCAGTTAAGCCCGGGACGATGGAATGAGGAGATTGTGAACACACTTCAAGCACATTTTACCCCCAGGCCCACACTTCAAGCACATTTTACCCCCAGGCCCATTGTGATTGCAGAGAGGTTCAAATTTCACAAACAAAATCAAGCAGAAGGGGAAAGTGTCGCACAATATGTGGCGGTGTTAAAGAAACTGGCGGAGCACTGTGAGTTTGGCGACAATCTAAATGACGCACTGCGAGACCGATTCGTGTGTGGGCTGAGTAGCGAATCAGTTCAAAGGAAGCTATTAACTGAATCGGAGCTCACGTATAAAAAGGCTGTGGATATAGCGATGTCAATGGAGGCTGTATCTAGAGAATCACAGCACTTGAGCAACTCATTGAAGGTAAATGCCATGTCTCTGTCGTCAGAATCGTCAAGGCAAAAATTTTATAGATGTGGAAAGCCCAACCATATCCAAAATGAGTGCTTTTACAAAGATCAAGTGTGTCACAAGTGTGGGAAGAAAGGCCACATTGCACGAATGTGTAAAGGTAATAAGACAGAGGAGAAAACATTTAAAGCTACAGTAAAGGGAAAAAGTGCAAAATGGAAGGGACAGACAAAGAAAAGACCAATTCACAGAGTGGATGCTAATATGGAAAAGAGTGAGGAAGAGACAAATTCGGACAAGGATACCGAACTGACTTTACACAAAGTAACAGCAACATCGCAAAATTCTCCACAGGTGAACAAAATGAAAAGTGAAACTGAGTTAGTGTCATCTGTAATAAAAGTGCAACCAAAAATTTAAGGATTGCCAGTCGATATGGAAGTGGATACTGGAGCGGCGGTCTCTATTATCTCAAGTGAACTGTACAGAGATAAACTGAGTCATGTTCGATTACGCCAGACGAACGTTGTCCTCAAGACGTATACAGGCGAGGTCATCCCACCAGAAGGCGTCATCAAAGTGCGTGTCAAGCTAAACAGACAAAACGTACGTTTACCTTTGTATGTTGTTGCAGGAAATGCAGCTCCTCTGTTGGGACGAGAATGGCTTCGCAGAATCCGTCTAGATTGGCATGAGATAAGAACTGTAAGAGCAGTGAATCAAGTTAACCCCTTAACTGTCACCGTCCCGTATACGGGACGCCTACGTTTACGTCACTATATTACAATTAAATCCTAATTTAATCATGACAAACTATATATTGTTGGAAAGGTCTAAGACTCCTTAATAGATATTTCAGCACTGTTTTTTGTTCCAATTTATGCAGGAACAGTAATAGATGAATTTATGACAAGAGTGCACCTCAAAAAAATCGACATCATAACTGGAGTTCTGGCGTTTGTCACAAAAAGTCGACGCACACACTTTTAATAATTGAAACTTTGGTTTTCATGCTAAAAGTTCATAATAAAACATTCAATCTAGTATTTGTCAATAAAAAAATATAAAATAATATTATTTTCTAAAAATTATGACATATATATTATCCTCTAAAATATTATATTATATTTTTTTATCGCCTTTTTTTATTACATTACATATTTTAGTAGTTATCATAAATTAGGTATCATTTGAAAGCTTACGATCTCAGAATTCATCCTGTGAAAACTGTTTTGAAATTGGACATTGTGTTACCATAGAAACGGTACTATAAATTATTTTACCAGGCTCCTCCCCTTTTGGGCATCATTATGTTTCATAATTTATGATAAAAATATTTCCTAATCTTGACAAAACACATATTGTCAGAAAGGTCTGAGTCTCAAGGTTCCATATTATGTGACAGAAGTGATATTTGGACAGAAATGTATTAATTTGTTATGTTAGAATGCATACAGTTAAATTCAATGGAATTCAATGACACCCGGTGGCTATTTTTGGTAATACGCCTAAACAAAATCTCATGGGAACTTACATTTTTGTGATATCAACTTCAAATTTGGAACACAACTTGGTTAGATATATGGCTTTCATTTTATAGTATTTTTTTTGTAAAACATATTTTGTAAAATATATATTTTATATAAAATAAAAATATTAAATAAATTATATTTGATTTAATGTAAATTTAAACTTCCATAACTTTTTCATTCTTTAATTTTTTGAAGTGCTTTCACTTCAGCAATAATCTGCTATTTTTCCCCTTTAAAACAAGACCAAACTTAGGTCTATACTCCAAAGCATTCTTGAATTACAACCATTTAAGCTTGAATAGTGCATTTTAATGTACATTTTCAAAAAGGGGGGTGAAGGAACATTTGAAAGTCTTCTAAAAAGGTATGCCAAAGTATTCAAAGAAGATTTAGGGACATTCAATGAGTATACAGCGACCTTGAGTCTAAAACCGGGAACCCAACCAAGATTCTTCCAAGCTCGGGTGGTACCGTACGCCATCAGACCCAAGGTGGAAGAAGAAATTGATCGCTTACTGAAGGAAGGAATCATTTCACCTGTGCGATTCAGTGAATGGGCAACCCCGATCGTACCTGTAATAAAAAAAGGTGGCAATGTTAGGATCTGTGGTGATTTCAAGATAACCGTGAATCCAGCTCTGTGTGCAGAACATTATCCATTACCCCGGATTGAAGATCTGTTCGCTTCACTGGCTGGAGGACAAAGATTTAGCAAACTAGACCTTTCACATGCCTACCTACAGATTCCTGTGCATGAAGATTCACGTAAATATCTCACCATCACGACCCACAAGGGGATGTTTGTGTACAACAGATTACCCTTCGGTATCACTTCAGCTCCATCGATATTTCAACGAGTCATGGAGCAAGTGCTACAAGGGCTACCGGGTGTACATTGTTTTTTGGATGATATCCTGATCACAGGAAAAGATAATGCTCATCACTTAGCTAACCTGGAAGCTGTGTTAAGTCGGCTGGAGAAATGCGGACTTCGTGTGAAAAGAGAGAAGAGTGAGTTTTTCAAAACTTCAGTGGAGTATTTGGGACACGTGATCGACACATCAGGACTTCACAAGTCTCCAGACAAACTGCGCGCCATCGCCGAAGCACCAGCTCCTGTTAATGTTAACCAACTACGATCTTTTTTGGGACTGGTTAATTATTATGCAAGATTTGTGCCAAATATGGCCACAGTTCTTCACCCCCTGAATGCAATGTTACACAAGGAAGTAAAATGGATGTGGTCGCCAGAGTGTGAGAAAGCGTTCCAAGATGCTAAAAATCAGCTGTTAACACCCAGTGTACTCACACATTATGATCCAAGACTCCCAGTTCGTTTAGCCTGTGATGCTTCACCATACGGGGTGGGAGCCGTACTTTCCCACATGATGCCGGATGGGCGGGAAAGGCCCATAGCCTTCGCGTCCCGAACTCTGAGTAAACCTGAGCAAAACTATGCGCAGCTAGAACGTGAAGCGCTAGGAATCATCTTTGGAGTAAGGAAGTTTCATACTTACCTATATGGACGTCACTTCACATTATTAACAGACCATCGTCCGCTTACTACCATACTCCATCCGAACAAAGCAACTCCATCCATGGCTGCTGCAAGACTTCAGAGGTGGGCTCTTCTGCTAGCTGCACACAACTACACCATTCAAAATAGAAGTGCTAATGACCATGGGAATGCTGATGGGTTATCGAGATTGCCACTGCCGGTACAGCACAGAGACAAGAAAGATGCAGTGGACACTTACCTCATAAATAAAATGGATGCACTTCCAGTGTGTAGCAGCGACATCAGTAAAGGAACCAGAGCAGATCCGATCCTCTGTCGGGTGAAAGAGATGGTATCCACTGGATCATTTCCATCAACAAAAGATTCAGAAAATGCACTGAGGCCATACCTCACAAGAAAGGAGGAACTCTCACTGATGCAGGACTGTCTGATGTGGGGACAGCGAGTTATCGTTCCATCAAATCTGAGACAACGAGTGTTAGAGGATTTACACACAGGACATCCAGGTGTAGTAAAAATGAAAGCTCTAGCACGTAGCTACATCTGGTGGCCAAATATTGACTCACAAATTGAAGAGAAATCAAAGACATGCATGTCCTGTCAACAAAATCAAAAATCTCCGTGTCTCTCACCTCTACATCCCTGGGCATGGCCAGAAGCTCCTTGGCAGCGAATTCACATCAATTTTGCTGGCCCATTTGAAGGGCGAATGTTTCTGGTAGTTGTGGACGCACACTCAAAATGGCCAGAGGTTCATGTGATGGATTCGACAACTTCCTCCAAGACAATTCAAGTGCTGCGTGGTCTATTTAGTCGCTACGGTATACCTGAAACACTAGTTAGCGACAATGGCCCACAATTTACTTCAGAGGAGTTTGGATGTTTTCTGAAATCAAATGGTGTTAAACACGTCCGCTCTGCACCATTCCACCCAGCCACCAACGGGCTAGCTGAGCGTTTCGTGCAGACTTTTAAACACTCACTTAAAGCATCTAAAGAACCAGTACCATTACAGCAGAGATTAGACTCTTTCTTGTTACAGTACAGGAATACACCACATAGCACAACAAAAGAAGTGCCTGCTATGTTATTCTTGCATCGCAGATTGAGGACACGGCTGGATCTACTGAAACCAAGTGTGAAAATGACTGTGGAGCAAGCACAAAAAGTACAATGTTCTCACCGTGCCCTCCATGCCAAACACAGAGACTTCAATGTGGGTGACTCAGTGCTGGTCAGAGATTATCGACGGGGAGAGGAGAAGTGGAAAACCGGTACGGTTTCTTCTCAGTCAGGACCAGTGTCGTACACCGTTCAGGTGGACAGTTCACGAAGCTGGAAAAGACATGCAGATTAAATATGTTAGACTGTCATCCAGAAATTACAAAGAGCACAGAACATTTGTCAGCTGAAAATAGTACATCACCAACACTGGATGTTAAGGGGCAAGAATTGTCTTTAACAGCTAATGATACTGAACCAAATGTTCCAGATCAACATGTAACCAAGCTTGTTGAGCCAGTTACTGTTTCTTCCCCAAATGTGAGAAGATTTCCCGTTAGAACCCGTAAACCACCTAACAGACTTGATCTGTAAAATGTGTAAATGTTCTATACACAGTTGTATTATGTTAAAAGTGTTACATACTTTTGAGTAAGTAGCGAAGTGAACATTGCAAATAATATTGCTTGAGGGTGGGCTACTAATTGTTGGGTCCTAACTGTTATTTCCTAAGAAATAGAGGTTCTTACTTTAAAAAGAAAAAACGGGGTAGACTGAAATAAGGAGGGAGAGATGTAATGTATTTGAGTTGTTACAATACCTGAGGGCCACTAGAGGGCACCCCCGTGCTGTTGTTTGTTGTTGTTGCAGTGTGCCGAATAAATCAGTCGAAACAGTGCAGTCAGATCTCCGGTTTCCCTCGTGTGTATTCTGAAACACAAATAGAATAATATATGTTATTATAGCATATTGATGCATACATAACAACCACGATCAGATGATAAGAGCAAATCGTTTGCGACTCTAATGAGAGCTGTCTCAGTACTATGGTACGGTCTAAATCCTGATTGAAAATCCTTGCAGATATCATTTCTTTCTAAAAAGGAACAAAGTTGTGAAGATACTGCCTTTTCTAGTATCTTTGACAGAAAAGGTAGATTCGAGATCGGCCTGTAACTGACTAATTCTGTAGAATCAAGTTGAGTTTTTTTTAACAAACGGTTTAAACATAGCCAGCTTAAAAGTTTTTGGTACATATCCTAATGACAAAGATGAATTAATGATATTAAGAAGAGGATCTATGACCTCTGGAAGCATCTCTTTCAGTAGCATTCTTCCTCTCCTAGCAATGAATCAATCAAATTTTTCCTTAGGGAGAAAACAATGCACTGCCTGATGCGATACTGTAGTAGATGGTTGCATATAATTTTCTCCCTGATATTATCAATCTTATAAGTGAAGAGGTTCATAAAGTCATTACTGCTATGCTGCTTGGAAACGTCTGGACTAGAAGCTTTATTTTTTCATTAGTTTAGCCACTGTTTCAAATAAATACCTAGGGTTTTGTTTATTTTCTTCTAACAGGGTTAAAAATAAGCAGATCTAGCAGCTTTTAAGGCCTCTCTGTATGCAATTGTGCTCTCTTTCCATGAAATGTGAAACGTCTCTAGTTTTGTTTTCTTCCAGTTGTGCTCCATTTTTCTGGCTGCTCTCTTAAGGGCCTGAGTGTGCTCGTTGTACCACGACGTTGGACTATTTTCTTTAAGCGCAAAGGAGCAACTGTGTCTAAAGTGCTGGAAAAGAGAGAGTTAAAAGTTTCTGTCGCAATATTGAGTTCTTCTAAGCTATCTGGGATGCTGAGATGATGAAACTGATCAGGAAGATTATTAATAAAGCAATCTTTAGTGGCAGAAGTGATAGGTCTAACATATTTGTAACGCGGAGTCGGCTTTGCAGCCATGGCTAAATGAAGTTTACACGAGACTAGATAATGATCTGAGATGATCTGAGATTATGATTACGACAATGAGTGGGTCCTGACACGTGTTGTCTAACTCCAATAGAGTTAAGAATGTCTTTAAATGCCAATCCCAATGCATCTTTTTCGTTATCTACATGTATATTAAAATCACCAACAATTAGGACTTTATCTACAACCAGTACTAACTCAGCAAATTCTTTGATAAAGTCTGTATGGTGCCCTGTATACAGTAGCCAGCACAAATCTCAAACGTGATTTATCATTTACACTATATATCAGGGGGTGCCCAATCCTGCTCCTGCCGTGACTGTCCTGCACTGTTTATCTCCATCCCTAATCAAACACACCTGAAGTAACCAATTAAGGTCTTCAGGATCACTTGAAAATTAAAGGCAGGTGTGTTTGATTAGGGTTGTAGATGAACTGTGCAGGACAGTCGATCAGCAGGAGCAGGATTGGGCACCCCTGATATATATTGTTACATTAAGCACCAACACTTCAAAAGAATTATATTTGAAACTAAACTTCTTAGTAATTCTGATAATATTACTATAAATTACAGCAACACCTCCCCCTTTGCCTTTCAGACGAGGTTTATGTTTATAACCGTAATCTTGGGGGGTGGACTCATTTAAAGTCATGTAATCGTTTGGTTTTAGCCAGGTTTCTGTCAAACACAGCACATCTAGATTATAGTCTGTAATCATATCATTAACTTCTGAAGTAAGGGATCGAATATTCAGCAACCCAAGCTTTATCATTTGCTCATTTGTATTATATTTGTTTTTTATTTGTTGAACATCAATTAAATGTTTACCCTTAGATGGGTTTGTTAGTTTTTTGTATTTCCTAATTCGGGGAACAGACACAGTCTCTATTTGATGATTTCTAGGTGAAAGAGTCTCTGTGTGATGGGATTTATCTGACCTCAGTGACGAGAGACAGCTAGCAGACGATCGGTTTAGCCAGTCTGTCTGCTTCCTGACCTGAGCCCCAAAACCTGAGCTTTTTGTTGTGGGAAAGTGTTCCTGGTTCCGGTTGACCTACTTTATGCAGCCTAACAATCCTTTAACAGATTTGAATGTATAGAAATGTGATAGTGTGTTATGTGTATGGTTGGTTAAAAAGATGTGCTTTTAATCTAGTTTTAAACTGACAGAGTGTGTCTGCCTCCTGAACAACGCTTGGAAGACTGTTCCAGAGTTTGGTCGCTAAATAGGAAAATTATCTACTGCCCGCAGACGATATTGATATTCTAGGTATAATCCACCCAGTAGAGCATTACAATAATCTAGCCTTGGGTTCATAAACACATGAACTAACTTTTCTGCATTTGTCATTGATAGTATATGTCTTAATTTAGATATATTTTTAAGATGGAAAAATGTGGTTTTACAAATGCAAGAAATTTGGCTTTAAAGTTAAAGATTGCCATCAAATAGCACACCCAGGTTTCTAACTGACGATTTAAAGCACATTAAAAACACCACATAGACAAATGAACAACATTAAAAACTTCATATTCACCACAGGGGGACTTTAACTGATTTGAATTATAGATTTTAACACCCCAGTACGAAACAGCATTGGGCTGAACTCTGGTGTGAGAATGATAAACCATAAGTAAAAAAAGTCAAATTAAATCAAGTCACCTTTATTTATATAGCAGTGAAAATAGGAAAATAATGCAACAAAGATCGTTTTGGCTTTACAGCAGCTCTAGAAGAAAATAGTGCCATTGTCCAGCTTAAGGAAGTTGCTTAAGGAAGTTGATTCATTTCAGTCGTAAAAATCATTAGTTATAAATTCAGTTAATTTATCTATACAGCAGCTCTGGAGAAAAAAGTGATGTCATCGTCCAGACAATGGTGTCAATGCAGTCATATCAATATAATTGTTGAATATTAAGTGTCCCCAACTAAGCAAACCAGAGGCGACAGTGGCAAGGAACCCAAACTCCATCAGTTGGCAGAATGGAGAAAAAAAACCTTGGGGGTAACCAGGCTCAGTCAGGGGGCCAGTTCTCCTTTGGCCAATGAACGAACAGTGTATGATTATGATTCAGGCAGCATTACAGGTCAGAAGTCAAATTGGGTTCGGAACATTCAATATATTTAATCCAGTTTCATCTAGTTGAAGATCAGATTCATCATGCTGGTATGGAGACAGGTCTTGTTGAAGATCTGTGATACTGGCTGTCGTGCCGATGAGGCCTTCACAGGGGAGAGTCTAGGTGACACAATCTCTGCACTTCTGGTCTGCGTTGTGGTCGTGTCTAGGCGCAGGTCCTCCATCTGATCTGGATACGGCCCAGATCCGGCTGACTACGGTAACCTCAGGATAAACAGAGATTATTTTTAGCGTAGATGCCATTCTTCTTATAATGTAACAAGCACATTGGGCGTTAAAGGAAGTGTTCCCGGTTCCGGGTGACCTAGTTTATGCAGTCTAACAAACATTTAAAGTCCCCCTATAATCAATAATTTTATCCCTTAAAACTCATCTTTGATCACCAAAATGACATATTTAAAAGTTTTTTCCTGTGAAAATTTTTCTTCATGCCTTAAAATAGCTTCAATGTAACTCTACATCCTTGCCTTATTTAGTATACACGGAGCCATGAATATGCTAATTAGCCCCACTTCCATTTACTCGTGCCAGCTCAGAGATCCACTCGGCCAACTTACTGAGGTAAACGCTGCACAATGGTATCGCTCTTTACAACGTCGGACACATATCGGAAATGAATATGATTAGCCTTTTGCTTGGTTAAGTTATCAAAGAGCAAATAATGTGTTGCTAATGTTACACAAGCCATGTTCCTATTTGCCATCTCAGAGTCAGACAGCTGCCTTCTAACAATCAACATCCTTAGAAAGGCTTTGAACAACTCAGAAAGTCAATGGAGAAAGGCATATAGTTCATCATAACATTGTGACATTCATCATGCAACCGCTATATTGCAAAATCTACCCAATTTTTCATATCAACAGAAAAAATACCAGGATAGCCTGGCTTCTCTTGAGATTTCCTTGCTTCACGGCATAGAAATTATGATACGATAAAGCCTGCCTGCACACTGACGTGATTGGTTACAAGGTAGCTTGTGACGTAAGAAACACCTGCGATTTCAAACCGCGTTTTTGAGGCAGTCTTTTTTTTCACTGCAGTTTTAAATCGCCAGCAGTTGCTTTTGATATTCTAGGCATTATCAACTGGCCAGAAATTTGAGACCGCAATAGACGTGAAGGACTATAATGCATTAAGAGCTCGCTCAAGTACTGGGGAGCTAAACCATTTAGTGCTTTGTAAGTAATCAGCAATATTTTAAAATGCATACGATGTTTAATAGGATAGTATCAAATGCAGCACTAAGATTCAGTAATAGAGAGATACAGTACAACCATGATCAGATGATAATAGCAAATCATTTTTAACTCTAATGAGAGCAGTCTCAGTACTATGATACGGTCTAAAGCACGGCTGGAAATCTTCGCAGAGACCATTTCTTTAAAAAAAGGAACATAGTTTGTGAGGGTACTGCTTTTTACAGATCAGCCTGTAATTTACTAATTATCTAGGATCAAGTTGCATTTTTTAATAAGAGGTTTAAAAATAGTCAGATTAAAAGTTTTCGGTACGTATCCTAATAAATGACAAAGATGAAATAATGATGTTAAGAAGAGGATCTATGACCTCTAAATCAATCATTGACAGAATTTCGATGCATCAACATTGATTCCTTGTGACAATATTAGATCTGGTCAATCAAAGCCAGCTGATTTCTGTGTGAATGAGGTTTGCTAAATGAAGGAAAAAGACAAGCATTTGGCTGAACTCATGTGTGACGTGTGCTTCATGTTTACTCTGGGAACTGCAGTTCTACCTGAAAGACTCGGAGAAATAATAATATAACAAAGTATAAATTTATTGACAGCTCAGTAAGCAATTATTTATAAAGTTCTTTGGCGTAGGCCCCGTCCGTAGTGCATAATCCGAGGGTAGCGGATCTTTCCTGCCTGAAGACGAAGGCAGGGGCGCAACCGACCCCCCGGTAGGTAAGGACAGGACCATCCTGGTGGTGTTGGGGAGGGTGGAGGTGATTGTTGCGTCAGCATCTGCAAACTCAACCATGTGTAAGTACCGATCTTTTACACAGCAAGTATAAGGAACATGATTGGATAGATGTGAAGGTAATAAGTGACGTAGTAATTAAGACTTCCTGGCAGAACTTCTGCTGAAGCTTCATTTCCGCTATTGCAGTTGACAACATTTTTTTTCCACTTGACATCTGCATTTTCAACTTCTCACCAACTGCAAGTGGCAAATCTCACCGATCGGTTACATCCAGCTAAAGTCGAATACGCCTAAAGACATGTATTCAGCTGAGCTGTGGTACAAGTGTGTTCACAAGAGACAAACAGAATGTGTAATACATGTTTTTTGACACCACCAGTATATTTAAAACTGATGAATAGCTACAGAAATAATGTTAAATTTCAGATTTTTCTTACAACCAAACTTAAATTATGACTAGTACAAACTATTATGGGCAGATATAGGGTGTGTCTTAATGCTGAAAAATGCTGCTTCTGTTGGCAGAATACAGCTGTAGGACATCCGAATCCAGTTATTGCAAGTAGTGCTCGTTGCATCCTGTGGTGGACATCCAACCCCGCCCACATCCAAGTGTGACGTCAGAAGCAACGCACGTATCCAATATGTCACCTTGTGACTCCCCTTCCCCGTTTCGCCCCGGAAACCCGATTTGTTGTATGTAGGTTTCAGATTTAAAGGGTTTTTAGGCATAAGGGTAGATTTTAAGTGGGTTTCTGGCATAAGGGTAGGTTTTAGGTGGGTTTCAGTATGTAGGTTACAGATTAAAATGTTTTTTTAGGCGTAAGGGTAGTTTTTGAGTGGGTTTCAGTGCGGTCTGTCATAAAAAGAGAAATATAAGAAGTAAATGAAAAAGATTTAGGTGTGAGGGTTAGGTCTTCTTGGTGCTTTTTCCTGTTTCAAAGTTAATGAGGAAGCGCATTCTAGTGACAGGATATAACATGGCATCTGAAAGTTGTGGTTAGTGGTCCACTCTGACGAAGAGTTCCTTTCAAGGGAACTCGAGCTGCGTCGAAACGCTGTGGGAACGCCGAAACGGCGTGACGAAACGTCATGTGACGTCATCGACCAGGAAACTATAAAGCACACCTTAACCAAACAGCTTGTCTTCAGCAAGCGTTCTATGTGAAATTGTGTCCCTGGTGTTTTTTGTCTGTCTTAGAATTTGCTAGGCAGGAATTTTCACCAATAAATATATTATATATATTATATATATATTATATATATATTCCCGTGGGGAAGACGGTTTTCACCTCATTATGTGGTGCCCATCTCCCCTCGGTGCCCTCAGGGGGCCGGTCTGCCAACCCCACCTTCATGCTTGCTGAGGTAGCGCGTAGATTATGGGTCAACAAAGAATCTACGGCTCGGATCTCCAGATCTTATGGGTCCGCAATATATTAATAAAGCGGAGGAAACGGAGCTCAATAAGGATTTCCCCTTTCTCTCTTTTTCCTATTATCACAACTAAAATGTGTGTTTGCAAGCTATGATTCTTTTGTATTCAAATATGGATATTCAGCCTGCAATTCAGACTATGAAATACTTCTGATTGTTATTGGCTGCATTTAAATTTGAGAAATTAAATTAAATATCTTTCTGGCCTTTTGCATAAAATACTTTGCACTTTCTAAAATCCATGTTTATGGTAAGGGCACGCGCTGAGTGCTTCGTGCCCTCTCTAAAATCTATGTTTATGGTTTTTTTTAATTTTGAGAAATTAGATGAAGTATCTTTCTGGCTTTTTAGCTGTATAAAATACTATGCACTTTCTAAATCAATGTTTATGATAAGAGCACGTGCCGAATGCTTCGTGCCCTTTCTAAAATCCATGCTTGTGGTAAGGGCACGTGGCAAGTGCCTTGTGCCCTTTCTAAAATCCGTATTTATGGTAAAACGGATCTGAGGATCGTTATTATCTATAAGTAGGCCAAGAAGCCCTGACGCCAGAGGTGTCGGGCTCCGTGGGGAAGACGGTTTTCACCTCATTATACAGTGCCCGTCTCCCCTCTGTGCCCTCAGGGGGCCGGTCTGCCAACCCCGCCTTCATTCCAGGGCGCAGAGGGTCCCAGCGAGTTTTTACCCGAGGGTTGCTCGCTCCCTATCAGCCTATCAGAAGCTGACACTTTTTGGTTAAGGTGTGCTTTATAGTTTACTGGTCGATTACGTCAAATGACGTTCTGTCACGCCTTTGGACTGGTTTAATACGTGCTTCATGACGCAATCACGCAGAGGCGTTCCCACAGCATTTCGACACAGCGTCTCGTTCCCTTTTCAGGGAAATGTAAGCTTAGCGTTAAGTTCTGCCAGGAAGACTCAATCAGCGCGTCATGAATTAACTTACTTCTAACCAATCATGTGTTAACACTCTCAGTATAAAAGAATGGTACTTACATCCGTCTGAGTTCGCAGATACTGACGGCGCCAATTACTCTCCCCATTCGGTTCGCAGAAACCGACACCGGAGTTCGCTCTCTCGCGTTTTTGATTCCAACCCCAACAACACAAGTCATATCGTTGATTAGATCTCAGCAACTTTCACGGTGCGCGAGTGCGACACACTTGTGTAGGAAACAAGAGCCTGGCACAGGGTGGGAATTATACCGCGGCCACGCGGCCATGGCCGCCATTGCCCTACACTTTGGCCTTCATGCCCCGTGAAAAAAAAATCATCGTACGGCCACAGTGGCCTGTGTGCCCTGGCCCTGTCCAAGTTCCATGTATAAAGCGCCAGTTCGGCATAGTGGGCTTGCTTTGAATTACAGCGAGCCACCCAAGTAGTCTCTGAACTTCAATTAGTTCGTGGATTCGCGCAGGTGCAGTGTAGGGCTGGGCTATATATCGATATAAAAAAAATTTGCGCTGTGATCCTTGCTCCCCGCGCCTCTTTTTCCACTCTGCGTGCGTGTTTAGAGCATATATGTTATGAGAGGCGAATCATGACTACTTCAGAAAACCCAGCACAATAGGAACTACCAGGCAGTGACATAAGTGTACGCTGAGATAAAGTTTTTCACCTCAGAAAAACTGACTTTCTTGTCCTGTCAGCCGTTATCCTGTTCTCGTAGCGCACACTCTTCAATTGCACGCGCAAATGCGACGGCGCGCGCGCTGTATCTCCTCACTGATCAAGTGCAAAAGAAACTACGAGCATGCAACGCCGTTACGTTGTAAATTACACGAAATAAAAGTAATTCAGGTATGATTTTCATTCTATTCTATTCACCAGGAGCAGTTTCCATGTTTCATTAACAGTTATTGTTAATATGTGTATTCACCATGGTAACTGTCCTTTCCATATTAACCCCAAAATGCCACTATTTTTTCTTTGTGTTATTTTTTATATTTTTAAATGACTGTAGTGGCTCATACCAACATTGTATTAACAAAAACTAGTTTGGGACTGCTATTTAATAACTTTAGCATAGGCCTAATGTTTATTTATTAGTACTAGTCTTTACTATTGTCATATTCTTACAATTTATGTTATATATATATATGTATATGTATGTATGTATATATATATATAGGCAAATTATAACATGTTTACACAAAATTTGTTTATAGCTTTTATAGCTTTATAGCTTATTTGTTTATAGTTTATAGCTTATTTGTTTATTTGTTATATTTGTTAAAAAAAAGTCATAATCCATGTCTTATTCCAAATTAGGATGTTATGGTATCAATCTGAATGGGAAAACCATCGAATTGTACTCAATGGCCTTTGTGCCCTGTCATATGGCCTTGGTGCCCCCCCAAAAAAAGAAAAGGTGGAGGCCAAATGGCCTTGCCCCTAAAATTACATAATTCCCACCCTGGCGTGGCAGCTTGAAATCCCATGAGAGACGATTTCCACACAGGGTTTTTTCAAGTTCAAGTTCTACATTCAAAGTTTTACGTTGAGCTTCAGCGGCCACTGTTTACATGTCCCCATTATTTACTATGATTAAACTTCATTCAGGTAAGTATATAACTTGCTACTCTACTGTTCCCTTCATCAGCGGTCAAGTTTAAATGGCGACTGGTGACGTGGTAGTTTTCATTATATATATATAAAATATATATATGGGTCAGTGACGTTTTAGAATTTCAAAACAGTAAAAAAATAAAAATGAAAAGACAAATTAAATATAGCATTTTTTGAGTAAATCTATGTGTATATTTTTTGTTTTTATTAGTGCCCTTTATAAAAAATAACAATATATGACATTTTAATGTGTTTCTTTGTATACAGTCCTTGAAAATGTCATACGGTAAAACGAAATGATTTTTAGAAATAAATTAAATTTGATATTCATGACACGGTTAAATACAACCAAGAATGTAATAGTTGATCTGTAAGTATTATAACAAGTTGCAAAATATAAACACCTACACCACAAATACTAGATATTTTGTTTTTTAACGACTACAGCATGTCATCTATGGACATTTGTTCAATTTTTTTGCTAGAAATTAGTCAAAAATGCCTTGAAGTTATATACATATATATATCATACTAGCTCTCCTCCATTATTTTCATGAACCATGTAAACAAACAAAGTATTTATTTTTATTTCTTTTAAAATTCAATGTTTTACCATATGACATATTTTGTTTTACCGTATGACATAGTACAATTTCAATGTTTCATTGCATTTTTTATGTAATAAATTGATGTAGGCCAATTCAGAATGATTTCAAAGAAACACAAGTGAACCTTTTATTAACAGTAGAATATATTTCCCAACACTTGAACATTTCTTTTAGCTCATATCAAAAGATTCATCACTTTTTTACGAAAAACGTATAACAAATAACAGTAACATTGTGAGAATGTGGGAAAACCTCTTTTCCGCGAGATATTGAAGCCAAAAATTATCCTTAATTTTGAATTGATGTAAAACGCGTTGCGGCAGCATGCAGACATAGGCGAGACGGCTCGCGCGCCCATTGGCTGCCCTGTCGCAACTGCAGCAGCCTATCGAGAGAGGCCCCTCGTGACGTCAGATCCAATGAGGGCGCTTCACGCCCACTGCGTCACATCCCGCCGAAACGGGCGTGCTTGGGCCTATAAATATAGCTCGACAGGCTGTAGAATCTGTTTTTTCATCGCCTAAGCGAACCAGAGCGTGTTGCATGCACGGCAAAGATACGCAGTACTCGTTCCCTCTTCTAGAGAGAACCGAGGTTACGTTAGTAACCGAGTACGTTCTCTTATGAGAGGTCTCGTACTGCGTAATATCTTGCGCTAGGGGAACACAGTGTAAAACGCTGTGCGTGCTGAGATCCAACACCAAAGTCCCAAGGGCAAGTGCCCAGGGATCATATAGTGCATGATCATCAGGGACTCGCAGAGAGTCCAGGAAAGAGGGGCTGGAACAGCATCATTCCTGTAATAAGTAGCGTCCTATAAGGAGCAAATTATATCACTAGTGTTTCACACAGTCAGGGCGAAAAACTCTGCCTGGTCTGATGAATATTATGCGTCTTACACACTGCCCATAAAGTTATTTAATTGATCAGCGAGCTGCGCTCGAGCAGTTTCAGTATTCTGAGTTGATAGCCTCGGGCAGACAGTACTGATTTTTAGATCGAAAGCAGCTTAGCCTACAAGGCGGGAACCTCTAGGTTATAAAACCTTATAAATGTAGACGGGGAGGCCCAGCCTGCCGCCATACAGATATCTTGCAAGGCAATCCCACTAGACCACGCCCACGACGAGGCCATGCCTCTTGTGGAGTGCGCTCTGACACCTAACGGGCACTGCAGGCCCTTAGAGGCGTAAGCCAGCGCTATAGCGTCAACTATCCACCTGGATAGACTGTTTCGAGGCAGCTAGTCCCTTAGAACGTCCGTTGAACGAAACAAAGAGCTGCTCTGTCTGTCTGAAAACAGTCGAGCGAGACACATAAGCCCTTAATGCCCTGACCGGGCAAAGAAAGCTTGCGTCCTTCTCCTCATTAGAGGCCGGCAGGGCCGACAGGGAAATCATCTGAGCCCTAAACGGTGTGTTGAGGGATTTAGGAACGTACCCGTGCCTTGGTTTGAGTATGACCCTCGAGTCATTTGGCCCAAATTCCATACACGTTGCGCTCACTGAGAGTCAAGTGAAAGACAAGTGTTTGAAATCTATTGATTGGATTGGCTCGAATGGGGCATCTTTCATGGCTTCCAAAACCGTAGAAAGGTCCCACATGAGAACTGAGGGAGGTCTGGAGGATTCAGCCTCTTAGCTCCTCTAAGGAAGCGAATGACCAGATTGTTTCTTCCAAGTGACTGGCCAAGCGTCGGTTTAGAAAACGCTGCTATGGCCGCCACGTAAACCTTGAGCGTGGATGGGGTTCTGCCCTTATCCAGTAGCTCTTGCAGGAAGGAAAGAACCTCCGTCACCCCACAGTCTGAGGATGAAAAGCCACGAGCTGTGCACCAGCTAGAGAACACAGACCATTTAGAGGAATAGAGCCGTCTAGTAGACGGGGCTCTAGCCTGCGTGATCGTCTTTAGCACTCCCACCGGGAGGTTAGCGGGTACCCGTTGATGGCCCACGCATGTAGGGACCAAAGCTCAGGGCGAGGATGCCAGATCGAGCCCTTGGCCTGAGAGAGGAGATCCCTCCTCACTGGTATCGGCCATGGGGCAGTGCTCGTCAGCTGCATCAGAACCGGGAACCAAGCTTGGTTCGTCCAGAACGGGGCCACGAGTAGCACTGAGCATCCGTTTTCCCTGATTCGCTCTAATACCTGAGGTAGGAGCGTGACGGGGGAAAAGCATAGAGCGGGCAGCGGGGCCAGATGTGGGCCAGACAGTGAGCGTGTGACAGTGAGCAAAAACTCCAGACAGTGAGCGTTTTCCTGAGACGCAAACAGGTCTACCTTCGCTCTGCCGAATGTCTTCCACAGCAGTTGGACTGTCTGTGGGTGTAGAGACCATTCCCCTGTCGGAACATTGTCCCTGGACAGTCTGTCTGGTCCCACATTCAGGTGGCCTGGCACGTGCGCTGCTCTCAGCGAGCGCAGATTGTGCTGAGCCCAGACCAAGAGGCACTCCATCAACCTGTAGAGGTTTCGGGACCTGATACCTCCTTGGCAATTTATATAGGCTACCACTGACATGTTGTCCGAACAGACCAAAACATGGTGTCCTTTTATCAGAGGACAAAAACGCCTAAGCGCGTTGTCGACTGCCATAATTTCCAAGCAGTTTATGTGTAGAAGCTTTTCCCACTGGCCGAAGAACGGTCTGCCCTTGAGCAGCGCTCCCCATCCCGAGGTGGAGGCGTCCGTAGACACCACCTTCACACTCGAGGAAGTCCCCAGGCTTACACCTGAACGGTACCAATCGGTCTCTCTCCAAGGTTTCAGAGCTCAGACATCATATACTCTCACAGTTATACCTTTCCCTCCTCTTAGCTAGGTTCTCCTCTCTAGCTGCAGGATCTGCCCTTAGCTTTGCACGGAAACGTGCACCCCTCTCCTTACTAGAAAGAGGCATCTGTAATTAATCTGTAAGAGGCATCTGTAAAAATGCTTGAAATAGGCAGAAATATATTATATATGTTAATATTAATTCATAGTAGTTGTACAAACTATATATGTGATAAAACAATTAAGAAATAACTAAATAATTCAGTTAAATGCTCTGTGTCATATGGTATAACAACATGTCATATGGTAAAATCGTTTGTCCGTATGACATTTTTTGTTTGCCCTTATGACAGTTCCATGCTTTGTCCATTATAACAGGCAGTTGCTTGGCCACCTCCTTCCACCTTTACCCTTGACCTTGACTTTTAAACTTTATATTTCACCTGTAAATCAATATTTTTTCAAATTTTAAATGTATTAAACCCTTTTTTGACGTTTGACCATATGACACCCAAATCTGTGACACATGGTAACACACTTGGAAAAGGTGAAATTACCTGAAATTTAGGAGCAAAATCTTAAAGTTACTTTAAACTTGGCTGGTCTTCAGGGGTCCTCTGAGTGATGTCATCACATGTCACATGACTTAAGTCATTAATATTCAGTTCCAAAATGGCTTCCAAACTTTGTTTTACCGTATGACATAGGGAAAATGTGTCTTTGCGGAACAATTTGTTTTAGATACTAATGACATTTCTTTAAGGTCTATCTCACTGACACTTTAATATGCTTATCTTAAGACTTGAATAAATATGCCAAATGAAAAATTTGATGATTTTTAAACATTTTTAATCATTTTAAATGCAATTGTCTTAAATAACTTTAAGTGAATTCCGTTTGACCGTATGACATTTGACCACATTAATAGTCTAAAAGTTACCTATTTTTGAATTTTTCACACAATTATGAACAGTGAGGAGGACAAATGATGTGAGATTAAAGCATATATATAATTTTAAACCTATTTTATATAAATATATAATATTTATTGCTCCTGGAAGTGCAAATCAGTGCGGCACGTCACTGACCCATATATATAAAAAAAAAAGTCTACTTACTACACTACACTACTTACTAGGGCCGGATAGCTCGCTGGTTGTAGCAAGTGTATGCAAAGACTTGCGTAACTGATATCCCACAGCTCAATGGTAATCTATTTTCAGCATCGTTGATCCCACGCACTCATGGGCAGTTGCAAAATACTAACAACTGGATGCTGAATAACATTTAAAACAAGCTTTAGAGCAACTAAGATATTAATCGGATTTATATGCATAATTATGCTTACAGCTCGCGCTCCTCACCCGCTCACTCACCATCGTGAGAGTGCACTCCGTCTTAAAGGAGCAGTAGCTTAGCCTACCTATCCAACTTGTTTTACGCCTTTTCTGAATTCGGTATTGCTTCGGCATTTATGGACTGGAGATGTTTTTGTCAACCACTTCCCGACCGCCGGGAAGATCTCGACTTATATACCTGGATGATTGCAGACTTAAACCAATCAATAGGGGGAATATATATATATATACATATATTTTTATGTATATCTCAGCTCGTTTTCAAACATAAAGCAACAGCAATTAATGCTGTTAAATTATAACTTATTTTTAACTTTTATTTTTAAATACATTTGAAAATGATTCATGGAAATATATGACTATATCATAAAGAAGAAGCTGAACCTAAAGGAAGCAAGTTGTCACTGGACGTTATGCATTAGTAGTCATGGTTATGAAGGATGTTGGGCTTATATGGGTAGGCCTATGTTGCAGGAGTACATAATACAAAGGAAATAAATTATACATTTACAGTGCTGATATATTTTTCTTCATATCAAGATTTTTTAATACTTGCATTTAAGTTCTTCAGTAACAGAAATATTGTACAATCGCTGTAACGCGTTCTGTTCTCGGCGACTACGTTAATCCACCAATATGTGTCATAGAAATATTTACGTAATAGGTATTTGATATTAAATGTACAAAGAAGGCAGACTAGGATGCTCAGGTCAAAGGTCACGGACTTTGCCAATGTGATTAACACAGTAGACCTAATAGTTATGTTTAAATTATATCATTCAACCAATCACCAGGAATCTTAGTCAAGAAGACTCGAGTGACATTATATTTTCTCATCTGTATGATTTAAATGTTCAGAGATTTTTCTATTCAAGGGACTCACTTGGCTGCCATGGCCAGCGATCTCTCGGCCGTGAATAAAACTTCACTCGTACAAAGGCAACTCGAGAGTAATGTCAGGTGTACACTGCACAGCTGAGAAATAGATTCTGCGCTCAAAAGTCAACAACAGAATATCAAGTGTGATTGAGGTTGTATCTTATCGGTATGCCGTCACCTTACTTCAGGTAAGTATTGTAATAGGATTAATAAGATTAAGATTTAGTGGTTATAAAAAAAAAATAAAAAAAAAATTATTGAGCCTGCTCAGGCTTCGTTCATTCACGCTTTACAGAAATTATCCTATAGTGGCTGCTAACATCCTTTCTGGTCCGAAGTGGTGGAAAAAATTACGTTGTATGTGCTAACAAAGATCGGTTGCATCAAGGCAGATCTTCTCATTAGACGAAAATGCTATTCCTGAGATGTTTATCTGGCAATCAGTAGTCTCCAATTTCATGATTAAGGTTGCTTGAGCACATTCCTGACCACTGCAGTGCTATAGCTACACACTAGTCTACAGGTGGCTCTGCCCTTCAGCAACCCTTGTCCATCACCCCGTCTCCTCTAACAGTGATCATGTAAATTAGTCGCTCTGCTCAATCCAGCTAGTCCATATATCACTGGAGGCCTGGCTCCCTACATCTTAAAAGCTTATATTTCTGCAGTATTTGTTTATAATGTTTCGGTTTTCTTTTCAGATTCCTTTATTTCCCATCCTCATCACGGCCGGTTGTTCCTTCCAAGTCTACAATTACGAAATCAATGTCTGGTGGGTCTCCAGTGTCCCCAGGGTGTGTGTGAGGGGTTTGACTTGGAATGCTCCAAAGATATTTTCTTCTATTATGCTGGAATTGTCATTTGAGTGTGAGTACAGTGCATTGTTTTTGTCTGTCCCTTTGGACGCAGTCAGGCTGCTGCTCCCTGGCACAGGGGGTGGAGTTTCAACAGCTCGTTTTGCAGCTCCGATTACTCAGACATTTTCAAAACTTTTAGCTTCGTCAAACCTACTCAGAGATGGAGAGACTCAGAAGCGTCAACAGGTAGACACCATTTCCGGATGGTTAGTCGAAGAATTATGCGTAGTAATCTTCTAGTCATTCACTATGTCATCCTGTCTCGATAGGCTATAAATCATATTCTGGGAGCTGGATTTATGTAACTTTAGGGTTTGCAATGCCACTTATCCGGAAGGAATGCCGCTCAGTCCCTCTCAGCGTTGCTGTAGTCCTTACAAAGCAATCTCTTTAAATTAAGTCCTCCATGCTCGACTTTGTGCATTGTAACTTTGCAATTGTTGAAATGCTTTAACAGCAACATTACAGAAAGTGGAATCCATTTAACCCCCCTTTTAATTAACTTCCATTCGAAATGGTCTTCTCTTTCTATTTTCATATTCGATTGTAGCCATGTTTTAACAGCATTCATGGCTCATGCACCCAGGGTAATTTAATTCAGATCTAACACTCCGATCTTGCCATGGTCTTTCTTTTTCTGATTTGCGTTCTCACTTAATTTCTTTACTCTTTCTTAAGCACTCCAAATGACTAAAGTTCTGGTATCACATTAACAAATTCTAAAATTAGCAATAAATGTTGTCCCTTCTATCTATGAGTAAATTCCTAAAATCCTCCCTAGATTCTCAGATCACTCCCTCTATTTTCCTACCTAACGAAGCATCTCTCTCTAAAGTCTGGTTCAGGACTCATCTAGTTTCAGTCCTCAAAAGCTACAGCTGTCTCCCTTTCAGCATACCGGTCATTCCTGCAGGATCGGGGCAGCCACTACAGCAGCCAAATGCGGCATTTCTACTTCAGCTATCAAGATGCTGGGCAGATGGTTTTCCTCTGCATTCAAGTCTTATTTAAGAAATGATTCTAAAATCATTCTGGAAGCTCAGCAAGCTCTTCAGTAACGATTCAGGTAAATCCTCATGCAAATACTGGTGGTGGTGTCATGTTTCAATTAATCTGTGCTGGAACTCTAGCTTGCATCACCCGATAAGCAGATAATGTGGTCTGTCTCCATGTGGCTATTGCAGCCTCGTTTCATGTGGCTGTCTGGTCTTGTCTCTCGTCTATGTGTGGTCCATCACGGCCTTGTGGCCGTTTGTGGACATGTCCTGAGTGGCTATCATAGCCGCGTTCTGTGTGGTCGATTTTGCCCGTGTAGCCTATCGTGGCCTTGTCCTTATGGCCCATCGTGGTCTTGTGGTCCATCGTGGCCTTGGTTTTGTGTGGCCTAGCGGCCTTGTCTTGTGAAACTTGTCTTTTGTGTGGCATTAGCGGCCGTTGTGGCTCCTAAGCGGTCTCGTCTCTGTGGTCTCCCATGGCCGTGTGGCCTATCGTGGCCTTGTCCTGCAAGGCCCATCGAGGTCTAGTGACCTCTAGAGGTCGTGGTTTCATGTGGCTTTATGGCCGTGTCTATGTTTAGCCTGTTTATGTGTGGCCTTTAGTGGCTTTGTGGCTTTTTGCGGCCTTGTCCTATGTGTGGCCATTCGTGGTCTGTGGTCCATCGCGGCCTTCGTTTTGTGTGGTCTATCATGGCCGTGTGGCCTATCGTGGCCTTGTCCTGTGTGTGGCCCATCGGGGTCTGTGGTCCATCGAGGCCTTGGTTTTGTGTGGCTTAGTTGCCTTGTCTTATAGGCTTGTCTCTGTGTGGCATTAGCGGCCGTTGTGGCTCCTAAGCGGTCTCGTCTATGTGGTCTCCCATGGCCGTGTGGCCTACCGTGGCCTTGTCCTATATGTGGCTATTATGGCCTCGTGGCTCATCGAGGCCTTGGTTTTATGTGGTCCAATGGCCGTCCGGTCTATCGTGGCCTGTCTCGTTTGTGGTCTTTTGTGTCTAATGGCCATCATGGCCAGCTATATGTGGTCTATCATGGCCGTGTAGCCTGCATGGCTTGTCTGCATATGCCCATTGAGGTATGTTGGTCCATCGCGGCCTTGTTATGTGTGGTCGAGCCGGCCTTGTGGTCAAGCATGACCTTGTATTTATGTGCGGTCCATCGTGGCCTTGAGGTCAAGCATGACCTTGTGTTTGTGTGCAGTCCATCGTGGCCTTGTGGTCAAGCATGACCTTGTGTTTATGTGCAGTCCATCGTGGCCTTGTGGTCAAGCATGACCTTGTGTTTATGTGCGGTCCATCGTGGCCTCGTGGTCAAGCATGACCTTGTGTTTATGTGCGGTCCATCGTGGCCTCGTGGTCAAGCATGACCTTGTGTTTATGTGCGGTCCATCGTGGCCTTGTGGTCAAGCATGACCTTGTGTTTATGTGCGGTCCATCGTGGCCTTGTGGTCAAGCTTGACCTTGTTTATGTGGTCTATCACGACCTGGCGCCTCAATGGCTTTTATGTGCAGCCTATCAGGGTCAAGTGGTCCATCGCTGCTTCGTCTCTATGTGGTCATCACGACCTCGTGCTTTATAGCTATTATGTGTGGTCTTTGGACCTTGTCTTTATGTTGTCTATCACATCATGTCTATGCACAGCAAATTTGGCATTATGGTCCATTGAGGCCTTGTCTAAGTGGTCATCATAATCGAGCAATATTATGGCTTTCACGTATGGTCTATCGTGACCTTGTCTTTATGCAGTTCATTTTTTAATATATAAAAAAAAAAAAAAAAAAAAAAAAAAAAAGCTTTTTCACGTTATTAACTTTTCTTTCTCATTCCAGGAACTGCAGGATCCACGACTGGTGGGTACTCTTACTTACAGTTCTTCGGGGGTGGGCTCCGTCCCGGCGGAGGTATTCCTCCACCTATCTTTGGGGGTGGGCTCCGTCCCGGCGGAGGTATTCCTCCGTCCCGGTGGAGGTATTCCTCCACCTATCTTTGGGGGTCGGCTGCGCCCCTGCCTTCATCTTCAGGCGGGATTTGCAGATTCCGTTACCCTCGCATTGCTTGCTAAGGACGGGGCCTACGCCAAAGACTATGCTTGCTGAGCTATTAATAAATTTACTCGTTATATCATTTTATCTCCCGAGTCTTTCTGGTAGAAATGTAAGCTTAGCGTTAAGTTCTGCCAGGAAGACTCAATCAGCGCGTCATGAATTAACTCACTTCTAACCAATCATGTGTTAACACTCTCAGTATAAAAGAATGGTACTTACATCCGTCTGAGTTCGCAGATACTGACGGCGACAATTACCTCCAGCCTCCCCAACCACCTCCAAGATGGTCCTTTCCCTCCATCCTCCCCACCACCACCAGGATGGTCCCTTCCTTTGCCTCCAGGGGGTCGGCTGCGCCCCTGCCTTCATCTTCAGGCGGGATTTGCAGATTCCGTTACCCTCGCATTGCTTGCTAAGGACGGGGCCTACGCCAAAGACTATGCTTGCTGAGCTATTAATAAATTTACTCGTTATATCATTTTATCTCCCGAGTCTTTCTGGTAGAACTAGGGTTACATATGTAAGCGAGACGTTTTGTGTGAATGTACATTTTTGACCAACTTATTTTAATAAAAATGTTCTTACTTTTTATGTCATTTCTAGCAAGAAACTAATATTGTAGTAATTAAATATTTGCTTCGTTATTAACCAAAAAACTCTTGCCATAGAAAGATATGGTAAAAATCAAGAGTAGTATGCGGTTCCGATTTCATCAATAGAGTTGTGCTGGAGTATATAATGTTTACTTGCTTAACTTTTGAGGCCTATATTCCATGCCTTCAGGGTTAAAATCTTTTACACAGGTATAACAGAAAATAGAAACACACACATACACCAGTATAAGTGGTACGTTTTTAAACTTATTCTGTATGTTTTTTGACTGGGTAATGAGCCAGTGGAGGTATTCCTTTCCTCCTTTCATGTGACTCACTTTTCACCTGTAAGTTGCCACATTCACATTCATGTCACACTTTCAATTCCCCTGAAAACTTTTGGCATCCCTGTTGAATAGCAATAGGGGCTATTAAATAGGGGCAGTTGTGGCCTAATGGTTAGAGCAGGGGTGCCCAATCCTGTTCCTTGAGATCTACCTTCCTGCAAAATTCAGCTCCAACCCAGATCAAACACAACTGAACCAGCTATTTAAGATTTTGAGGAGCACTTGATAATTACACAGGTGAGTTGGATCTAGTTTGGATCTGAACTCTTCAGGTATGTAGATCTCCAGGAAAAGGATAGTTAGAGAGTGTTAGAGAGTTGGAAACTCTGGAAGGAAACTCAGCAGGAAACGACTGAGGTGCCTTGAGCAAGGCACCTAACCCCCAATTGCTCCCCGGGCACTGTAGACTAGAGAATGGCTGCCCACTGCTCCAGGTGTTTGTGTGCACTGGTTGGATAGGTTAAATGCAGAGGACAAATTTAGAGTATGGGTTACCATACTTGGCCTTCACATCACTTCAATACTTTATAAACTTTCCTTTTCACATTTTTGTAATAATTGTTTTGTAGTGTTAATAAATGTGTATGTCAATGCTTTCTTTTTAAGGGGGCACTGCCTCAGTTGCCTTGCAGCCTGCTCCACACTCTCTCCACACTCTCTAACATTTCTCTGCTAAACTGGATTACTACTGCACTAGCTATTCTTAAAAAAAAAAAAGAAAAAAAGTCTGCTACACATCTGAGAATAGAACAGACCCACTGACATGAGAACAACACACACTTGTCTCATTCCCATTATTTTAAATTTCTCAAGTAGAAAGTTAATTTAATGAGAATTATCACCGGCTAATGGGAATTAGAATTAGTCAGATGAAGAAGATTATCTTGGCATTATTAGCACTATCTGTCAACCTCAATTAAAATGATGGTAATTAGGAGAAGGCTCAGTATTGCTACTTGCAGACAATTATTTGCTGGACAGAGGAAAGCCAAGTTGCACTTTTTTTCTAGTAAAGATTCTTCTATAGGCACACTTCCTCTTCTTCTATATAATTGCTGACATTTCACAAAATTATTGGTCCAGATGGCCTTGTTCTTCTGGTAAGGTAGTTTCAAATATCTTGTGTGATATTATATATTGCTACTGAAACAAATATCAAAAAGTATCAAGTTGAGCTCTCTCTCTCTCTCTCTCTCTCTCTCTCTCTCTCTCTCTCGCGAGCTGAGAGACCGGCGTTTAGCTCTTGAAACATCACGCGCCGATGTACACAAATCAGTGATTAACGTTACTAACCCGCTGACTCCGACTTCGTCTACTCCGTGCGTTTCTCAGCATCGGTCCCGATCAGCCATGGTCTCGTTCACTCCGGCTCCAACATGCCACCACGAAGCCTGGGTGGTTCCGCAGCGGAAGACGCGAGTCAGGTCTAGACCAAGACTCTCTCCGACCCTCCCGGTTTTCGAGTTATCCACACAAAACCGCTTCTCCCCTCTTCGCGAAACAGAACGCGATGCTATGATCATCGGCGATTCCATCGTTCGGCACGTACACGCTACGTTAGGTAAAAGTAAGTGCACAGTCACTGCTTTCCTGGTGCTCGTGTTTCTGAAATCGCTGCTCGCGTTCCCGAGATTCTGAACGGTGACGAGCGCTTCGGAACTGTGGTCCTGCACGCGGGAGTGAACGACATCAGGCTGCGCCAGACGGAGGTTCTGAAGGAAGACTTCAGGAGCCTGATCGATACGGTACGCAGCACATCGCCTGAAACAACGATCATTGTGTCAGGACCGCTTCCCACGTACCGACTAGGGCATGAAAAGTTCAGCAGATTATTTGCGCTAAATGAATGGTTAATGTCATGGTGCAATGAGCAGAAACTGCTCTTTGTAAATAATTGGAATCTGTTTTGGGAGCGTCCTAGGCTTTTCCGTGCTGATGGCTTACACCCAAGCAAATTCGGAGCAGATCTTCTGTCGGATAACATCTCCAAAATGTTAAATACCGCTTGACTAGTAACCAAAAGTCCAAATCATAGTCTCTGCTGCACCAATTTAACTGATATAAATACTAGTGTAGAACATTGCATAGAAACCGTGTCTGTGCTGCCTTATGGCAGTCTATAATTTAATAAATAAGTTAAATGGGTTAAAATGTTTAAAAAAGCATTTCTAAAAGTTTCTTATAGTATTTCATGTTTATTTGTAAGTTTTATTTAAAAATATTAGCGGACAATTTCATTTCCGCTTCTGCCGCACTAACTTCCGGTTTCGGTTTCATGGTAAACAAAGCAGGCGGAATCCAGCATGACACGGTCAGCGATCTGTCGCCATTCTCTCTAAAGCTCTGACAAGGCAATGCCGTAAGTTTATATATGTGTTTATAAGGATCTTAAGTAATGTATTTTTGT
This sequence comes from Leuciscus leuciscus, assembly GCF_965113295.1. NCBI lineage: Eukaryota > Metazoa > Chordata > Actinopteri > Cypriniformes > Leuciscidae > Leuciscus > Leuciscus leuciscus. The sequence continues at coordinate 22,895,463 of NC_138728.1, read as the reverse complement.
ATTATCTGATTGGGAAATGCACTTTAAAGCGCCGATGTATGACTTTAGTTTCGTCTGTATAGAGCTCAGTTTTTCTAAGAGCATGTTGTGTATGCTTTCAGTTTTCACCATCTGGAGAAGAAATTAAAATGCAAAAACGTCCCTTGTGGTCCTGGTCTTCTTCAGTGGTTTATCTACGTGTCATTTGGCAACATTATAGTGAAAAGGCAGCATTAAGAGCTTCATCGTGGTCAAAATGGCAGCTAGCAAAAGATCTGCTACAAATGCTTCAAGTCTTTCATCCTCATCTGCAAGCAGTGCCGCTCGTGCTCGGGCCAAAGCAGAAGCCGCTAGTGTAAGAGCCTCATATGCAAGCAAGGAAGCACAGTTAAAAGTGGAAAAAGTGAAAATCGACACAGAGCTACAGGTGCTAGAATTACAAAGAGAAGCAGATGCCGCAGTAGCTGAGGCAGAGGTGCTAGAAGAAGCAGAGGCAATACGAGATGGGCATGAGAGCCGAAGATCAGAATCAGATAGAGTTAAAAAAGAAAGAACATGTGAATATGTGAAATCTCAAATGAATGTGAATAAACATAATGACCCCGCTCCAGTCACCTGCAACCGAAGTGTTGAAATAGAGGGCACATTCATCACATGGAATCCTTCTGAAAACGACGTTTCAGACGCAGAGCCTTCACCTGTTAACACTAGGCCCAGGCACCACAACCAACACACATCTGTGACTATCCAAACCACATCTTCCTCTCCTAAAGGTGAGAATAAACCAAAAAGTAATCAAACAAAGAACGCACTCAACCCATTCTCCAGCCCTTTCGTGCCTCTTTACAACTCACCTGGTAGCACGTCACACCAAGCAGAGCCACTTGCACAATATATGGCACGCCGTGACCTCATCACTTCAGGTCTATACCAATATGATGACAAACCAGAGAACTTTAGAGCGTGGCTATCCTCATTTACCGGGGCTACAGCAGACGTTCACCTCACGCCAACACAAGAGCTCGATTTGATGACAAAATGGTTAGGAAAGGAGTCAAGCAGTCAAATTAAACGCATTCGCTCTGTGTATGTCAATAACCCTGCATAGCTTTACAGAAAGCATGGGACAGACTCCAAGAGTGTTATGCGGCTCCTGAAATCATCGAAAAATCGCTCTTCCAGAGATTGGACAGTTTTCCTAAAATGACAGCAAAGGATAATGTGAAACTCAGGGAACTTGGGGATCTGTTACAGGAGATTCAAGGAGCAAAAGAGGATGGGTATCTGCCCGGTCTTCTCTATCTTGACACGTCACGCGGAATCAGGCCAATTGTGGATAAACTCCCATATGGAATTCAGGAGAAGTGGATGTCACTAGGTTCACAATATAAGGAGGATCATCATGACTGCTTTCCACCTTTCAGTTACTTTTGTAAGTTCATATGCAAAGAAGCTAAGAGACGTAACGATCCAAACTTTAACCAACAGAACAGCCAAACACAATTAAAATTAGAAAGACCCAACCTGAGAAACTTTAGCTCCGCCAAACCCATCTCCGTAAATAAAACTAATATTACACCCCCCAACAAGGACTTTAAAAGCAACTGCCCGCTGCACAATAAGCCCCACCCACTCAATAAATGCAGGACATTCAGGTACAAACTGCTCGATGAAAGAAAGGCCTTCCTCAAAGAGAAAGGAATCTGTTTCAAGTGCTGTGCTTCGGACACTCATCTCGTTAAGGACTGCAAATCCACAGTAAAGTGCTCCGAATGTGAAAGTACGAGCCACGAAACAGTAATGCATCCTGGCCCTCCACCACAAACCTTCAAGGCTCCTGCTCCCGCACAAGAGGGTGGCGGGGAGGGAAAATATATCTCAGATAGCATCGCAGTAACCACAACATGCACCAAAGTGTGCGGTCCAGGTCAGTGGGGTCGTTCTTGTTCAAAAATATGTCTCACAAAGGTGTATCCAGAGGGTCACAAGGACAGTGCGGTTAAGGCTTACGTCATACTTGATGATCAGAGCAATCGTTCCTTAGCCAGGCCAGAGTTCTTTGATCTGTTCAAGATCAAAGATAAGCTAGTCAGTTATGATTTAAAAACATGTTCAGGCCTCGTTGAAACATGGGGGAAAAGGGCTGAAGGCTTTCACATTGAGTCTTTAGATGGGTCTGTGGTAATCCCACTCCCTCCTCTCATTGAATGTCAGGACATTCCTAATGAAAGAAGCGAGATCCCTACACCAAACGCTGCACGGCACCAGCCACACCTTCGGTCCATAGCAAAGTACATTCCAGAGCTAGACCATAAGGCAGAAATACTTCTACTGCTTGGGCGAGATGTTCTACGTGCACACAAAGTTAGGGAACAAGTTAATGGCCCTCATCATGCGCCCTTCGCCCAGCGCCTAGATTTAGGGTGGGTCGTAGTCGGGGAGGTGTGTGTAGGTAAGGTCCACAAGTCCACAGTCAACTCATTCAAGACAATTATTCTTGAAAATGGCCGCCCCAAAACTTCCGTCAGCTCAGGGAAACGCCATGCATTAACAGGCACTCTAAGGCTCCAGAGCAAAGTCTGGGACAGTCAGTTTTCAACCACAGCAAAAACGACAATGAGCCAGCTCCCTCCATAGATGACACACTCTTTTTAGAGATCATGGGCGAAAGCATGTACAGAGACGATGACAATAGCTGGGTCGCCCCACTTCCTTTCAAAGAGCCTCGCCGGAAAATGCCTAACAATAGAGAGCTAGCAGTCAGACGTTTTTTGTCTCTCAAACGGAGCATGCAAAAGAAACCCCACATGCAGCAGCAATACGTGGAGTTTATGGGAGGGATTTTCTCCAACGGTCACGCTGAGATAGCGCCCGCTCTTAAGCAAGGAGAAGAATGCTGGTATCTCCCCACGTTTGGGGTCTACCACCCTCAAAAACCCAACAAGATCAGGGTAGTTTTTGATTCCAGTACCCAAGAGGACGGTGTCTCACTCAATAGTGTACTCCTCACTGGCCCCGACTTAAACAATAGTCTCATTGGGGTACTCCTCCGCTTCCGTAAAGAAAGCATTGCTGTTATGGCCGACATACAGCAAATGTTTCACTGTTTCATGGTGCGTGAGGATCACCGGAACTATCTTCGCTTTCTGTGGCACATGGACAATGATGTTGAAAAGGAGGTCATTGACTATAGGATGAAGGTCCATGTGTTTGGGAACTCTCCATCTCCCGCTGTGGCTGTTTACGGATTGCGCAAGGCCATTGAAGCTGGAGCGAAAGACCATGGAGCTTCTACGTCGACGATGGACTGATTTCTGTGCCTTCTGCAGCCGAAGCGATCGACTTGCTCCAAAGAACGCAAGCTTCACCTGCTGAGTCCAATCTGCGCCTGCATAAGTTTGCTTCTAACTCACCATCAGTCATGCAAGCCTTCTCTCCTGAAGATTGCGCAGCAGTCTTGAAAGATCTGGATCTGAGTGGTGAGGAAACACAATCACAGCGCAGTCTAGGCCATGTTGTGTATGCTTTCAGTTTTCACCATCTGGAGAAGAAATTAAAATGCAAAAATGTCCCTTGTGGTCCTGGTCTTCTTCAGTGGTTTATCTACGTGTTCATTTGGCAACATAATAGTGTCTATTCCTCGTTTAGTGAGATCAAATAATAAATCTACTGCAGGATCTAGGAAAAATCTAATTGTTATTAAAACAGAAAATGTTGCTATTAGTAAACAAAAACAATTTCTAAAGCTAGGTATTCTAAACATTAGATCACTCACACCTAAGGCAGTTATTGTAAATGAAATAGTCACAGATAATAGCTTCGGTGTACTTTGCCTTACTGAAACCTGGCTTAAACCAAATGATTATTTCGGTCTAAATGAGTCTACTCCATCTGGATACTCCTATTAAGCATGAGCCCCGTCTGATTGGCCGTGGCGGCGGTGTTGCAACAATCTATAGAGATATTATCAATGTTACTCAGAAAACGGGTTATACGTTTATTTCGTTTGAAGTACTTGTACTGAATGTTACGCTCTTAGATGTTAGAAAAACATCCCTATTATCTCTAGCCTTGGCTACCGTATATAGACCGCCTGGGCCTTACGCTGATTTCCTAAAAGAGTTTGCAGATTTTCTCTCAGACCTATTAGTCAATGTCGATAAAGCATTAATTGTTGGAGATTTTAACATACACGTAGATAATCCAAATGATGCGTTAGGGGCTGCGTTTACAGATTTATTCAATTAATTTGGGGTCAAGCAAAACGTCACCGGACCAACTCATCGTCTTAATCATACACTCGATTTAATTATATCACATGGAACCGATCCAACCGATATAGATATCATTCCACAAAGTGATGATGTCACTGATCATTACATGGTAACTTGCATATTACGTACTGCTGTAATATGTCATGCGGCGCCGCGTTATCAACCAGGCAGAACAATCCTTCCATCCACCATAGATCATTTCTCAGCTGCTGCCTGAACCCAAACAAACAGATGAACTAGAAGAACTAACTAGCACTATGAGCACCATTCTCTCTAGAACATTGGATGTGGTTGCACCTATTAAATTAAAAAAGGTCAGAGAGAAAATTAAAGCACCATGGTACAACAATACTACGCATGTTCTAAAGAGAGAAACCCGTATTTTAGAGCGTAAATGGAAACAAACTAATTTAGAGGTCTTTAGAATTGCGTGGAAAGACAGTATGTCACGTTATAAAAAGGCCCTAAAAGCGGCCAGGGCTGAGCACCTCCGCAAACTAATAGAAAACAACCAAAACAATCCAAGGTTTTTATTTAACACCGTGGCTAGACTAACAAATAAACAGACGTCACCCGAACAAAATATCCCGTTACAGTTCAGTATAGTAATGATTTCATGAACTTCTTCACTGAGAAAATAGAAAGCATCAGAACCACAATTGTAAACGTTCAATCTTCAATTGCGCCTTATAATTCAGCCTCAATTATCACCCCGCAAGAACAATTACAGTGCTTTACAACTATAGAACAAAAAGAGTTAAATAAACTTATCACTTCATCTAAAACAACAACATGTTTATTAGATCCTATACCAACTAAACTATTGAAAGAAGTGTTACCTGTAGTGGAAGAGCCTCTCCTCAATATTATTAACTCGTCTTTATCTTTAGGTCATGTTCCAAGAACATTTAAACGGGCAGTTATAAAACCTCTCATTAAGAAACCACAATTAGATCATAATAACCTAGCAAATTATAGACCCATTTCAAATCTTCCATTTATGAAAAAAGTTTCAGTCTGGATTCAGACCGCACCATAGCACTGAAACTGCGCTCGTTAAAATCACAAATTATTTACTTTTAGCTTCTGACCAAGGCTGTATCTCAATACTAGTTTTACTTGATCTTAGTGCTGCGTTCAATACTATAGATCACACAATACTCTTAGATCGACTACAAAATTATACTGGTGTTCAAGGACAAGCATTAAGCTGGTTCAAATCATGCCTATCTGACCGCTACCATTTTGTCTATTTAAATGGAGAAAAATCGATCATAACTCCAGTAAACTATGGAGTGCCGCAGGGATCTGTCTTAGGCCCTCTGTTATTCTCAATATATATGATGCCACTTGGAAATATTATAAGGAAACATGGAATTAGTTTCCATTGTTATGCTGATGACACTCAAATATATATTTCATCACGGCCGGATGAAAACGCTAAATTTTCCAAATTGACAGAGTATGTTAAAGATATAAAAGATTGGATGCGGCGTAATTTTCTTTTATTAAATCCAGACAAGACAGAGGTAATACTTATCGGTTCAAAAAACCGCCCACAAAACCTCGCACAATACAACTTTAACATCATAGGATGTCCTGTTACTTTATCCTCTACAGTAAAAGACCTGGGTGTTATACTCGATTGCAACCTGTCTTTTGAAAATCATATTTCATATGTTACAAAAACAGCCTTTTTCCACCTTAGAAATATTGCTAAGCTACGTAATATGCTATCAGTTTCTGATGCAGAAAAGTTAGTTCATGCATTCATGACCTCGAGACTAGATTACTGTAATGCTTTATTAGCTGTTTGTCCTGCATCCTCAATAAACAAGCTACAGTTAGTCCAAAATGCCGCCGCTAGAGTTCTTACTAGATCAAGAAAATATGATCATATAACACCGATTTTATCATCACTGCATTGGTTACCTATAAAACTCCGTATTAATTACAAGGTATTGCTACTGACTTATAAAACCCTAAACGGCTTAGCTCCAGTCTATTTAACGGATCTTCTATCGCCCTATAATCCATCGTGCTCTTTAAGATCACTAAATTCAAGGCTTTTGGTCATACCTAGGATATCCAGAACCACCAAAGGAGGGAGAGCATTTTCACATTTAGCTCCTAAACTCTGGAATAGCCTTCCTTCGTTGCTCAGACTCACTCTCCCAGTTTAAAACTAGATTAAAGTCGCATCTCTTCAGCCAGGCATTCATATAATATTTTTCATCTTACAGTTCAAACTACAATCCGGCCTCTAGCTCATAAATGCCAGAGGAGAACTGGCCCCCGACTGAGCCTGGGTTCTCCCAAGGTTTTTTTTTCTCCATTAGGTCACCTGATGGAGTTTTAGGACACCATTAGGTCACTTGATGGAGTTTTTCGGTTCCTTGCCACTGTTGCCTTTGGCTTGCTCAGTTGGGGATATTTTGGGGATATTTTATTTTATTTTATCAATCAATAAATTCCACTAGTAACAAACCTTGTTGTATTATTTTAATTTAATACTGTGAAGCTGCTTTGATACAATCTGTATTGTGAAAAGCGCTATACAAATATACTTGACTTGACACATCAGTGTTCAAACACCATGTAAAAGTGAATTTTGCATAATAGGTCCCCTTTAATACATTTAAAGCCCCTTTCACACAGATATTCCGGAAAATACACGGATAAAGTGACCCGGGATTTGCCCCGGGTTCGTTTGATTTTGGTTCATTCACACTGCCAGTGATTTTCCGGAATCAGAGAGTGCGTTCACACACAACCCGTAAAAATTCCGTAAAGACCCGTGACATCGATGTGACTTGTAATGTATCAGCAGCGTCTTAAGTTTGCTTATGAGCTGCAATTTCTCTCTCTAGAAACCACGCTTGTGCATTTTTTCTCTGATTCGGTCATAAACTTGCATTACGTACCATTTCACAGCTGGCGAACGATCCCGGCTTCAGCGTCATCACTACAACACGGCATTATTACGGCTTTTGTTCACACAGCGCGCGTTCCGGGACTGAACACGGCAATGTTACTAGGTCCCCAACCCGGCATCGATCCCGGCATCAATCCCGGGTCGTGATTGCGTTCACACAGAAGGTGTTCTGGCAATTTGCCGGCAATTTGCCGGGTTCAAAGCGCTGTGTGAAAGGGGCTTAAGAGAAATGCAAAGGGACCTGCATTTATGGAATTAATTTGGCTTACGTCAAGTGTGATTCTGTTAATTTAGCGTGGGTTAGTCGAGAATGCGGTTGTCCTGAAAATGTGCTGGTGTCCATACGGTTATAGAATAGGATTGTCACACTCAGCGCTGCCATAGATCCATTTTTGTTTTGTGTCGGATTGCCTCCGTCTGCTTCTGGGCGGCTGAGAACTGCTGGGCAAAGCTCTCGACCGCTTCGCCGAATAACCCGACCTGGGACAGATATTTCTCCAGGAACCAGGAACCGATATTTATCGGTGTCCCTCATATCGGCCAGGTTGAGCCAAAGGTGGTGCTCCTGGACCACCAAGGTGGACATCGCCTGACCGATAGAAGGTGCGGTTTCCTTTGTCACCTGGAGGGCGAGGTCAGTTGCCGCATGGAGCTCCCGGAGGACCTCTGGGTCAGAACCGCCCTCGTGCATGTTCATGCAGGGCAGAATAGACGCTAGATCGGGGCATAGGCAAGGGGACTGCACCTCCCTTGAGGTAAGCGAGTCTCGATCTTAATGTGGTCATAGTCATATTCCTGCAATGGGAACATGAACTATTCACAAAAGCTGCCTCAGCATGCTGAATGCCCAAACATGTGAGACAACTATGTGCGTGTGCCCGCTTCCTGTTTATACCCGCGCTGAATTCACTTATGCCAACGGTCATTGGCTCTTCCTGTAGACACTCGAAGATGATAGGGCTCCCTATAAGTGATCCCAATGTCGTCACGTCGACGTTACGTTGAACGTGAGCGACTGAAAGGGAACTGTTTTTGTACAAAATGCCTGATTTGAAAGAAGTGAAGGTGGCTGCTGGGTAGTAAAGACCCCATTTTCGTTTAAAATGATTAACTGAGAATGAGGCCCTTTGTCAAGCAAATGTTGGATCAGCGGAAAAGGAGAAAAGGAGTAAAAAAAAAAAAAAAATTTATATTTGAATGACTTCTAGGGAAATTAGCAACTCTGTTGCCTGGCAAGGAAAGCTGAAAGCAAATTACATTAAGTATTGCTTGGATGATATCTCATTATGAACCTAGGCAAACATCTCTACTGTAGGATTAACTGCAACTATTCCAGTAAAGGAATTTTGTTAAATTTACAATCCCAATACTATTGTGCCAGGCAACCATCAGAAACTGATCGCTTGTGATGTGCAGATGCATAAAATTATATAATTCACACCAACGACCAGTTAAGCTTTTCCAATTCACCTATACTGCATGTTTTTGAATTGTGGGGGAAACTGGAGCACTAGAAAGCCATGCAGACACCAGGAGAACATGCAAACTTGAACCGGGGACCTTCTTGCTGTGAGGCAACAGTGCTACCCACTGAGCCACCCTAACTTATTTTTATTCAACGTATTAATTGGTGAAATGTTAAAGAATAGCGAGCCTTTTTTGCCATGTTCTTATACCAAATTGATTTTGTCTGCATGGTTGGCTCAAAGCAGATGAGTTTTACTTTGGGAAATGTGGATTAACTAAGACCTGAACTTGAAATGTGAAAGGATAAACCAGTCAATATGCACTGATTACTGATAATGGCATGCAAGCCACGGGATAATCTTTATAAGCTTGTTTTTATCTTAAGAGGGAAAAGAGACTGCAAACAACTCAAAGCAAATGAAATACTGCTGAATACATTTTTACTGTATGGATGCCAAATGCGGGGCAGCAGAAGACAGTTGCAAAGTAGATTTTTACGCTTTATGTACGATTTTGTGAGTGGTTGCTTACTGACCTGCGTCAAAAGAGCCCACTCCCAAATCTCTATGAAATTTTGATTCTTGGATATGGCTTGGGTTTACTGACTATTAAGTGAAATCTAGTTTCTTATAGCAGTAATGACAATTACAGTGGCAGCACACCTAAAAAAAAAAACAAAAAAAAAAACAACCATCTCATTTGGGCATTCATATCTGTAACAATATGTTTAATTATGTACCACAATGTACTACTGAGGGTTTGTGGTTTGCTTAACTCCAAGGATAAGCAATTAGCTCAGATAATACAATGTTGGTTATTTTGAGATTTTATTCCAAATGCCAGTGTAATGGATAAAATATATAAATAGACTTAAAAACAAAACAAATTTAATGCCAAAGACAACATTTTCACACTCTTACAATATAACAATCATGACCATGTAATCTCTGTCATGTAATCTCAGTCATGACCATGATTATAATCAAATGCTCATTGACAGGAATAAAAAGGAAAGGATAGTTTATACCTGGATTGATCATCAGTCTTGCACATCTGAGACTTCTATTCAAATTTAGGACTGAAGAAAATTATTCAAAACCAAAGCCTGAGCGATTCTCCTTGGGATATGCAGTAATAATAGCTAATTTATGCACCCTCATGGATGCAATTATTTCTTTCTGCTGAATTTGTGACTGTGGCACAAAACCAGTCACAAGCTGAAACATGACACACAAATATCCTGTTTATCAGCAGATGAATTATCACCATTTTTTTGAGATTAGTGACCCTGGCTGACACCTCTATGGATCCTGGTTTCTTTCTCTTTCCATAATCCCCTTGCCTGAGGATTGTTGAAGATTTTAGTCTTTGCGGATTTTATCGTCTTTTAGATCCCCTGGTAAAGCTTAAGGCACCATCTTACCTGTCACTTCTGGCTTAGATTGTTCAATGAATATAGAAAGTCCTGATTTAGAGGATTGAGGCATGATTGATCAATAGTGCCTGTAAATGATTGGAATTGGGAAAGCTACAGAAGAGAGTGCTGAGATGATCAGAATTGTTTAGGTTTGTAGATAGACTAATGGAAGTTATTGGGGTCAATAACTGAAAATATGCTAAGCTTAAAGTCAACATGAAATGAAAGCGAGCCTATTTTCTTCGTTCCCAGTGAACATTATTCTAAAGAAAAATGTTTTCATCTTTCATTAAAATCTGATAACTTGCTCCAGCTCTAAAATTACTTTCTTTTTCAATTGACGTAACCCAATGTTACTCAATTCACAGATGACGTAGTGATATTTGATCACATGTAACTTAAGGTATCAGATGACCCCTCCCCCTCTGCACCAGTCAAGAATACTATCTTAATTTAAGAACACTCCCAAAAGAGATGTTCGATAATTTAGAATTAAAGTAAACTAGAGGGAATTGGTCAGCTGATTTATCTGAAGGATTTGTAAGAATCTGGACAACTAGTAGTGATCATCAACACAATGAAGACACAGTTGTGATAAAATGAATGCAATTTATTAACAATAGATATGCAAGAGTAGATACCATAATGATTAATAATGCTAATAATGAATGCACAAGGGTGTGTCTACCCGGGGTACATATTTAAGCGTTTTCAGGCCCCCAAAATGCTTTTGTCGTGTAAATGAATGGCCAAAACGCATAAAAAGTTTTACATTTTGGTTGAAAACGGTATCATGTAAACAGCCCTTCAGATCCACACCAAGATGCTGGATCAAGTCTCTTTACCAGAACCCGTTAATTTGCAAGCATGGTTTCAGGCCTATCCACAATTCACTATCTTGTACTTACCCCACTGTCCTTTCCTTAACCCTCATACTGCCCCATAGTGTACTTAGCCCCATACTGTCCTTTCCTTAACCCTCATACTGCCCCATAGTGTACTTACCCCCATACTGTCCTTTCCTCATATGATTGTCCTTGTCATTCTGGGACGACATTCATCTTCATTCTTGTCCTCCCGAACAAGGCACCCTTCTCATCCTCTTAAAACGTCCTAAAACAACCTGTTACTTGGAGCTTATGATGTGCTTAACAAAAGGTGTTTCACACAAGGTCTGGTGGTTAGGAGTTAATGAAGCTTTAGTCTCAACTAGAGCTGTATTCTTTGCCCCCTTCATTTTCATTCCCGATGTTATATCTTTCTATCACACGACAAATGTGTTAAGAGAGTTGAATGGTCATTTGACACCTTTAGCCACTGCTCCCAAGAAAGCTGTAATGTGAGGGTGTGAGATAGGAAATTAAGAAGCATAAGTCTCCTGATCATGCTTTGGGAGCTTGGCTTGTCACCTGCATTCCACTATGTCAGTTGCCACAATGTGACAGTTGATGGATTCTGGGAGATATTAGGAAAGAGTAATCTTAAACACACAGCCCCTTTACCCCAATCTCCCAAAGCTTGTCTCAGCAAATATAACAAGGTGCTGTCTCCACTTAAGGTATCTGTTTTTCTATGGCATGAGATGATACACTTATTTCGGAGCTGCTGTAACTAAAATTTGTAAGAGATTGTAAGACAGTGGTCTCAAACTCCTCAAGCTCCTGGAGGGCCATTGTCCTGCAGAGTTTAGCTCCAACCAGCTCCAACTCACTGCCTGGAAGTTTCTAGAGGCGTTTCTCAATACCAATTATGCAAAGTTTGGACTTGCATCCTTGGTAGTTCGGATTTTAAAAATATTAAACATATTAATATGTGCAGGCAATATGTGCATATGTACTCTGATTATCTTCACTGTAGTAAAATGAAATATGACATAAAACACAAACATGTATCTTTTTGTTAAATGTCAGTTTTAGTGATCAATAATAGCCATTATAAAAGTATAAGTAAAAGGTATAAAAAGCTATACAATAAGAGATAAAGCAAACAATTCAGTCAAACTTACAAAGTCAGCGTAGGCTAAAACAGTAAAGATAAATAGCCTATATCTAGAAAGTTATGAAACTTCAATTTGCCCTCAGCCAAAACGATTTGCCAGGGAATAGATTCATGAGACCAGAGATCGCCAGTTAGATATACACAAGATTAATTATATCTCATGTTTAACCACTACAGAGACATCAGAGCCAGCTGCAAATGTCATAAGGTAAGGCTGTTCTCGGCTGGGTTAATGAGCGCTGAGTGCCCGGTGATCGCCTGGATCTCACAACTCTAAAAACGTCAGATCAACTACTTTCTTGCCTGAAAAACTCTTAAAACTACATTTTGTGACACAATAAGAGGATCACGTGGATTTTCTCCTCTGCTATTGACTCTTGCTGGTTAGTGCGAGATGCATTCTGGGATACCTGGCTGTCTCAAGTCCGCACAAGTTACCTCCGATACATTGTTGATCAAGAACACATTTGGGGATTTGAACTGAACTTGGCTAGATGTGAACTTTAAATTGGAACAGTACTTGGGCAGCGACTGATGATGTTTCATGAGTCCACAAGAACATACATGAACGCATATTGAGAAATGGCCTATAGTAATCCCGAAGACCTTGTTTAGCTGGATCAGGTTTGTTAATTAGGGTTGGCTGGGCATGTCAGCTGGGCAGTCGCCCTCCAGGAGCTGAGTTTGAGACCACTAATGATAAAACATTCCCATGAAATCAAAATAATGTTTTTTTTTTTTTTGCCTTTTAGCATGAATATGTTAGCCTTAAGGAGGTTATCTATAATGAAGTGTACTCAACAAGGACACAATTCGCATTTAGAAGACAGATTAAAAATGTACAGCCTCTCATTTCCGCCAACACAGATCAATGATTCCGATGGCATCATTCTGCATTTCAGCTTCTCGACAGTTTTTGTGTCCAATCAAATGCTCTCTAAAATATGAAGCGTCCCACCTCTAGATTATAAAAAGACGCTGAAGCTGAAATCGGTCTTTTGTTCACTCATTTACCATTTTCTATATGGTGAAAATTGAGAATTGATTGATAGAATATTGAGAATTTTTTTTACAATTTCTATGTGCATAGGCTTTCTAGCATTAATATTAGGCTACTATAGCAACAGTTTACTTAAGGACAGCCTGCCATAGAATGCAGTTCTACTGAGTAGGCTAAAGTTTAGGAGGCCTAGATAATTTAACAGTTCCTTTTTATTTAATATTTGTATACTGTATCTCTTTACCCAGTTAAAATTCTGTATTATCTGTTTTACTACTTGAAATATCATACAGGTTTTGTAAATACTGTAGAAATACCCAATCCCATGATTTATATAGTGTTTTATAGGCATAAATAGACATGTGCCAGGAAACACTTTCTTCCCCTTTAAACTCCACATAATCTATGTACCATGTCAGCAATGATTAAATTGAATTGGCAGCATTTCTTTTCATCAGTCATCTCAATATGTGGTGGTGACCACAGAAGAGGTCTGGTCTTGTTGCAAAACTCCTGCCGTGCTAAAGGACCCAGGTCTCATTTGACACCTCTTCTCTCTGAGGAATGATAGGTTGACTTTAGCTCTCTAGTCATCATCCCAACACTACAGGGCTTGTTATGCCTCTCAGATTGGTTTGTGCCGGTAAAACTTCTCTGTGGAATAACATTTTCCGGGCCTTTCTTCTTACCCAAGGGAGGGCTGTTCGGTAATCCAATTTTCTTCACAACTGTGCAAACACTTCTGTCATGTGATATGCTACTTCTATGCCACTGTTAAATACATTAACACATGATGTGTTATGCACATTAATTCCAAAAAGTAATTCGCTTTTTTGTTGGATACTGTATATGATAAATAGGAAGTAGGGAGAATCAAGTTTAACATAAAAAAAGTCAAAAGAAAAAGAAAACTTCTTAAAAACATTATTAATATTCCTGCAAAAATTGGAAGTTTGAATTGAACCAGGTCTTTGGTAGATTTAAACCTTTCTTAGTGATTTTTGTAAAAAAAAAAAAGCCAATTTTTTCATAGCAGATGTGATGAAATCTTTTTTTTTTTTTTACATCCATCAAGATATGCCATCAAGATCATATTACCAGTATAATATGCCATATGAAGACAAAAATAAACATTTTAAAATGTTTAGGTATAGTGGTAAATGGAGTGTACTAGCATGCTTGATGTTTAATGATGTTTTTGGTTGTAAGCAGTACCAGTTTCAGGATCTCTATTAAAGCAGCACTCAGTAGCTTTGGGATTTCTTCGCTGTATTCTCGCTTTTTGCTCGCAGGTTTCTCTCTAGAGCTCCCCCCACAGCTTCGGAATAGATATTTGACAACACTGTTGTAAAAACTCGTTGGTGATTCTCAGACACCAGAGGCTAGTAGATCAACGACATCAAAGCAGGTGGGACATTCTTTAAAACGTCTTCTTCATTCGGGTTCGGACAGCGTGAGGGAGCGCAATAATGACAGCATTTTAGCAGATTTCTTTTGGCCGTAAAGCAATTGTTTACATCGCGAGACCTGATATCACGCAAGACTTCCTGACGCGGTGGCCGGCGGCCCGCCGGCTCAAAGTTGCAAGTGCGTATTTTCCGCTCACGGGCACCAGGGGGGTGCGAAACGACCACCATTCAACCCGAAATAAGTAATATAACCATGCAAATATGAATTTAAGAAGAAACTCATAACTGCAAGTACAGAACACAAGTATAACTGCAAGCAGTTATATATAGCATTAAATATAAATATGTCAAAGCCATTAGAAAATGCCACATTTATACCAATTTTTTAAATGCTTGGCCCTCTAACCTTTAAAGGTAGGCAATTTTGGAGAGGCTAGAAACGTATTTCGGCGTTGATAATATTGCCATAGAAATGCATAAATCTGCATAAAGTCTGAGGATGTAAACAGCTCAGAGTAGAACGTCAAGGGTTGCCATCTCTTAATTACGTTAATTACGAAAGAGTGTGAACAGCATAAACTCGTTTTTTTGGCTCATGAGGAACAGTAAAAGGAGGCTGCTGTTTGTGGCACTCTGACTGTCTGTCTACAAGTCTGCAGTCTCATGGAACACGCTGATGACATGATATCTACACGAGCAGGGTGCGCAGAGGTATGCAAATACATACGTTACAGGCAGGTACAGTATGACATCCTATCATAACATTGGATGAACATTTTTTGAAGATATATGTTATTTTTTAAATATTTCCACTTCTGTTATTGCTATCAAGATGTGAAGAGAGTTTCAACCAGTATAACAAGAAGTATTTATGAAAAAAATGGCCTACACAAATACTCAGATTAATATTGTGTATTTGTGTGAACTGTAACTGTTGTTATTAAACTCTAATCTGCAATGTTTTGTAAAACTGAAACTATACAACCAAGTAAACCAAGTAACCAAGTAAATAATAAATAATATCGGCTCAACAGGGCCATGTTTTTTCTGTTGTCGTTTTTTTTTTTTTTTTTTACATTGAAAACATATATGAAACTGATTTCTGATGTACAAATACAAGCAGATGATGATTGGTTCACTATGCTTGCATGCTATTTTAGCCTGCAATTAGTTTTTTTTATATAATATATATTTGTACAAACTACAATGTAGTAATACTGCATGGCAAAAATGCTACACAGAACAAATTATCACACAACATGTTTTATTATATTTTTATAATTGTTGCAATATTTGGGCTGCAGGTGCTTCCGAGCTGGTGTCTGTTTATATGAGAATGTGCAGTCTGTATGGTTTATATAGGCCACCACTGACATATTGTCCGTCCTCACAAGGACGTGATGACCCTTGAGGTCCGGCAGGAAGCTCCTCAGAGCTTGGGGCACCGCCAACATTTCCAGGCAGTTTATATGCCAGGAGGAATGATGGTCCTGCCATAGGCCTCTCATAAAGCGGCCGTCCATGACCGCGCCCCAGCCCGTGAGGGAGGCGTCTGTCGAAATGGTTTTCCGGCAACATGACGCTCCCAGCACGGGACCTTGGGACAGAAACCAAGCTTTCTTCCACATAGATAGGGAACAAAGGCATCTGCACATAACCCTGATCATGCGAAATGGGTTTCCCCTCGGGGAGAACCCCTTGGTTTTCAACCACCACTGCAGGGGCCTCATGTGCAGGAGACCGAATGGAATGATGTTGGATGCTGCTGCCATGAGCCCTAACACTCTCTGAAAATGTTTTACAGTGATGGCCTGGCCTAGCTTTATGCTGGTCACCGTGGCCAGGATGGATTCGATCCGTGCAGGAGACAATTGTGCCCGCATCGTGACCGAATCCCACACCACTCCCAGGAACGTGGTTCTCTGGGCTTTTTCGTGTTGAGTCTCAATCCCAGGCTCTGGATGTGGGCAAGGACGACATCTCGATGCCGAACTGCCAGCTCTTATGACTGGGCCAGAATCAGCCAGTCGTCGATATAATTGAGGACCCTGATACCCTGAAGCCTCAGCGGTGCTAGAGCTGCATCCATTCATTTAGTAAATGTGCGAGGGGAGAGAGCTAGGCCGAACGGAAGAACCTGATATTGGTACGCTTCGCCCCCGAAAGCGAACCTCAGGAACTTCCTGTGAGATGGAAGGATGGAAATGTGGAAGTATGCGTCCTTCAGATCTATCGTGACAAACCAATCCTCGGATTGAATTTGGTTCACGATGATGGGAATAGTGAGCATCTTGAATCTGAATCTCCTCAGAAACCGATTCAAGTGCCTGAGATCTATTATCGGATGCAAACCCCCATCCTTCTTGGGAACTATGAAGTAGCGGCTGTAAAACCCGGACTCCCTGTCTGGAGGATGAATACGTTCTATAGCCTCTTTTACAGGCAGGGAGTTTACTTCTTGTTCCAATACCCGACTCTGCTCTGGGTCGACTACAGTCCAGACCACCCTGTTGAACTTCAGTGGGCGGGAACCGAACTGTAGTCTGTACCCTTTTTGAATGGTGCGCAGAGCCCAAGGAGAAATATTCATGAGATTTTTCCATGCATCAAAATACTCTACTAAGGGAACCAGAGGCTGGCTTCGGGTATTAATCGGGATTCGTTCTTGGCCCCCTGAAGCGGATCTCCGGCAGGGTTCGACCGAAAACGATTCTCGATGTGCGGACACGAGTGCTGCCTGGCCGCAAGCCTGTGGGGCGGACAGTGCAGGGTGCGTTCGCTGGAAACCGATGCGTCCCGAAGTGCACTTGGTGGCGGGAAGTTGACATCGATTTCCTGCGGGCTCCACGGAGGAGGCAACCTCGATCGCTCCCCCACGGGTGGGGCCGCCCGCAGAGGACCTAGGCTGGCTAGGACCTCTTTGTCGAAGCCTTCTTTGCTTGCAGGACAGCCCTCAGGTCGCCCTGCTTAGGCTGAGGCTTCGGCTGAGAGCGTCGTCTATGCCCCCAGGCTGCTTGAGGTGGGGGGCTCTAGAAGTGACGCTCTCCTTTTGCGCCTGTCTGTAGGCGGAGAAGCTGGTGGATAGCTGCGGCTGCCCGCTTGGGGCAGGCTTCTTAGACTTCGAGTGGCGAGGGAGGTATTGTCTGAAGGCTGCAGACTGTTTCTTCGCCTCCTGAAACCTGTCGACGACGATATTAACTGAGTCGCCGAACAGGCCAGAAGGCGAAATCAGGGCATCAAGGAGGAAAGCCCTGTCCTTCTCCTTGATGCCCGACAGATTTAACCATAAATGTCTCTCCGAGACCACCATTGCCGCCATGGAACGGCCGATTGCACGGGCCATTTCCTTGGTGACTCGGATAGACAGGTATGCAGCCTTCCTCAACTCAATGCGATGTCCTCCGGAGTTGGACCCTCGCCCTCATCGATGTCTTTAAGAAGGTCGGCCTGGTACGCTTGAAGTACTGCCATAGTGTGCAGGCTAGTGCCAGCCCTACCCGCAGCCATATAAGCCCTGCCCACTAACGAAGATGTATCTCAGCATGGTTTAGTGGGCAGCACCGGGGTTTTTAGGGATGATGCGGACTCGGGGGCTAAATAGGTGGCAAGCGACTGTTCCACCCGAGGCATCATCCCATAACCGTTCTCTCGCGCCCCCAAGATATTACTGTAATTTAACACGGGGGGTTGGACACGCGAGATGAGTGTGGCTTGTTTCACGATTTACACAACTCGTGTAAATCGAGAAAGAATGGTAAACCCCGATGATGAGGTTGCTCTCTGTGCTGCAGGAAACGCTCGTCCAACTTGCTTTTAATAAGCGTTTCCTGCCTCTCATGTGGCCAACTGATGTTAAGACAGGCCACTGCACGAGAGACAACCTCCACCAGCTCCTCATATGCGGGGACATGGGGTGGTGAGTCATCCCCAAAATCCCTGCCTTAATGCTGAGCACGTCTACTTCCTCGGAAGCAGACAGCTCAAGCATCGCGCTCTCCACTCGTGCGGAAGAAGCCGCAGAGCGGGCTTCTGTGCGAGACGGGAGAGCATCGGAACTGGCGGATGAATCACGAGAACGTGCCTCGGCAGTCTCGGGATCCCCCTCCAGATCCATCTGCGAGCCCCATGAAGAGCGTTGCCGCGCCGCCTCAAGCCTTGTTTATACGTTCGCCTGGCTCCGCAGCGCAAGTCTCTGCAGACTGCGCGCGCACCTCCCCAAACGGACGAGGCGTTTATACTCGACGCGCTCGCCATTGTACTATTCTTTAAAACGATAGGGGGCGACTCGAGTAATTGTCCTCTAAACCATCAGGAATCAGCGGTTAGAAGAAGCTATACACATGTGACAATGTTTATTTTAGTACACGGCCACCAATACCACACAAAAAAAAAAATCGTGTAAAACACAGTAAACCCTGAGATTATTACTAGTGACAATAAAACAAAATATATGGATATGAGAATGTGTATACAATATAAATAAATTAACAATCTCTTATATTTTCTAATTTCACTAAACATTTCATTAAGTTTTGTGAACATTTTTATTAAACATGGACATTAGTTCATTAGAAATACTATAAAAAGTATGTTCATTAGAAATACTTTTTATGCTATTGTATGCTCATTTGTTAAATGTAAGCAACTAATTTAGACGTGCAAACTGGGTGCCGGTGTGGTGACACACCTCCTGTAACTGCTTGAACTCGCCATATATGCTTGTGACTGTGACAATACAACACCAAATAAGACAGACAAGAGACAGAGAGCGCTTGCTGAAGAACAGAAAGCGCACACACCGCCAGGCGAAATTGGGTATTGCGAACCCAACGCGCACGACCGCCCACACCGCAATGACATAATTTTTGCCGCGCGCACCTTCTCACTCGTGCGGACGCGTCGAGTATAAACAAGGCTTCAGCGCCACGGGGCTTTAAAACGATAGGGGGCGACTCGAGTAATTGTCCTCTAAACCATCAGGAATCAGCGGTTAGAAGCTATACACATGTGACAATGCCTGGCCATCCTCATTGAAAGTGGCCCGGCGGGAGCGCAGCACACGGATTGTTATTGCTTCGCAATCCTGGCAAGCAGCCCCCTCGAGAGCTGCCCGCGCGTGCTGCGCTCCCAAACAGTGTACACACATTTGGTGTGTCCCCACCCGTAATATAACGTGGGCAGGGATGCACACACCTCCTGTAACTGCTTGAACTCGCCATATATGCTTGTGACTGTGACAATACAACACCAAATAAGACAGACAAGACACAAGCTGTGTCCCAATGTTGAAGGCTGCATCCTTCGAAGGACGCAGACTTCAAGGATGCAGCCTATGCGTCCTCTGAAGGACGCTCCATGTAGCCTTCCTTGGATTTCCTAATTGCGCAGCCAGGTGTTCCCGATCACCGCTCCTGGTGCCAAGCAACAGTGCGAGAGGACAGCTACTATCCTGATCATTCATTTTGATACAGTAAACAGCTATGGAGCCAGAATTGGCTATTGTCATTCATTTTTATGTTTTATATTTTACTTGAGGACATGGTGAGGATGTTTTAGCCCCGGCGCTGCCAGGTCATGTATTTTCGGTTTAGCCCTGTTTGAATACAAAACCCAATTGAATATAAAAAGTCCAGTATTTCTCGCGCTCGTCATTGGCAGCTGTCACAGTTGCCAGGCGACAAGAACAGTCCTTCGTAGGCTAGACCGGTCCGAGCGCGTCAAATGCGCCCTTTGATATGGGACGCTGCTGTAGTGAGCAACAATTTGTTAATATTGTGACTAATTTTGTTACTTTAATTTTCGGAACTGCATATTTCGTTAAGTATTCACTTACAAATGTGAAGTAACCTACTGAAGTACTTTTTTCCTCACATCACAATATGATTACATTAAACTACACAAAAGTAGCTATATAATGTAACAACCAGATATTACTGTATATTGAAAATATACAGAAGTAAAATGCAACATATACGCAGTAATGCAGTAGTAGCCTAATATAAATGCAGTAGTTATTAAAAGTACTTTTTTCAGAAAGCCGTCGATTGAATCAGCCCTGCAAACCTGTTGGTAGACAACTTAGTGGATAGTGGAAATATGCACTCAAACGCTCTGGAGACAATCCCAGATGATGTCCCACCAGCAGGAGGCCTTAGGGGCAGCCCATCCCGGTCCAGCAGCTCAGCTCAATAGAGTCTACATCATTTGTTTTCTTATTTTATGTATTGTAAAATTAAATGTTTATGTTGATTTTGATATGTTTAACGTATTTTGTAAATAGTTGGAAAAAGTGCTTTAATGTAGCCTATAGAACAAATGATTTTCATTTACCAATTTTATTTGAAAAAATAAAAAGGTATAGAATTTGTTTCATGCAGAAAGTATTACTGTCATTACAAAAATAAACAATGTCCAGAACAATTCATTCTCTTTTATTTACACAATTAAAGTAGCATAAAAATAAATGTACATCATTTTTCTTTTAAAAAATAAAAGTGAAAAAAGTTAAACAAGAATATGTAGAACATTTTTCAATCATTCTCTCAAGAAGAGAAAACAGCCTGTCCATCCTCTCCCTTCTTTCCTGTGCACTCCTCGCCTCTGCCTCCCTCTGTAGTTGCATTTCTTCTCTGATCAAGTTCAAAAACCCGTCCTGTCTCGCCGCCTTCGTGCTGGTGCTCCTGCTGGTGCTACTGGTGGTGCTGGTGCTGCTGCCCCTGGCTCCTCCTCACCGTGGGCACCCACTACTGAACTCGGCCCTGGTGTGTCCTCAGGGATTGAGGCGATGAGGACAGGGGGGTTGGTGCATTGCCTCTGTCCCAAAACCTCATCCATGAGGACAAACCAGGGCCAAGTTTCAGCAGTGGGTTTCCCACTCACACTCTCACCTGTCCCAGGACACTTGCAATCCTAAAGGCAGAGCAAATGAACCATGGCTTGTTAACAACAACAGGACAATACATTTCAGCAAAGATGTGTGTATTACTTTTCTTATATATATATATATATATATATATATATATATATATATATATATATATATATATATATACATATATATATATATATATATATATATATATATAAACCCATTTTTTCCTGAATTGTTCTAAAAAAGCAGAAAAGGGTACTTAACACAGAGGAGCAAACTTAAGTGCATTGTTAACACTGCAAAATATGACACATCAAGACATGCATACAAAATACTTAAGAAATCATATTTCTGTATACTAAAATTTGGTTAAAACCAAATAGCATGACAGCACTACAAAAACACATAAAAGTGAAACCCCATTGCCTTATCTACTGCTTTTCTTATTGTTTTGGGCTTTATTGGGTGAGTGATATTTCTTATAATACACAAGTGCAAATATTACAAATAGGTCGTTAAACTAATAACGTTATTACCACAAGTTTTGCCTAAAACTACATGATAAATGTAGCCACGCAATGGTGACGAAGGAGTTAAGAAGAAGTTTATAAGAAATTTAACTCTGGTTTCGCTAGCTATTTGAGTAAATTAAAACATAATACTTACATTTAAATGTGAATTTGCTGTCCACCACCGATCTCTAGTCTCGGCCGCCTTTAAAAATAAGTAAATAAATGCTGTCGTCAACGGCGCGCAATGACTTATGGGGTAGAATAGGCCGCTAAGTGTCCATTTATGTATCCTTCTTTTCACGGGGAAACGAAGGGTGCATTTGGCGTCGCTTTTGAATCAGGGAAGCCTTCGTCGCGGCGCGATGACGCAACCGGCCTTCAAATACGGACTTCGGAGGATGCAGAACTGAATTGGGACAGCCTTCATCGAGCCGCGTGACGCAATCGGCCTTCAAATGCGACCTTCCAAGGATGCAGCCTTTGAATTGGGACGTCCTTCGTCGCGCCGCGGTGACGCAATCGGCCTTCAAATACGGCCATCCGGCCTTCAAATACGGCCTTCGGAGGATGCAGCCTTCACTTTGGGACACAGCTACAGAGAGCGCTTGCTGAAGAACAGAAAGCTATCTCTGTTGTGTGCCGGCGTCCTTTTGTAGCTTCCGCATATGCCGTCACACATTACGTCATGACCAATCAGGATTGGCTTAGTTTCATTCATACTTCAGAGGCGCTACGCTGAGGGGCGTTCCCCCAAAGTGTCATTCGACGCAGTTCGAGTTCCCTCGAAAGGGAACCTCGAATAGCCGACTTCCTGTTCAGCCGAGCATATGACTTGCAGTGCAGAAGTTGTTCGGGGACGATGATAACTATATATGTGTACCTAGTTTCATAAACGTGCAAGCATGCATGGACCAAGTCTTTTGACTTTGTTCAAGGGGGCACTGTAGGTCCCTCCCCCATGCCCATTTACCAGCATTTGCACGGCCCTAATGGCCAATGATTCCAACATATGTGCAAAGTTTGTTTTTGGGCAAGAGTTTTTGAGCATGTTAAGAGCCCCAAAAGCCCATGGCAATTTTAAAAAGAAAAAAATCTTTGAAGAACAATAGGGTACAAGCACTGTGTGCTTTGGACACCAACAAATATAAAAAACATTGTTTATTTGTCTTTTTTATGTCAATGTGAAAGCCACCAACCCCCATTCTCTCTCCCTTTCAATTCCTCTCCTATCATTTTTTTCAAACTTCTTTACTCTTCGGTTTTTCTGTACCACCATCTGTCGATTTATCTTAACTGTGTGGATGGCAGTGTGCTGACACTCTGGAGAGATGGGAAATGCTCAACTGAACATGCGCCAGCTATCAATTCCCCCCACCACTTCTGGCCTTCAGCATCAACACCTTCATCCAACCTCTCCTCTCCTCTCTTATCCTCTCTCAGATGTGCCTCTACATATGAGCTTCTGTTATTTTATATCTCATAATAACCACCGTCATATTGTTTCTCATTTACACTTTTTACACAGTTCTTTACTAAGAGTAGCCTATACTAAAGCTAAAGATAAAATTTTGAATCTGTATTTATACCTTAAATATGTGTAATGTTTTGATGTATACAAATATAAACCTCTTTACCTCTTAAAAAGGTACAACATTGTCTTTACAATTTAATGCTACTAGTTAATTTTTTTTATCTGGAAACATAATGAAATCATCTCTCAAACTGTTTGCTCGGAACAAGTGAAATATCACAGGATGCTGCTCATCCAAATTATAATTTATTTTAAATAAATTTTTTTTGTGTGTGCATTAAGTAAAAGATAAATGTTAAGAATATGGTTGACTACAAAGACTAGTTGGTGTCACTTTCACTTTTTTAATTAAAAAAATTGTAATGCTATCTTACAAGAAATTCGTACGTAGGCCTATTTTACGAGATGACTAATTCGTACAAATTCTTACGCCCTCACTTGTACGATTTGTTAAACCCCAGTGACGGGTAAGTTTAGGGGCGGGGTCAGGATTAGGTCTTTCGTACGAATTCATATGAATTGGGCAACTCGTAAAATACGTACAATTAAGCAAAAATACGTACGAATTGCTGTGAGATCAGGTTGAATTTTTATTTATTTTTACAGTTGTTGCAAAAATACTTTGTACTTCTCAGAAAATACATAGAAATATCAAATGCAAGATGCTAACATGTGATGCATGTCTAAGTGGAGCTAGAGGCGGCCGTTGCAGTTGCCGTTTCAAAGAAACAGTCGGAGGCCCCCCAACCCCCTTTAAAAAAACCAGACAAATAGCCTATTAAAATATTGTTGACAGAGTGCTGCAAAAGCTCTGACAAGTGTATCCTTATTATCCAGCGATCTCATCATGTTGTGTTCAGTTGACATCTGGACAAGTGCGTACAGTCTTTCTTGCAGCATGTTGGACCGCAGGAATTATTAGCCGCAAACGCGCGATATGAATATAGAAAAATGTAAAAGGTGGCAGCAAATCATTATCTTAACAAGAGCGTCATTCATTCAAAATGGCTGATACATTCAGGGAATACACAATTGTGACTGCGTCCGAAAGTGACTTGTTGCCTCTCTGCCATATCAGGCAATGACTTTACAGCATTTTATAAATTTCGTTGGCATTTTTGCCCCAAGCCCTGATAATTTCCGACCCTAGTTAGTGTGCAGCGTGATGGAGGGGGACGGAGCTCTTTTTCGAGCACAGGCGGAGGCCCCTTCAGTTGAAACATAGCAAAGGCAGCTACTGAGTGGAGCATAACTCTGTGGCAATTGAGGCACATTTACATCGGCTCACACTCTACACTCTAAAAAATGCTGGGTTAAAAACAACCCAATTTGGGTTATTTGGCAACCCAGCGCTGGGTAAATATTGGACAGAACACATGCTGGGTTATTTTGACCCAGCAGGTTGGGTTTTTATACATTAACCCATCTGCTGGGTTGTTTTTAATCAGTGCTGGGTCAAACAACCCCCATGCTACAGGTTATTCATTTTAGATAATAATAATAAAAAAAAACGAATAAAAAACAAACAAAATTAATAACAATAATAACACTACTGTTTATTGATTCAATTAAAGTGTTTATTCCAGGAAATTAATATAATCATAAATACATTCATGTAAAAAAATCTGCAACATAAACGGAGGCCCACAAAAATCATTTGTGCTAAAATGTTGGTATGTTAAAAGATTATAAAATGGTAAGATTCTCAAAATTCAAAACTCTACACTTATAAACTGTAAAATGGCCTATAGCTAAAGATTCTCTTCACAAAGAATACAATAAAAAACACATAAGTACATACATTGCAATTCACTTAAATAAGCAATCATTTAGTCCTGTGCAGCAAAAATGTGAAGCACATAAAAACTCTGCATATAAACAGTAAGTACATACATTGCAATTAATTTTAAATAAGCAATCATTTAGTCCGGTGTAGCAAAATAAAAACATGAAACTCTATACATATAAAAATTATAAAAAAAAAAAAAAAATGAGTCAACTGTTCCAGAGTTTCCCCATTCACCAAAAAACTGTCCAGCCATTCCAAGCTCCAAGACAAAGGGGAAGGGTTTTGCTTCTCTCTGCCTTTCCAGGTAAAGCACCATCTTGGTTCCAGACTAAATGAGGGAAAGACAATATCAGACACAGATAATTATTTAAAAGTGTGATAATAATAATAATGAAATATTTTACGTAAAGCTACCTTTCGAAAAACAAAAACATTTAAATAATAGGTAACGTTAGACTTACAGCTTCTTTAGCATATCCAACCACTAGCCAGTGACGTAACACTGCATCCATCCAACACTGCCGCGTCAAGTAACCCGCAACATTTCTGGAGATAACAGACACCAACAACTGTACTTAGACATTGTGACCGTGTTATAAGTGGAATAATTGATGACAGACCGTGTAAAAATAATAAATGTTATGTGTAACGTAACGTTAGCATAACGGTCGCTAGTTCGACAGACGCAAAATCTAGACTAGAGCATTTGGTCCGTCGTCAATAATTCATAGTTCATTTCAACATAACGTTAACGTCTTGTTGACTTTATGACTTCTTTGACTAAAGTTACTTAACGTTAGGATAGTTTTAATAAAACAGGGTTGCTCACCTCTACGCTCGCTCCTGCTTGAACCTCTCGTCCTCCTGTTGACGTAGTGATTTGAAGATTTTGAACAGTGTGGACAAAAGCGCGCGACTCGCGAGGATGTAAGCGCTGGGTCAAAATTTCCAAAACAAACCCAAATGCTGGGTCATTGTCAGCTGATTACGGAGAAAATAACCCAGCAACATAGTCAAAATGCTCAACCCAGCATTTGGGTTTAAAAAATAACCCAGCATTTTTTAGAGTGTAGAGGACACAGGTGTGTGTTCATTATGTAATGACATGACTGCAGGTCATGCATTTGAACAGTAGACATGGACCACAGGAAAGTATATTCTGTCAAGCAGCCACACTGCAAAAAAAAAAAAAAAAAAAAAAAAAAAAAAAAACTATGTTTTTTTTCTTCTTTTCCAGTAAAAATATCTAAACATTAGTAAAACATGGTAAATGGAACCGAGAAGTAAAATTTCATACGCTTTACAGACTTTGGAGAGAATATACCTTGAATTAGATTTATTCTTATCCTATTGGAAACCCTCATTCATCTTATTTAAAACACTAATTGTTAATTAAAACAAAATTAAAATTCATAAGACGACCTTGCTTACAGTTGCCATTCTTATATTTTTTTGAAGGGGCTTTTGTTTTTTGCCCAGAGGTAGTCTTGAGGGCATAGGTGAGTTTGTTGCATTTGACATTTTCCACAGGGCTCTTTCAGGCCCACTGAACTGACGGGGAATGACATTTAATTACTGGTGAGCAGTCACGCAGTTCGGCTAATTACAATCCCTGGAGTTTAGTCATCATACCTAATTAACTTTTACTTTCATGAAAGCTTAATGGCACGGGGCGATGGTGTTCCCGCATGCTACACTTTACAAATATTGATAATGAGTTTTGGAAATGACTTCCAAAAATAACTTCTGACTTCCTGTGTACCTTATGTGGAGATCATGCAGATCCATTCGCAAGATCAGATCTATTTGTGAGGTCTTGTAAGAGAGCACCACACTTTGAACTCTCTGTTCACCCACTGTGCTCTCATCAGACACGTTGTTGCCCCCCTCTGATTGGGTGTATCATGAGGATAATGAGCAAGAGAACGCAACATGGTGCATTTCTACCCCTCACCATGGTAACAGAGGGCAGACCACTGGTTTCAAGCTGCTGGTCACCAGAGTGTCATCTATCTCTCGGCAGGTGAAGGCATCACTCTGGTTTTACTCATAAGCATGGGGAAGTACAAGGTCATTTTTTGAATTTGTTGACTCAGTGGTACTCAGAGCTTATGTTTTTGCATAAGTCAATGGAATGGATCGTATCCATGTTTAATAATGAAAAATACATTGTTCTAAATGCCTTTTAGGCAAGGATTTTCTTAGGCGAAAATAGATGAACACAATTGATGATCAATCTTTTCAATAGGATTCCATAATGTAACATTAGTTTAAGGGATAGTTCACACTGCCATCATTTTCTTACTCACATTGTAAAGCCAGGTTACTGATGGCCAGTGTATTAATATAACAACATTTTATGATTGAACCCATTGATGTTTTTGAGATATTGAACCCATGTTATCTAGCTGATATATATATATATATATATAAAAGATACGTTATGTTGTATTAACATTTAACAATGATGTTTACTGTGAATGACAGTAGATATAAATTGTAAAGGCATAAAGAATGAAATTCGTGATGATTGGTGTAGTGCAATAGCTATTAAGATATGAGTAAACTGTACTATGTATGAATATACATTAAGCAAATTAGTGTCACAGGCTGGTTGCAGTAGAGATGAAACTGGATCTAAGTGCAGCAGACTTTATTGATAACAAAATAAAAAAAAAATAAAAAAATTCTCGAGAATTCAAAAAAAGAACTGAACAACCAGTAAACAGTAACGACGACGTTAGAGGAGAAACAAACTAGACATCTGAACTAATCAAATCTGTAACCAAAGAGACAAACAAACAGGCAGGGGAAGGAGGAAGACTGAACTAATGAACAAACTGACAGCAAAACACAATGAAAACTGAATGAAAAACAGAACATACATGTGACAATTAGACTATAGCCGTTTGAGCAAGGCACCAGATATCTAAAGTGACTATAGTAATGTTGTTTATTTATGGGTGCTTGAAAGAAACTTTCTTTTTTCCTAGCGGTTCTTGATCATTAATTCAAGGGTTTAGACTGAAAGATTTTTGTTGATTGTGATGGCCAAGATTTATGCCACACAATTCTTATACATCCATCTTTGCATTGATAAATAAATAAAAGGACATTACTATATTGGTTTGGTTTAAGATCTTTATTTGTCATTGTACCGAGTCAGTGCACGGGCTTAGTTATTTGGCTTAAGGTTAAAACATTAAAACCTATTAAATATCCTCTTTGGCTAAAATGTGATTAAAAAAAAAAAAAAAGAAAAAAAAAAGATTTTTCTAAACTTGTTAAAGTAAATTTTTTTATTAAGATGACATATTTAGTATCTGGTGTGTTGTGGGAATGGACAAGCCTAGTGACAAAGAGTTTCAAACAGGAAGTTTATCTGTTTTTATGGGAATTTTAAAGGAAGTGAAAATATACCAACTTCGATGAATTAGAGGGACATAGGAAAATGTGATGTGACTGATGTCAATGTGACTTTTGTTTAATAGAATTATTTTTTCATTAACTAAAATGTATCCATGGCTATAAATTTAGTTAGATGTATTTTTCATTGTTCATTGTTCACAACAGAGTTTGTGTTGTTACTTTTGTGAGAATTTGTATGGTTTTGTTTCCCCTTTTTTGTTTTCATGGTGCTGGTCACCTCCTATAAATTCAGTGTTTGTATTGTCTAATGAGAGTCTTGTTACTTGTACTCTTAAAGCTACAATATGTACTGTAATTTTTTTTCGCCGCTACAATAACGGTTACAATAACAAAGGCGTATGTTGATGATGCATAAGCGGAATTATGGAACTTGTTGTCATACCGATCTAATAATGTTTATGGATGAGTAAATACATTGATGTTTTAACATGACTGTGGTATGAAGCAGGTCGCGATTACTAATGAGAGACAGATATCAGTGCCACACGCGAGTCCCGCAGATTGTGATGGATTTTGAATATCGTCACCTTCCTAAAATAATTGCCTAAGTTGCCTAAATTTTTTTTGCATAAGTCATCTCCTCATGATGCTGGCCACCTCTGGTAAAATCCCCACATCCTCAGTTGAACAGATCATGCAGTTCTACCCCTGTAGTGTAATGGCCTATGTCAAGAGTGTGACTTAGGCCGTTTTATTTGGCCTAAGTCGAAAGATTTTACAAGCAATTTAAAATTTGTAAAAGGCAATTTTACCAGCTTTTCAAGATGGGAGCTGCATCAAGAAGAACGAACCTCTGAAGTTATTTTTCATTTTTTTTGTGTTTTCTGAGAAACATGAAAAAAGACTTAGATCACACCTGACGCGTTTTTGGCAGTGCGAGGCGCCTATTTTCAATGGGTTTCCTATGGCAGCGAGCGTTCTGCGCGCTGTTTAAGCGCCTGCTGCGCCTCGCGTTTTACCGCCTGCTGCGCCTCGCGTTTTTGAAGTTGGAAAAAAAGCAACTCCAAGCGGAAAAAGCGCCCGACGTCATCGCGTTTTTTTCCACTGTCCAATCGAATGAATGGAGAGGCGGGATTTCCGTTTTAGTGATGAACGCTACAGTTGCTTGAACGCCCGGAGAGTGCGATGATGGAGGATAAACTTGTGGTGCTCTCGCGGGTTACCAGGAGCTTAACGAATTCACGAACCGTAACTACCACAATGTGAACAGAAAGTAAATAAAGTTAATAAAAGGCTGATTTGACGTTTACTTGACTGACAGGACAGTTGTTTCAGTGGTTGCCTAGCAACATAAAAAACGCAGCGCACTGCTCGTTCTGTGTGATGGTAAGTGCTGTGTGCCTCGCGTTTTCGAACCTGAAAAACGCGTTAGGTGTGATCGGGACCTTAGGCAATTATTTTAGAAAGGTGACGATATTCAATTATTGGTTCCGTTTTTGTGTTTTCTGAGAAACCTGAAAAAATTACTTAGGCAATTATTTTAGGAAGGTGACGATATTTAAGATAGTAAACTATCTTTTAAACTAACCATGGTTCTAACATCTAAACCTTACTTCCCTTTTAGGCCTAACCCTCTAACTCTTTGAACAAAATGTTCTAAAATGATCTGTTCTTTGCCTATTGTGTCCATGGAAGATTCTGAAGTGCTGATCATGACAATATCAAAAATATACTGTCTACATTGTGTCATCACATATTGAGTAATCAACTGAACTCTTAACCCTTTTCAATGTTTTTTCTGATGATTCGAGATAATTTTGCTTCTACCTAGTAACAGAAGGGGTTGCCTATGAAGAACCAATCAAATTGTAGGGAAATTATGCAATGTATAATGTCATTTTCGCCATGCTCCTATTCTATAAAAACTGTTGTATTCCTTTTGCGGGGGAGATTCTCTGAGAATTGCTCGAGAACTCTCCCGGCCGTGATTAAAGCATTTGAAGGACATTGTCTGAAGTGTGTCGGTTATTATTGCTGTGCAGCAAGTTAGTTAGTGGAACAAGTTATTTAGCGAAACACTAGAGACCTTACAACCAAGTGATAGTGTGGAGCGGGTTAAGAACACTAGAGACCTTATTCCCAAGTGATAGTGTTCGATAGGGGGCGAGACATCGTTCGACTCTTTGTGAGACTCTTAGGCGGGGTTAGATTGCGGTCAGGTAACTCTAGACTTGTAGTCAAGACCGCCTAAACCAAGACCAAGACACTACCAAGACCAGAGGGTATCGAGACCAAGACAAGACCAAGACCAAGACCAAGACAGACCAAGTCAAGACCAAGACCAAGTCGAGACCAAGACCGAGACCAAGTCGAGACCGGAGGGGAAAAAAACAGACTAGTGTTGAAGCTAAGCAACTTGTATGAATTCAAGAACAGCAGCATACTAGGGTTCAGCCGCAGTTTACATTCAATACATATTAGACGGTATTACTTCAACTACACAGGCAGAACAATACAGAGACAGACCATGTCATGTGTGTGACTGAGCTCACTGTAAATGTTTTTGCAGACTGGGTGAGATCAACTATGTGTAGCAATTGCATGACGGCTGTTACTGCACTATTAGAGGATTGAGACTCCCTTAACTTTTGTGTACTGTTGAGGACTGACATGACTGGTACTGATGGTTCATCTGACAAAACATCATGATCCAACACCTCCAACACCATCTTGCTCCAACAACTGTCTAAAGAATGAGAAATATGTAATGTAACCAATTGAAATTATACTTAATGTGTAGATGAAATCGTAACATCAAATTAAAGATACACAATTGTAAACTTGGATTAGGCCTAATCTGTTTAGTCAACACAACGGAGATATGCAGATGATATTTAAAAGACCATTTATTTAGTCTAACACCATCTTCTGTGTTAGTCTAACACACACAGATATCAAAGTCACAAATTCATCTAAGCAAATGCCTGCCTATCTCTGCCGATTTCGGAGTCTCCAAATGAATCCATTCTGCAACTTTTAAATACATAATTCAATTTTTATAAACGAAATTATAGGCTTAAGTGCAGGATCCGAAAGTTGGTCGTTTTGTCGCTATGGTTACACACACACACCGTTGGCGGTGCGCTCAAAGTCATCTGTCAGTTGTGCAGTTACCCAAAATCTCCTGAATGAAGTTAAAACCCATCATGTCACTGATATGTGTTTTTTAAATCAAGTGATCAAAGTGCTCGTTGCCGCTGCGATCAGTGGCGCGGATAAAGTGTTTTCTGGTGTGGCTCGCGCACACGCCGCACTTTCACTCGGACGCGCGCTTCAATCCGTTCCGTTGTGGATAATAATGTTGCATTATAGAACGTTGTGTCGTCGTGGATATTGTAGTATTGTACTGCTAAATTCCCCGACCACTATGTCGGTCCGAGACAACGAGACCTAGACAAGACCGAGAGGTCCGAGACCAAGACAAGACCAAGACCAAAGACCGTCAAGGCCGTGACAAGACCGAGACCACGTAAAAGTTGTATGTCTCGAGACCAAGACCGGTCTCGAGACATACATCACTAGGTAACTCTAATTCTTGGGCAGTTTATTCATGCGGTAAGAATAGCTACGCTTAGGCGTCAACCCACACGTTCAGAGGCAACTCAACTGAGTATAATATTTTCAGGTGTCAAGGACACTCGGTTCAACCTAAGTCCGGAGCGTAGGGGAAAAATCTACCACAGGATATAAAGGAATAAGGACATTTCATTCCACCGAACTAACTTACCCGCAAGTGTTGAATAATACTTACACAGGTCAGATTATTAGACGAATGAAACTTGTGAGGTAACGCAGCACTGTTTCACGTGGTCTACACTATCACACTAAACTGCATTTGAGTGTGTTGAAAGTTATAATGTTATTCTATTTGTTCGTTTATCTGTATGAGACTAGCAGTAAGCTAGATCAACATTAGAATAACATACTGATCATATTCTAACATTTCATCATGTTGAACTATATAACATTGATTAGTTTTATGTACATTTGCGCATCTCTGTCAAGTCGAAGTTAATCACAGACGTGGAGCTCTCGGCATCTCGGAAGCGCCACGCTGATATTGATCCTCGTTTTAGTTCTCCTTTTGTCCCAAAGTCTGCTTGCCATGGTCCATAATGTTTGAATGAAACAACAACAGCGTGAGCTAGACGTAACGCAGTTGTCCGCAGTGGTTACTATGGCAGTACGAGCGGAAACCAGGGATAACGCGGATATTACGTCATTGACAAGGCGACAAGTGGAACAGGGCGACAGGGACGAGCCATTATTTAAAATTGTAATTTCTCTGAAATTAAAAATCTTTGGAAACTTTTGGGATATTGTAAGTACACAACTGCAGGAAATAGATCACACTGTGCAAGTGATTTTTGGATATTTTATTACAAAAATCTTACATATTAGCTTTAAAAGGTGGTGCTGTTTTTGGTCCTCTGTCAGTTTGAGAGGCTCAAGCACGTTTATGTCCTTTTGAATACTTGCTTTTTCATGTGATGTAACCTGAATGGAATATGATTTTAGAATTTTTTTAACTGTTACAATTTTTGCCCTTTTCCTCTCAAATGAGGTCACTTTTTTTTTCTCGCTTAAGCAAGATTCAATAAAGATTCTCTGTTTGTGGTCATGGACTTATTTTTTTTGTGTGTGTGATTTGCTAAGGCTCATGGCAGATCCATCACATTGATCTTGACCCCTAATGGTTTTGGAGGGAGGGCAGTCCTCATTCAATGATTCTTTTGCTCTAAATGGGTTGAGCTGAGGTGTAATGCAGTGCTTTTTAACTGGTGGTTTCATCTAAATTCATCTGCAATGTGGTAGGCAAAATAGGTATGTGTCCTTATTCTTAAAAAACATAAAAAAAAAAAAAATGCATAAATAAGGTAACAGTAAATGCAATCCAGACTATGCTGAAAACAAGTTGACTTGCATTGAGGATAAATATACAGAAATATGTTTTCAGTAATGAGTTACTGGCTGCCAAAAACATGAAACCATCTGAATTCACATGTGAGAAACCATCTGAATTCACACGTGAGAAACCAAACACCCAATCACTATAAAGAAAATGCAAACCTAACAAGTCCATTTGGTACTGTATTGGGGTTCCCATTGTTCAGTGTAAAATCTGTGTCCTGAAACAAAACCAGCCCTTTCTAGACAGTTATAGATGAGGTGAGCCTAAATTCAGTGACAGTACAGTAGAGGCAAGTATTTTCTTGAAGGACTCAAGAGTGCTGACAATCCAGCCATTGTTCACAGCCTAATAGATGTTAAACCTGCTGTCTATATACTGATTTGTTGCCATTGTTTTTAAGGCCAAATTGCCATCTGTGAACTTGAGGAGCTTTAGAGAAGTGCTGTCATTTGACAGCATGCTGCCTTGTGATGCTTCAATTACTAATTTATGCTTTAACTCACATGCTGTTTTCTGACAAATAAGAGGTCTGCTATTATCATATTGCTCAGAGGTTATTTGTTCATTGCTGAGAAGACTTAATGAAGTTGTTTCATACAGGGACCCCATGTCATTGCTTGACAAGTGAAGTTTTCTTTTTTGACATATTTAATGGCTCGTCCCTTTTTTAAACCACCAAACTGAATGAATTTTGAAAAGGATGTTTTTTAAACTTTTGATTGCAGATTTTTCTCGTCAAGTCTGAGTTCAGTATGAGATGTTATTAGAGTGATCTCTTCTGAAACACTAACAGGGTTGTCTTCTTATTAGGAAGAAACATCTGAAAAGCAGAAGATTTTGTTTATCTTCTACATAATGGTGTCCAGGAGAAAAAACTGAGGCATTAAAGATATCTTATTTGTGATTTTTCTTTCCTATGGGAGAGATGTTGGTGCAGACAAAGAGCCACAGATAGTTTAATTTAGGCATTGTAATGAGATTGCTAATTCAGATGCCAAGGGAGACGATAGATTGGCTCTTGTGGCATTTCTGGAATTGACTTTGCTAATTGGTGGTAGAAAATATTTGGTTTATGTAGTTTAAAGGTCAACCACTGTCAAAAAATTAGTTTTGAAGTGAAACGTTAAATGAGTTCTGGTTTCTAAAATGGAAATCGACTAAATGCCATCGGCACATAGCTTGATTCTGTTCAGATGCCAAAAACATTTCTAAACTCTTACATCAATGACTGGAAATTTAAATCATCATATTGCTTTTGTCATACTATCACTCATATAAACCACCTCCAATTATGATTGCCTGGGTATTGCTATGCGGTCTCTAGGGTGTTCTTTGTGGTTGCTTATTGGATCAAGTAAGAAGAAGTCCACCTTCAAGTCTCTATAATATTATGTTCCCTATATCTGGCTATAGTTTAGAAGTGAACAAGTAAATTTTTTTATCCATTTTATCATCTGCTAGGTGAAATTTCGACATCCGTTAACTTAAAAAAGTAGTAGAACACCTCTCCTCAAGTATCATTCATGTCGGTAGCATAAACCGTGCAAGACGAGCTGTGCTCTACAATAGTCGAACTATTGTTTAACTCGAAGTTAGACGTTTTTTCAGATCTCTAACCCTCTAACCAGATTGCTTCCTTTTCTTCAGCCTTGAATAGGACATTTACGTTAGGTCTAGAACACAACATGCCAGTAAATCACTTTTAATTAGGACAAATGCCAGACTATATTGCACCAACTGGTTTTGCTTCCTAATAACTGGCAGCTCATTAGTGGGCTTGTGAGGACAGACTTTCACTCCTGGTAATTAACAGCAACTTTGTCAGCAGTGACTGACCTATCTTAGTCATCTAAACCTTAAGCTGAAACTGACTTGCAGGATTTTCATTAGTTATGAGTAGAGCCATAGAGAGAAAGAGTTGCGACACTCCCATAGACCTCCGATGTAAAAAATGGCGGCGCTTTTACCGCCTACTTCCGGGATATGAAGATCGGATTAGTTCCAAACACTGTCATTTGGGCATTGGACACCATTCACTTACATTGCTGCGCGTCGAGTTGTTCCAGGTGCAACTGTCTATATCGTATCAGAGGCCCTTTGCGATGCTTATACTGGTCTTCATTTGTACATGCACAGCGTAATTATTTATATTTTATGTTGGTTGTTTCAACCAATTTTCAAGCACTGCCTGCTAGCTAGCGCGAGTTCGTCAGCTGTGACAGTAAGAGTTCGGTAATGAATCGCTACCACCTTTATAGCAACTTTTATTTAATTATTTTTTGGGGGGATATACTAACTTTTCATTATGTTTTGTTGTCTTGAGTGAAGAGGCTTGTGAGAACAATGCTGGACCTGTAGGATTGTTATGGCCATCACAAGTCCTGTCTGTTTCATGGATCACCTGCCCCTGGTTTTTGTTTTTCTTGTTCACACACACTCACACAAGTACACATTTTTGTTGTCTGCCATTGTTTAATAAAAATATTTTATTTGAAAACCTTCATTTGTCTTCAAGTGTTTTGTTAGTTAATTGCTTAAGTTACTTGCTACCCTTACTCTTAGCCTACTCTGTACACTAACCTGTTTTTAATCTGTTATAGTTTTGATAATATGTGTATGGCTTAATTAGGGCCCGAGCACCGATGGTGTGAGGACCCTCTTGGAATTGCTCCGTTTATTATTATTATTCTTCTCCGAATTTAATCGCATTTTTGAGGGCCTAAACATGCTCGAAAACTCACGAATCTTTGCACACGCGTCAGAACTGGCGAAAATTTACATCTGATATAGGTTTCAGAATTGGGCGGGCCAAAATGGCTCGATAGCGCCACCTATAAAAGTTCAACGGAGTGCGCCTCCCGCTGTGTTCCACGTACGTGTACGAAATTCGGTACATATATGTACGGACCTAATACCTACAAAAAAGTCTCTTGGAGCGTAGCCCTAAACACAACAGGAAGTCAGCCATTTTCAACTTCCTCTCAGATTTTTGTGCAGTTTTTGCCATTTTCAGGCCTCGTACTTTAACGAACTCCTTCTACAGTTTTTATCTGATCATCTTCAAATTTGGTGAGTGTAATCTTAAGGCCTTTGCGACGTTAAATTGCGAAGATCTTGAGTTTTCGTCGAAGGGCGGGTCCTCGGCGGCCTGACAAATTTCGATGTTTCGCCATGAAACAGGAAGTTGCTGTAACTCAGGCATGGAATGTCCAATCTGCCCCAAACTTCACACGTTTGATAAGCGTTCTGTCCTGAACACATGACCATGCTCATATTCAGTTATAGTCATAGCGCCACCTGCTGGCAACAGGAAGTGACATGTTTAACACTGTTATGGACTCCTAATAACATATAAAAAAGTGCCAGCAAGTGCTAAACATGCTAACAACATACTAGAAGCATGCTAAAACATGCTAGCAAACTCTTAGCTAAGTGCTAAAGCATGCTATTATTGCAATTAAATAGGAAGTTGCTGTAACTCAGGCATGGAATGTCCAATCTGCCCCAAACTTCACACGTTTGATAAGAGTCATGGTCTGAACACATCTACATGAGAATGTTCAGTTATAGTAATAGCGCCACCTGCTGTCAACAGGAAGTGACATGTTTAACACGGTTGTGGTCTCCTAATAACATATAAAAAAGAGCCAGCAAGTGCTAAACAGGTTAGCAACATACTAGAAACATGCTAGCAAACACTTAGCTAAGTGCTAAAGCAGGCTATTACTGCAATTAAATAGGAATTTGCTGTAACTCAGGCATGGAATGTCCAATCTACCCCAAACTTCACACGTTTGATAAGAATCATGGCCTGAACACATGTCTATGCTCAAATTCAGTTATAGTAATAGCGCCACCTACTGGCAACAGGAAGTGACATGTTTAACACGTTGATGCCGTTCTAGCAACATGTTAAAAATGCCATTGAGTTCTAAACATGCTAGAAACATATTAAAACATGCTAGCAATACTTAGCTAAGTGCTAAAGCATGCTAATTCAATGAAACAGGACTTTGTTGTTACTCAAGAAGGCAATGTACAATCTACCCCAAACTTCACACGTTTGATAAGAGTTATCTCTTGAACACATGTCCATGCTCATATTTAGTTATAGTCATAGCGCCACCTGCTGGCAACAGGAAGTGACGTTTAACACTGTTCTTGACTCCTAATAACATATAAAAAAATGCCAGTAGGTGCTAAACATCCTACCAACATACTAGAGACATGCTAAAACATACTAGCAAACACTTAGCTAAGTGCTAAAGAATGATATTACTGCAATTAAATATGAATTTGCTGTAACTCAGGCATGGAATGTCCAATCTGCCCCAAACTTCACACTTTTGATAAGCGTTCTGTCCTGAACACATGACCATGCTTATATTCAGTTACAGTCATAGCGCCACCTGCTGGCAACAGGAAGTGACATGTTTAACACTTTTATGGACTCCTAATAACATATAAAAAAGTGCCAGCAAGTGTTAAACATGCTAACAACATACTAGAAACATGCTAAAACATGCTAGCAAACTCTTAGCTAAGTGCTAAAGCATGCTATTATTGCAATTAAATAGGAATTTGCTGTAACTCAGGCATGGAATGTCCAATCTGCCCCAAACTTCACACTTTTAATAAGAGTCATGGCCTGAACACATCTAAATGAGAATGTTCAGTTATAGTAATAGCGCTACCTACTGGCAACAGGAAGTGACATGTTTAACACGTTGATGCCGTTCTAGCAACATGTTAAAAATGCCATTGAGTTCTAAACATGCTAGAAACATGTTAAAACATGCTAACAATGCTTAGCTAAGTGTTAAAGAATGCTAATTCAACGAAACATGACTTTGTTGTTACTCAAGAAGGCAATGTCCAATTTGCACCAAACTTCACACGTTTGATAAGAGTTCTGTCCTGAACACACATCCATGCTCATATTCAGTTATAGTCATAACGCCACCTACTGGCAACAGAAACTGACATGGTTAACACAGTAATGCAGTACTAACCACATAATTATTGTGTACTAAGCATGCTAGAAACAGACTAAACATGCTAGCAACACTTAGCTGAGTCATGAAGCATGCTATTATCACCATTATACAAAACATTTTGTAACTTACTTTGACATACTCTTACTATATATACCTCCTTAAATGTACATTTCCCAACCATGCTCTGTCTTCCTAAAGCCACCGAGTGTTGATGGCACGGGTGCGAGGGCCCTTTCATCGCTGCTTGCAGCTTTAATCTTAAAATTATATTCTTAGTCTTAACATGATCATGTTTCACGTTGTGGTCCCGGGGGATGGCCACTTTCATCAGATGAAGTGAGCTAGCTTCTAAGCGAATTCTGAACGGACCGCCACGGCAGACCTCTTGCGTGATCACGAAGGTAGGCTAATGGCTGAATCGGAATTTATAAGCAAAATCATGGGAATCAATAGCCCAATACAGCCCAGTTGTGCTAAAATAAATACCATGAGACGTCCATCAGATGAATGATTAAAAGTTAAGTTAGAGCCGCTAAAGCCAATGCTACTACCCATGCGAACATGAACACTAAGCTTTTCCCTCCAAAAATATAGCCTAAAACTTATCTCCAAATGCAAAACTGACATTAACAAAATGCAATAATGCTATAACAGCTGAAAAAGTACTTGGGTGTGTGTTTTATTTTATATTTACCGTTCAATAATGCAATCGCTGCTGTCTGTCCCATAGAAGAACATGACAGCCAGCGTATGTTTTGGAACTATTGGGGCTTACATGAACCACGTGACAGCCATAGCGGCGACATCAAAGAGTGTCGCAACTCTTTCTCTCTATGGCTCTGGTTATGAGGGTTTAGGAGTTGAGGAGGTGACTCGCAGTGAGGCACAAGGCTCAAAAGAATGCTCTCAGGTGACATCCCATCCGTCTAGCCCTTCCAAGGCCTGCAGGGAGATCAATGATGCTGAGATGGCCAAACACACTATCTGCATCTACATTAGTATTCTTAGGTGGCACAGGGCATTTAGCAGCTTTCCAGCACAGATGCCATGTCGATAGATTAATAAGACAAGAGACACAAGGACCCTAGAGTCCATGGTCGGAGAGTGATTGAAACGGGCTCATCACACACACAGACAGTCAAGACCATATCCCTAAGTCAATTCTGTTTTAAATCACATATGTGTCAACTGGAAGCTCAGTACTAATTTTTATGATGAACAAGATGCCATGCATTTTTATGTCACACGGAAAAGTTTTGATAGACCAAAAACCAGTAAATCAAACAGATGTTTTTGACATTTAAAGGAGCATTGCGTAGGTTCTGAAATTTCTAACAGTTACTGACACCAGTGGCCGTTAGAGGAACTGCAGGCAGTCTCATGCTCGTTCTCGGTGCGCACACGCTCGTACGACCACATCAACCAGGGTTGCCGCAACAACCACTGAAGGCTCATCAAGATTCACCAGCATAATGTTTGAGGTAAGAAAACACCATTTGTAAACACTACCGATTGCCGCTGCTTACTAATAATGGCTAACCCAAGTAGACGAACGCGCATGACGTCACATTTTGTGAATTTTCGCACTGATTCGGGCCGACTCCTCCACACACAATTGAGCCTACAGGCTGATAGAGGCAACCGTGGTGGACAGTCAAGGTGTCATTCTTTTTATTACATCATGGTTGACGAGATGTACATGTACATGTACAAATACATGTACAAATGAAAACTCTATCTTAAAGATTTTTTTAAGTAAAAACCTACACATAGCTCCTTTAATGTTTATAGTGGTGATTTCTAAGGCAAACATCACTTTATCACTTTTGGTAAACCTTAAATATATATATATATATTTTTTTCTTTCTGTGTGACTTGTACTATACCGTTTAAGGATGCTATGATTGATAGTGGCGGCAATTGTTATCGGCCGATAATCATTTTATATAGCTGATCAGCGGTTTCTATAGGCCAATCAGAAGAGTCCATCAGATTACGCAAAACTAGCAAGACAATTTTTCTATGTGCAGCTAAATTTGCTTCACTTCATTCACTGGTCTTGGTCTGGCAGCTCTACCAAGTGTCAAAAAAAAAAAAAAAAGATCTAGGTGCACAAGATGGCACATGTGAGAGCTTTGGCGATGCAAGTGTGTGCATGTTTACTTCCTCTCATACACTTCCGGTCTTGGTGAATTTGTTCACATTTGCTGTAAGGAGAAACTTACTTATGGAACTTGGCTAGATATAATGATTTTTTTTTTTTTTTATTAAGAGAAGACGTTGATTTATCAGAGATGAAGGAAAACATCCTTCTGATATCATTGTGTATTTAGCTGTGTGGTAATTCATCCAGATACACTGAGGTTATCTTTCATTCTTTCTCCTGTTGATTCTGCGGTTCAGGCTCAGCGGTTGGTGAAAATCCACTGGGATATTTTCATTCAAACAAAACCCCCAAGTGTGTAATTTACATTTCCTGATGTTTTTTCTGATTGCTGTTGGACTAAATGGCTCAAAAACTGCCTTCTCTTTCTGCATGTTAAACAACAAGTGCATGTAATATTAATTTTTTCAAGAGATGTGTGTGTGGGATGCATTGTTAACTGATGGGTCTGTAATGTCTTTGTTTTTACACATTGATATATTTTATTTTAGATGTAGTTATATTTGCATATTTGTATATTTACCGTTGGCATAATTGCTTGGAGAATAGCCTACGACATTGTATGCACCATGACATCAGTTCAAGACAATTTTCTCTTTGTGGACACCCAGACAGCAACATAGTGTCGGCCCAGATCCGGGTTCCACTGTACATGTGGATTCTACGCGTACCAGATGTTGGCCAGTGGGCCGACACTATGTTGCTGTCTGGGAAGTCAAGTGCATTTCATTCATGCATGCATTCAAACATTCGTGAGTTTTCAAATGCCATTGGCTCAAGTAATAGTAATTAATTAATAGAAATCAGGGCTGTACATTTTTAATGGATTTCACTGCGGTGCGCTTTCGTTCCTCCCTGTAAGGATGAAAATTAACACAAACTTTTGCTTTCCTGTTGCAACCCCCTCTTTTCCATTTGGAATTCCTAAAGGCACAAGAGGTATGTACATCGAGGGTCTGCTAATTGTCACACCTTTGGTATGGTGGGGGAAGCTTTAATTTGCTGATTGGTCAGCTATTTTTGTTAAGCTCTAAGCTGTTCCTAAACACAACTAAAAGAGGAAATGGAATATGTTGCACATGTTGCTTGACAATAAATAAAGAGTTGTCAATTCATGATACTTTCTTATCTCTTAATTTTAATACTAAAAATACATTGTTGGTAAGAATAAATAACTCCCTTAGGCCTATTTGAAGAATTCTTTTTTTATATATATTCCTGTCTTGGGCCCTTTTGACTTGGGCAGAAAGCAACCACCCAGAACAGTACTACAACTTCAAGGAGAAAACACACACACAAAAGCCCCTTTCACACAAAGATTCCGGAAAATACACGGATTAAGTGACCCGGGATTTGACCCGGGTTCGTTTGATTTTGGTTCATTCACACTGCCAGTGATTTTCCGGAATCAGAGAGTGCGTTCACACACAACCCGTAAAAATCCCGTAAAGACACGTGACATGTGACTTGTAATGTCTCAGCAGCGTCTTAAGTTTGCTTATGAGCTGCGATTACTCTCTCGAGAACATCCACGCTTGTGCATTTTTTTCTCTGATTCGATCATAAACTTACGCATTACATACCGTTTCACAGCTGGCGGAC
Source organism: Leuciscus leuciscus (assembly GCF_965113295.1). Taxonomy (NCBI): domain Eukaryota; kingdom Metazoa; phylum Chordata; class Actinopteri; order Cypriniformes; family Leuciscidae; genus Leuciscus; species Leuciscus leuciscus. The sequence continues at coordinate 22,853,177 of NC_138728.1, read as the reverse complement.
GATCCCGGCTTCAGCGTCATCATTACGACACGGCATTATTACGTTATTATGTACATTATTATAAACTTTTGTTTACACAGCGCACGTTCTGGGACTGAACACGGCAATGTTACTAGGTCCCCAACCCGGCATCGATCCCAGCATCAATCCCGGGTCATGTTTGCGTTCACACAGAAGGCACACTGGCAATTTGCCGGCAATTTCCCGGGTTCAAAACGCTGTGTGAAAGGGGCTACACACACACACACACACACCCTGCAACCGCATACAGTAGCAACAAACTAAGGTTACACTTTACTTTGATAGTCTACTTTAGACATTCTAATAACTAAGAAACTTTGCAGCTACATTTCAACAAACTCTCAGAGTATTAGTAGACTGTTAGGGGAGAGTAAGTTGTACTTGGAAAGTTATATAACAAATGACTGCTTGAAGAGTGACAGAAAATGATTCCTGGGGCAGAATGTAAATGTTTGTTGAGTCATGAACATAAGATAGAATCACTTTACAATCATTATTTTCTCTCCCATTATATTAGGGCTTCAGGCCCTATTGTAGGCTACAGCATGAGAAACATGTGACATGAATGGCTAATCTGTTCCCCAGCCCTGTCTAGAACCACTGCTGTCAATCAAAGTAGGAGACGGCTTGAACACATTGTGATGTCTGTGATCGACTCGACGATGATGCCGATAAGGAATGACACATGCTCACCTTGTTCAAGGATCCTTCATCTACTTGAGAGGGCAAGGGTACATCATTCCTGCACACCTATTTTGATAAGGTGAATTACAATAGACTGGAGCGGGATGCGAATAGCTTGTGTTTGTTTGCCATGTCACTGTTAGTGCGACCTTGTCATTCTTCCTATGATGAAGAGATTTTAACACTTTAAACTCCACCTGACAAGAATAGAAAGATTGAGTCAGCTTTGTTTTTGGGAGAGAGATAAAGAGAAGTAGTCTCATCAGACAGCTGGACAGCCTGATGCAAAAGAAAAACTACAAAAAAAGTGCTTTCTCAAATTACTAGCACTAGCTATTACTAGACAGATTTGTCTGGCTTTATACGTTCACAGGCTGAAGGATCTTTGAACCTCTCTGAACTGCCCCATGTTTCCAGCTGAACAATGACATTTGCCACCAGTATTTACTAACATAACCTGCTCTCCGAGGTGGAAGACTGTGGAGCAATAACATGCTTGGACCATAGAGCTGAAGCAATTCTTGAACTAGATGAATTAGTGGATCTGGAGGCCATGGTAAATCAGGAACCTGAACATCATTCATTATAACATGGCTGGCATGGACTGACTCCTTGGATGTGACACCGTTGACATGAACAACCTCATTGAACGTGATATCCCTTACTGAACAAAAATATATATGAGAATATAATGCAAAATATAATGCAATATATTACATAACACATTTCCATATATGGGAAACTAGTGCTTATATTTTTCAATATACTGCAATATATGCATTGATCATGCATGGCTAATATATTGATATACAATATGTAGAAATGAAGACAAAAATAGCATTCATGTAATATTCATAAAGTTGCATCCTTTATTGTGTACATATATTGCACATACATGTTCCCATCATAGACTGTAAAAAAAGATGGAACAACCTTTTTTCTCTTCCATTGATGAGAACTGAAGCCGCCAGCATCCCGATATGGCGCTGACATATTGGAACCATAGACAGTATAAGAAATGGACAGAGTCATCTCATTGGAACTCAATTGAGGCAAGTGAAGCCCATTTTCAGCGATTTTTTAGGACTTCCGTTCCTGACGCGCAGACTCACACCGAGCTTGACGACGTAGATGTGACGTGAGCAACCCGTCTGTCTTCTAGTGGCTGTGGCATGAGAAATCTGAATCATTCCCTTCCGAATCTTGCAGAGACGGAGAGCGTGAGTAGGAGGTATCCACGAGCTAGGAGCAGGAGAAACTTTTGCTAGGTATTCTGATTAATTATTTTGTCATTTTGCCTCCACGTCTCCCCGATTGCCCGCGAGCTTCTCCTCCTGTCCATACGGTAATCTCTATACTGTGCGACAGAGAGTCGCGTGGCTATGACGCAATCGTTAGCCTACTTTTACAAAAACTGCTTCTACGGGGCCATAACATAAGCTACAAGGTAATGGAGCATTTTATACATTGTCGTGTTTCTTTAGAAATAAATAATGGACAAATGGAGTCTTTAAACGCCTAAGATGTGAAGTTATTCGCTGTCAAAGTGACGCCAAAATGAATGGGAGTCAATGGGATGCTAACAGCAGGTGAAGTTCTGCTACAAGATGGTGGCACGCGGCCGGCTTCAACTTCCGGTCAACTTCCTTCCCGCTTGATTGGAACTTGAGTCTGTGCAGTAGCGATCTCGGGACCAGACCTGCGCAGTAGTGAGCAGGAAGTAAAGCCGTGAAATCAACGCTCCGCCCTCACTCTCGCAGAACGCACTCAGGGAGAGTGCATTCTACACACTTTTTAAAAAATGTATTGCAGTACGACAAGAGGCTTGTTAAAATAAAGTAAATACAATCTCCTCAGTCCTCCGAAGATCCCGAAAAAAATGTCCGTTGGTGCTTCAGTGACTACTTTGCTCAGAGAACCTGTCAATCACAGCTGTCAATCATGATGTTACACCACCGCATCACGTAACTAACTAAAAACCTACTTATTTTTGAAACAGACACTAGAACTTACATCAGCGTGATAAAAACGACAGCAAATGAAAGAAACCACCTTTGGAAAAAATATATTTGAAGTGTATTTAATTGTTTAGTTGGTCTCACGCATACAGTGTTAATCTCGTTGACGAATAATTTCCGTCATTATTTTCGTCAACGACATTTTTTCACAGACGAAAACGAGACGATAACTAAATAAAAACTAGTTTTGAATGACAAAAACTATGACGAAAATCTATTGACATTTTCGTCAACGAATAAAAACTAAACGAAAATGTTAGATAGTGACGATTTGGGAAGCGATCCAGTCTAATGTCCTGCATTTGTGGTAGATGCGCACATTTGTACTGTGACGTGCTGATCTACCCAGCGGCACACGAGTTGGCATGCGCTGCATGTCTCATAAAACGTTAAAACATGTAAACGTCTGGGAGAATGAGTAGAGCAGACATGTAGATCTGAATAAGAGTGACAACGCAAAAAAGAGCTATATTCGGTACGGTTTTCTGTGCGCACACACCCGACCCGAAGCGTGCAGCCATTCACATAGCGCGCGAGTACAGAATTGAGCTCTCTTTCGTTTCTGAATGGACAAATACACACAACATTGTCTAAATGTTCGTTTTGGAGAGTATTCATGTAAATTATGTCGGTTATGTCTTAAACAGTTGTGAGTGTATCGTATGTGCATCAGTGCATTGGATCCGCATGTCATTGGACATGATCCGATGTCTTAAAGTGACAGTGGGTAAACCTAATGCGGTCTGTGTCCTTAATATTTATCAAGCAACAAAATATAAAGAGAAAAGCATTCACTGCTCGTTAATAGCTTTAATAAGGATTAATTATATTTAATTCATACAAATAAATATGTCTGCTTGAAAGAATAGAGAATGATGTATGCAAGTAGTTATAAAGAATTCATATATCATTCATTGAAAAAAAGACTGTGTTCTACTTTAGGAAAAGTGGTTTTATTTAATTTTAAGATATTTTTTAAGTTACAGTATAAATCTGTATCTGTATTGCACGTTCAAACTTTAAAATCATTCATATTAGCAGGTTAATATATGTTTTCTCCGGGAGTATATGGGTTTGGAAATTTTAGAGAAATTCTAAATAAATGCATTTAAACCGGTAATGTATTGACTGACTAATGAAATAGTGAGGTTCCTTTAAGAGGCTAAGAGCCTGGGGAGGGCGTGGCTGTTGGGGGATATATGTGTTTTTGGCCAGTATGTTCACTGGTGTTAACTGAGCTAGATGTACGTCGATGTTGCCTTGTTCAGTAAAGATTCACAAGCTGACAAACGTTTCCTCATGTTATTCAAGTATACTACACTGGCGACGAGCGGATTCGGACCGACTGTGTGCAGATAAGTTCATATGGTGCGACTTTTCAAGTGAGTGAAATAATTTGCCATCTGGAAGCGAACATGACTACACTCGGCCGTATTGAAGAGTTTGACGAATGCTCGAGTAACTCTTTTGAAGAATACACAGAACGACTGGAATGTTTTTTTCATGCAAATGATATTGAGGATGATGCAAAAAAATGCTCCGTGCTGCTCAGTGTGTGTGGTGCAAAAACGTATTCCACGTTACGTTCAGTGCTTGCCCCAACGCAACCCTCTACTGTGTCTTATGCAAACATTGTCGCTGCGTTAAAACGCCATTACAGCCCAGCGCCATCAGAGATTGTTCAACGTTTTCACTTTCACAATTGTAAACAGAAACCTAATCAAAGCATTTCAAACTACATTGCTGAGCTTCGACGTTTGTCTGTGCACTGTGCTTTTGGGGATCAGTTAGAAGCAATGCTGCGTGATAGAATCGTGTGCGGGGTTATGGACGAAGCGCTACAGCGACGCCTGCTTGCTGAACCTACACTAACATTTAAAGAGGCAGAAGACAAGGCAATAGCTGCTGAAACAGCATTGTTAAATGCTCGCCTACTTCATCAGCATCAAAACGAATCACGGCTGGAGGACGATGTTCATTATGCAGCCCATGCGCATGCATCAGTACATAAGACAGCAGTTTCAAATGAAAATCCTAAACGTGACAAGCCATGCTTCAGATGTGGTGGTCAGCACATCCCACAAAGCTGTAGGTTTTCCACTGCTGTGTGCCATTACTGTAAAAAAAGAGGACACATATCTCGTGTATGTTTAACAAAGACTAAACATGGTACTGACAAGGATGCAACCAGCTCAGAAGAACGTTACACAAACATTATAACACGCAAGGAAAATAATGAATACTCTGTTTACAGCACCACTACTAAAGCAGAAAGAGGGGGGCAGAGGCCATATCTGGCCACTGTTATACTGAACAAACAAGCACACACAATGGAAGTGGATTCAGGAGCGGCCTGTTCCTTGATTAGTGAGCATACCTATCACTCATTGTGGCCCTTCCAACCCCCTGAAATACATGCAAACAATGGAATACTTAAGCAGTGGACACAGGCAACCTTGGAAGTGAAGGGAAAAATATTTGTGGAGGTAACGTACAAAGGAACACGAAACACACTGCCTTTGTTCGTCATCCAGGGCCAGGGCACTAGTCTGTTGGGACGGGACTGGTTTGATGCCCTGGGAATATCAGTGGAAGGAGTACACAGTGTACAGCTGCAGTCCATAGAGAAAATACTGACTGAATATTCAGAGGTTTTTCAGGACATTGGGGTTTGCCGGACCCCCCTGATCTCTATTGACATTGATTCCACAATTACTCCACGTTTCTTTAGGCCCGCCCAGTTCCTTTTGCTTTAAGCCTGACGTGTACCCTATACCCACAGCATCTGAGCTGTTCTCGAAGCTAGCTGGAGGAGTAGTTTTCACTAAACTTGATTTGAAACAAGCTTATCAGCAGCTTCCAGTGGATGATGACGCAGCCGACTTAACTGACTATTAGCACTCACCGTGGGCTTTTCCGGGCTCGACGGTTGCAATTTGGGGTGTCAATGGCTGTTTCAATATTTCAAAGATTTATGGACAATTTGCTCGCAGGAATTCCAGGAGTCCAGCCATACCTGGATGACATCCTGATTTCGGGCAAAACCATGGAAGAACACAACGCACGGCTACAAGCCGTACTGAAGTGCCTCGCTGAAGCTGGGCTGCGACTAAAAAAAGAGAAAAGCATGTTTGCTGCTACTCTAGTGGAGTTCTTGGGGTTTAGAGTGGATAAAGATGGCATCAAGCCAACCCGTGAGAAAGTGGAAGCTATCCAAAATGCTCCGCCCCCACAGAACAAAACAGAACTTCAGGCATTCTTGGGGCTGCTTAACTTTTACAGCTGTTTTCTTCCCAATAAGGCCACCGTCCTGGAACCCCTGCACCGCCTTCTAGACCAGTCTGCTACGTGGCAGTGGGGAGCGAAGCACAAGATGGCATATGCTCAAGCAAAAGAGTTGCTGCAAACGGATAAAGTGCTGGTGCACTATGATGAAAAGAAACCCTTGGCAGTGGTTTGCGATGCCTCACCCTATGGGCTTGATGCTTTATTATTCCACATGGAATGTGACGGCCAGGAGAGACCCATTTGCTTTGCTTCCAGAACAATGACCACCACTGAGCGGAATTATGCCCAAATTGATAAGGAAGCATTGGCAGTTGTTTTTGCAGTCAGAAAGTTCCACCAGTACCTCGCAGGCTGCCATTTTGTGATTTTTACAGACCACAAACCCCTGCTGGGACTCCTGCACCATTCCAAGCCAATGCCTGCCATCCTTTCACCACGGATGCTGCGTTGGAGTTTGATCATTGGAGCTTACGACTATGAGCTATGCTACCGACCGGGCAAACAAATGGGCAATGCTGACGCCCTGAGTCGCTTACCCTTGCCGGCATCTGATGCTGTTACACCACCACCATTGGAAGTGTTGCTACTTGAAATGGTGCCAGAAGCACCCATGCATGCTGAGCGAATTGCTAACCTTACACTAAAGGACTCTGTCATGGCACGAGTAATGCGCTGGGTGCTGCATGGGTGGCCGGCTGATGTAATGGATAGCCGGTTCAAACCATTCCTTTTGCACCACCATGAACTCTCTGCACATAAGAACTGTTTGCTATGGGGAAGCCGTGTGGTTGTTCCTTGCTTGGCGAGGGGAGAAATACTGGCTATGTTGCATGACGCGCACCCGGGCATTGTACGCATGAAGGGACTCGCAAGGAGTTATGTGTGGTGGCCGGGCATGGACCGAGACATAGAGGAAACTGTTAAAGCATGTGAAACCTGTCAGATGTCACGTCATGCACCTCCTAAGGCAAAAGTTCACCCTTGGGAGTGGACGACAAAAAGATGGTCCCGGCTGCATATTGACTTTGGAGGCCCTTTTCAGGGCAAAATATTCCTCATAGTGGTTGATGCACATAGCAAGTGGCTGGAGGTGTCTCTGATGAGTTCCATGTCATCATCGGCCGTCATCAACACACTGAGACTGCTTTTTGCAACACATGGTTTGCCTGACGTCATAGTGTCAGACAGTGTTGTTTTTGGCAGCCATTTTAGTTTTAGTCTTAGTCTTAGTCTTTTGGACGAAAATGCTTTTTAGTTTTAGTCGCATTTTAGTCACTTATAAACTTGATAGTTTTAGTCAAGTTTTAGTCGACGAAAACACAAAAAGGTTTTAGTCAAAAAAAAAAAAAAAAAAAAAAAAAAGTAGTCTTTAACAAATTAATTTAGGTTAAAAAGTATTGGAAATGGGCTTAGGTTTGACAGGTTGTAGCGTGTTGCAATTCGAGTGTTGTAACTCAATTCAATTTGAGCTACTACAACATTACACACAGATAGTGGTAACAGTGGAATCACTGTTTTACTCCAAAAAAGCCAGGAATAAAAACATTCTTACTTTGGCAATTGTGGCTTTATTATATAATTAGTTAAATAATAATTAATGTTATAATTTGTTATAATCTAAGTTATATAATAATTATATATTACTTTGTACCAATTAGCCTACTAAACTAATGCTCGGACACACTCGGTCTCTCTCGCACACTGTCACTCGCTCGCGCAGTTCGTTTCGCTTTTGTCCAGTCCGGCGCCTCAAGTCTATACTCAGTCCGGCGCCTCATATAGAAGATGTGTGGCGAGTGACTAGCCATAGCCGCAGGTGTGTTGTTGTTGTGTGGATTCTGGTGCGCGGCATGGCGGCAGCCGGGTGGTGGGTGTACCCAAAACAAGGATAGGAAGCGGCAGCATTGCTGATACTTTTTTAGCTCAAAACAGATCAGATTTCACGCAAAATAGGCAGAAATGACATGCATTGTTGTGAACGTCAGACTATAATCATTTTCGTTCCGTCTCGTCTCGTCAACGAAAACCCGAAAACGTCTCGTCATGTTTTAGTCACCTTAGAGCCATTTTTAGCTAGTCATCGTCGCGTTATCGTCATAAAAAAAAAGGTGCGTCAACAAAATCATTTCGTTATCGTCATCGTTGACGAAAACAACATTGGTGTCAGACAATGGTGCTTCGTTCACCTCTGCAGAATTTCAAGAGTTTGCCGAGCGCAACGGCATTCGACATGTCACTACAGCACCTTATCACCCAAGCTCAAATGGTCAAGCTGAACGCATGGTGCAGACAACCAAGGAGGCCCTGTCTCGCATCACCAAGGGCGAGTGGCAGACCAGACTCGCTCGTTTCTTGTTGTCACAGCACGTCACACCCAATTCATCAACTGGGAAAAGTCCTGCTGAGTTGCTCATGAATCGGCGACTCACCACTGCCCTGGATCGTCTGCACCCTGATCATGATGGTGATATGTTTCGCAGACAGGAGCTGAATGCTGAAAAATGCCCTGGCACAGTCAGAGAGTTTAAACCTAAGGACTTGGTGTACATGAGAAGCTACACCAGAGATTCTAAATGGATGCCTGGAATCATTGTAGATGTCACAGGTCCCCTGTCATACAAGGTCAGAGCGGGTGATGGGCAAATGCACAGACGACATGTTGATCAGCTGCTGGACAGGACGGCACCCTTGTCCGACCAATCAAGGCCTGAGCCAGATGGCTATACTGTCCGTCCGCCTGAGTCCCCAGGGGCTGAAATACTTGAGTTACCGCCGCCTGCGTTAGATGTGGAAAACCCTGATGTTGACCTTACTGGAGCTGGAGTTGAGGACATGTCTGATTCCCCTCATTTTCGGAGGTACCCTGTAAGAGAGCATCGCCCTCCAAGAAGATTTTCAGACTTTGTGGACTGGGGAAAAGGGGTGTAATGTATTGACTGACTATTGAAATAGTGAGGTTCCTTTAAGAGGCTAAGAGCCTGGGGAGGGCGTGGCTGTTGGGGGATATATGTGTTTTTGGCCAGTATGTTCACTGGTGTTAACTGAGCTAGATGTACGTCAATGTTGCCTTGTTCAGTAAAGATTCACAAGCTGACAAACGTTTCCTCATGTTATTCAAGTATACTACAAAACCCATTATATTTTAGTCGACTAAATCTACTGTAGATTTAGTCGACTAAAATCTTATTGTATTTCGTCGACTAAAACTAGACTAAAACTAAAACAATTCAGATAACTAAAATATGACTAAAACTAAATAGCATTTTAGTCAAAAGACTATGACTAAAACTAAATCAAAATTTGTTGTCAAAATTAACACTGCACGCATAGACAGTATACAAACTGGATACAGCGACCCCATTGGATTCAACGCAGACAAGATAAATAGAAGCACTAACTTCCTGATGGTTGAGCGTACTGCGCAGACTCAAACTGAGCTTGACGACGTAGATGTGACGTGAGCAACCCGTCTGTCTTCTAGTAGCTGTGTCAAGAGAAATCTGAATCATTCCCTTCTGAATCTTGCAGAGACGGAGAGTGTGAGTAGGAGGTGTCCATGAGCAGGAGCAACTTTTGCTAAGTATTCTGATTAATTACTTTGTCATTTTGCCTCCACGTCCCTCCGATTGCGCGCGAGCTTCTCCTCCTGTCCATACGGTAATCTCTCTACTGTGCGACAGAGAGTCGCGTGGTTATGACGCAATCATTAGCCTATTTTTACAAAAATGGCTTCTACGGGGCCATAACGTAAGATAGAAGGTAATGGAGCCTTTTATACATTTTCGTGTTTCTTTAGAAATAAATAATGGACAAATGGAGTCTTTAAACGCCTCAGATGTAAAGTTATTCGCTGTCAAAGTGACGCCAAAATGAATGGGAGTCAATGGGATGCTAACAGCAGGTGATGGTCCGCTAGCCAATGGCGGCGCCCGGGGAAACTTCAAAATAATATAAAACCCTGCCCCCCTTCTCACGTCCCGTTGAATAATACGGGGAGGCGGGGCTTATGACCTATTCTAGGACCAGTCACCGGGGGGCGATCGAGACGTTTTGGCTTAACTTTTCAGGGCTTGTGCGGCACGCTTGGTTCCCATATACATGTGAATGTATTGTACACACATATATACACACATTCACAGAATGAATTACAATCAGTGGTTACAACAGATGTCTAGTTCCCAGCATGATTTGCTTCTGACTGTTAAAGGGGAGTAAATGTTAAAATGAAGTGTTATTTCATGTGTTTTGGTCAATATTAATATAGGAGGGAGATCTGTTCATTTAAGAAAAAGTAACAACTGTGCCCTCTTCAGCACAGTGTTAGGCTGCGTTCGAAACCGCATACTTCCCTACTATTTAGTATGGGAAAAAGAGTAGGCGAGCGAAAAAGTATGTACGAATCCAAAAGAATAGGCGAGATTACCTGGGTGACGTACTAATTATCGCGAGATTCGGACTTAAGTGCGTTTGAATATGCCTACTTTCCTACTATATAGTAGGCGAAAACAGTACGTGAAGGAAGCAGTACGTTCGAAACATCAGTATTCATAAAAGAGTAGGCGAGAAGTTCCCGGATGGCTTACTGCTTCCTGACAGATTTTTGAGTGCTCAACTGATGGATACTCTTCTATCCCAGGAGGCCACGCGAGAGGATACGTCATAATCGAACATCGCAGAGATCGGCGACGCGGGTGCTTTCAAATGTGAGTAAACACGGTTCCTTGTGTTAAAATTGCAATTGAACTACTTTAGAGTAGAGTGTTGAATTGTTGAAGGTGTAAAGACGTTACACAGTATAGTATAGTTGTGATTTTGCTGTAAAAACACGTTTTATTATGTAACGTTATCTGGGGAGCTCCAGTAAGGACACGTAAGTTACGTCTCTAAAGTGGATTTACATAAACCATATACATATTAAAGACGATTATTTTAAATATCTATTTACATGTTGCAGAAGAGCACATCACAACATGAAATACCGTAGACATCTGAGTGATGTATGTGTGCTATTATGTAGAACAAATCTATAAAGTAACTAAACATAAGTTATCTATTTTATTTGTCCATTAGTACTGTTGATAAATTGAGGAACATTTATGTTGGATAAAAAGTTAAAACAACCTCAACATAAATCACAGAGGTAATGTCAATCTTGTCTGGATGTTACAGGAACAGATGAACAGACGTGTGTTTATCCGGTGGAGAGTGACTCATGAAGCTGAATGCTGCCATCAAAGGCTTTGAGTGAGTTTACTACAGAAATGAATAACAACAACTATTTAAAAATTAAGTTGTAGTTTATTTTAATTATTGTAATTTCAAACAGAGCTATTACGGCACTTTTCTGATTCTTGATTCCTGTGAATTTCCTGCTCAGCTTTTGTGGTGGAGCAGGACCTGCAAGAAAAGATGTTTATAGCTATGTCATATGACATTACATTTTGTTTGTTTTATTAAATTATATCATTTTCAGTAAAAAGTTATATAATTAAGTATTTGTCAGCATTTATCGTTGTTATTATTGTATGTTTTGGGGTGGGATAGCAATGCAATCCATTCTGGGGTAATATTAATTTTAATATTAATGATACTTACATTTTTCGAGTATAAAATCAACAGTTTTCTCCAAAGGCGAATCTTCCCCATAGTTTTTTATTATTATAATTTTCTAATATGTGAAGATTGTAACCTATAGGCTCCTCACTGTGCATAATGTTATTTTGGTCTTGCAAAATGAATATTAAAAAAAGAAATCAAGCCACAATGTCTCACTTTTTTAGAGATTTTTATTCAAAAATATTAATTTCTCTGCTGTGGAAGGACTTAGACTACTTCTTTTTTTACAGATAATTTCTCCAGCCTTTGAAAAAATCCTCTCACAAGGGACACTTGTTGCTGGCATGCAAATATATATATATATATATTGTTTTGGTGATTTTCCTTTTATTGTGACAGGACAGTAGAGAGATGACAAAAAAACGAGGCGGGAAAGGTCCACGAGCCGGGACTCGAACTCGGGACGCCCGAGTGCAAAGACGCTACATGTCGGCGCACTGACCACGAGGCCATTGACGCAGACGGCGGAGATATTTTTTTTAGCTAGGACATACAAATGAGGAAAGATTACTGCTATCTCTTTCCAGTTTCATTTAAATTCCAGTTAAATTTAAATGCAAGCCTAAATAGCCTATAACTAATCAAATCACACTATGTCACTATATCACCAAAAATCCGCTATCTCAAAATCAAACTCCTCTCACAAAAACCCACGAGGTCAATATGCGTTGATTTCACTTTTATACAGATGTGCGACTGTGTGGTCTGTTCCTGACCGTGTCAATCAAACGCTGATTCGGCGGACCACACCTGATGAAACACTTAGTGAAACACTTCGAGGCTTCGTTTGGCCATAGTCACGTGACATAGGTGTTTTGAATCACGCTTCGGATCAGTGTTTCGAAACATCTGCGCTTCGGGATCTCGCAAAGCTTCGGAACGACTGTTTCGCGTCAGCCATCCTTAGCCTGTACCTTGGATTACGCCTCTGGATTGCCCATAATAAAGCTGCGTTTGGATCTAAACCTTCGTGTCTCAGAGCAGATCGTAACAGAAGACTTCGCCACATATGGATCCAGCAGTTGTCAGCAACCAAGCCCTGAGGAAGTTCCTTTCTTCTGTGTTCCAAGATGGCCAGCCTATTGAGAGGTATGCGAGGGACTTTTTGTCTTGCTGTCATCTGGGAACGGTAAATGACACCCAGCTCATGGACCTGTTTTTGAGCGGGCTGGATGATGACGTTGCTCAATTGATGCCGGAGGACTATACCGGCTGGACTCTAGAAGGGTATGTCGACCTGGCCCTCTCCTTGAGCGGTACGACATTTACTGTGGGCTTGGCTGATGAAACACCCTGCAAGCTCACAGTACCCCCAGAGCCCTCACCGCTGGCCGCGTCCAGTCCAGGGTCTTCACAGCTCCACGTCCAGTCTGCCCAGCCAGAGTCAGTTCACGTCTCGTCCGTCCGACCTGGGAATCATGACGTCTTGCCAGCCACTGGATCGGTCTATGGACGTACAGGACCGGTTTCCAGCGTGGCTGATCCCCCGCTTATGTCTGCACGCGCTGCCAAGAGGGCCATCGTTCTAGGGTTCAGTTCCGCCAAGCCAGAGCTTCACGTCAGTCCTGCCGAGCCAGAGCTTCACGTCTGTCCTGCCGAGCCAGAGCCAGAGCTTCACGTCAGTCCTGCCGAGCCAGAGCCAGAGCTTCACGTCAGTCCTGCCGAGCCAGAGCCAGAGCTTCACGTCAGTCCTGCCGAGCCAGAGCCAGAGCTTCACGTCAGTCCTGCCGAGCCAGAGCCAGAGCTTCACGTCAGTCCTGCCGAGCCAGAGCTTCACGTCAGTCCTGCCGAGCCAGAGCTTCACGTTACTTCTGCCGAGCCAGAGCCTGTTCACGTCACTTCTGCCGAGCCAGAGCCTGTTCACGTCACTTCTGCCGATCCAGAGACTGTTCACGTCACTTCTGCCGATCCAGAGACTGTTCACGTCACTTCTGCCGATCCAGAGACTGTTCACGTCACGTCACGCCTGCCAAGCCAGTGTCTCCGTACAAGATGGCCGCCGCCGAGCCAGTGTCTCCGTACAAGATGGCCGCCGCCGAGCCAGTGTCTCCGTACAAGATGGCCGCCGCCGAGCCAGTGTCTCCGTACAAGATGGCCGACTCCACGCCTGTGTCTTCGGACAAGATGGCCGACTCCACGCCTGTGTCTTCGGACAAGATGGCCGACTCCACGCCTGTGTCTTAGGACAAGATGGCCGACTCCACGCCTGTGTCTTCGGACAAGATGGCCGACTCCACGCCTGTGTCTTCGGACAAGATGGCCGACTCCACGCCTGTGTCTTCGGACAAGATGGCCGACTCCACGCCTGTGTCTTCGGACAAGATGGCCGACTCCACGCCTGTGTCTTCGGACAAGATGGCCACCGCATCCTCTGAGCCGGTGTCTGTTCCTGAGCCGGTGTCTGTTCCTGAGCCGGTGTCTGTTCCTGTGCCCTGGTCGCCTGCACAGCCTGATCCGCCCTGGTCGCCTGCACAGCCTGATCCGCCCTGGCCTCCCGTCTTGCCGCAGTCTCCAGGTCATTATCCGCTCCACGGGCCTGGCCCACCATCCCGCCCCCGGGTCCGCCTCCGCTCCACCTCCCTCCTGGACAAGTTTAGAGCGTCTGGAAGCCGCTCCTTTGAGGGGGGGCTATGTAACGGTCACCAGCTGGAGTGCCCTTGAAAGCCACCAGAGGGCACTCCACACCAGACTATCATGATTCACTCACAACTACATTTCCCATAATTCACTGCCCGGACTCATCATCCCTGATTATCACATTCACCTGTGTCTCATTATATTGTTTAGTTCACCCTATATAAGCCTGGTTCACCTCATTATTCCCTGCAAAGTCTTGTACGTTATTCCACTGCATTTCTGAGCATTTTCCCTGGTTTTCATGTCTCTTGGTTTTTGGATTTCTTGCCTGTTCCCTGGATTACTCTCTTGCCTCTGACCCCTGCCTGTTTTGTTTGTTTGTTTGTTTGTTTGGACTGCCTATCTGTGTATGACCCTTGCCTGTACCTTGGATTACGCCTCTGGATTGCCCATAATAAAGCTGCGTTTGGATCTAAACCTTCGTGTCTCAGAGCAGATCGTAACACACATTTTAAAAATGCATTTTTTGTTATTTATAGGCCTAGGGATGAAACGACAGTTAAATTCAACAAGAAAAAGAGGAAAACATAAAGCAGTAAGCCACTTTTGCTTGTGGATAAAAATTTTCGGATATACAATAAAGAAATGAACAACATATTCAAGAGATGACAATTTTGGGATTTCGTAATAAAAATAAATATTGGTAAGGCTAAAACGGTGGGTCACATTAGGGTTAAATATAAGAACTTAAATCAACCTTAAATGTATTCACAAAATAAATGGGCAGCAGTTTCTTCAAAAATACCATAACATGAGCAAGTTTAATCAATATCAAGATATTTACAGATGAATTAAACCTTTTAAATTAAACCTCAAATCTTTTAAGTTGTTGCGCGTGTGATAACGCGTCGTAGGTCACATGATATAACGCAGCCTGGTCTCATTGTTAATACGTAGGTATTAATACGTAATTTTCAAAGATAGAAAACGTACTTTTTTTGTACGTTTGGATACATGCTGAAACGTATAATATGGACGTATCTGCAACGTTTAAACGTAACATTATTACGTTTTTACAGCTAAAAAAACGTAAACTATTTACGAATATTTAAAGATATCTGTGTAATTTCCCTTTTACCATTTTATAGATTATAAACGTAAGATCCCTTAACCCTACTCCCACATTTATAGACAATATTAAAAGGATGAAACGTAATGGACAGATATGTGTAAGTTAGAGAAATGGCAGTTTTATTAACAATATAGCATTAAAAGATAGTTTGAGCCACTAATCCTACCCCTACCCCTAAACCTAACAATTTCTTAAAACAACGTAACGTTAGGCTAACGTTACATTTATAAAGAAAACAACAGACCGACACGTATAATCACAATCAGTTAACGTTATTTATTGAGAAAATGTCAAAACCGGTACCAAAAGTCGTTCACATGACGATGTGTCGCAGTCCTCTCTGGCAGTATATAATAGTTTTGTATGAGGTAACGTTACAGAGCAGAATTTAAGTTATTAATCCATGAAAATGTTAATCCGGTTTTGGTTGCCACTGTTCGCTCTGTGAAGGCGCGCGCGCTTCTCCATTTCAAATGTAGCACAACAACTTAAACACGGCATGTCGCAATCTGTGACGAAGCATGCAAGAGCCAATGAGCGTTTAATATGGCGTCAAATGGTGGACAAAACAGCGCAAGCGCATAAACACAGCGCGCAAGTGAATTACAAAAGTGTGAGCAACGTGACAAAGCTCGCACGTAAAATGTAAACACGCAGAACTCTCAAATCCCAAACTGGAGGACAAAAAATATGATTGTGCGCACAAATTAACAAGTCGCAAGCAGAAATAACAACCGCGAGTCCTGACAGGTTCTACACGCTCGAGTTCTTTTCTACACGAGCGCGCAGGTTTGAACACACGCTCGAGTTCTTTTCTACACGCGCGCGCAGATTTGAACACACGCTCGAGTTCTTTTCTACACACGCACAGCTGAAATCTTTACGCACACGAGTCAGTTTTAACACTTTAAGGGGCGGGGCTCAGACCTTCCTGTTAACAAATGCCATATCGCAGCTTCTCTGAAAATCTTTTGATTGGTTGCTATGCCGTGAATGATGTCCTCCTGTTGCGATTGGCTGTTGTTGGCTCTCTCCGAACGAAGACACTCATCCCATACACACTCGTCCCACAGACCCAGCCTTAAACCCAATCTCTTAAAAATTTATAAAGGCTGGTTTCTAAAGTACTTCTTCCTGCCTCTATGTATTAATGCTCATGGGTAGCCTAAATGGGTTCCATACAGACTTTAACATTAAGTATTTTACTGTTATATGTCAACAAGATTCAAGATATTTTCGCCTAGCTATACCAATGTTTAGATCTGTTTTGGTATTTATGAAAATTAGCACATACATAATTAGATTATGCACTGTTTGTCCATGGTAACAAACAATTTCAAAGACTTGTAATACATTTTTTGTTTGTCTTGATGTAAGTAATCAACTCAACAATAATTTTCATGGTGATATCTAAAGGTTAAAATGTTTACCCTATTCACGTAAGCAAAAGAAGTAATAGGCGTATGAATAGGCTATATTTGGGTCTTTTTCGAAACTTCCCCCTAATAGGATTCTTCGGGGCTTTTTTCCCTTACTCAGGACATATTGAGGATACAAAATCAGTTGAGTTTGCTTCTGTTGCAATTTGTTCAACCTTTTTTCATAAAATGACTGGACTATAAGGGAAGGAGCTGTGAGTGGGCCACATTTCTGATAAAATTATTGAAAATTTGGTTCCTGCAAATGCTGAGGTCATGTGACTCTTATATCGCTATTAAGCAAGAAGTAGCATGTTGTGAGAAAACAACTGACATAAAGGAAAATGTTAATATATTTAATACATTTATTAATTACTTACACGGAAAAAAAAAAAAATGTGTCTAGCTATTTTTAGTTTATAACATCAAGAGTTGTCTGTGTTACCTTACCTATATAAGTTACACAAGTCAATTATGTAAAAATGTCCTAAATATTTAAATCGCTTACAAACTTCGAATCAGGTCAAAAGAGATCCTTGTGTCAAAAACAAAAAACACATTAAAAAAATCAAGCATTTGTAAATGAACAATTTTGTGTTATTTCTACCTAAACGATACATTTAACATATAAACACATGTGTATAACTTTGAAAGAAAACGTAAAAAACTTCTTAAGGTCTGTCATCCCGCTTTCTGTTTTTTTTTCTCACTTTATTTATACATTTCTCCACATATTACAAAATTCCAACCATTCCAGAACACAGTTGTACAATTTAACATATGTAGAGAAAAAGTGTAAAAAAAAAAGTTTAAATTTTTAAACAACACAATCAATTATAAGTATTAGTACAGGAGCACTAACACACTAGAATAAAGTACAATTAACTATTTTCCAGTATGCAGGGAGTGTATGTTTCCATATATGCAAGGAGAGAACCCCACATTTTGTAAAAGTTCTTGAGAGAGCCCTTCAGTGAGTATCTGATTTTCTCCAGTTTAATACAGTGAAAAACGTCTTTAATCCACAAAGAGTGAGTAGGCGGGACAGATGATTTCCAATGCAGTAAAATCTGATGTCTGGCCAGGAGGGTCACAAAGGCCACAAAATCTGCCTTGTACCGTGGACAGTGAACTGGGAAAGAAAGTGTACCAAAGAGTGCTGTTATAGCCGCAGGTTCAATTGTTGTCTCAACTACCTCTGACATTGTCTCAAATATATATCAGTCCAATATCCATGTAGGGTTGGGCAGAACCAAAACATATGTGCCAGGGTTGCAGGAGCATGACGACAACAGTCACATATAGGATCAATGTCAGAATAAATTTTAGAGAGTTTCCGCTTTCTGTTTTGAGTGTCTTTGTTCGGAGAGAGCCAACAACAGCCAATCGCAACAGGAGGACATCATTCACGGCATAGCAACCAATCAAAAGATTTTCAGAGAAGCTGCGATATGGCATTTGTTAACAGGAAGGTCTGAGCCCCGCCCCTTAAAGTGTTGAAAATGGGTGCTTCTCATTTCTTATTTGTGCATCCTCGTTTCCTTTCCTCGCTTCCTTTCCTCGCGTCTCAGCTCCGCCCCCTGTAGGATGCGAGGGAAGGCTGCAAGGAAAAGACGCGAGGACGGAGGAATAGAATGTAACTTTTTTTTTTAAACATTGGAATACTTGATCACTCAAGCGTCACTTCATCGCGTCATCAGCAGCGCTCAAAGGATCTGCCCTTATGTTGTTGAAGTTTGTTTATTTAAGAAATTCATAATAAATAATAATAAAGCAAAATACCCTGTTGAAATATGTGAGATGTGTGGTTTATATAAACTGCAAAGGTAAAGTATAAATTAAAATGATTGTGACCGATGTGAAGGGGGAGGAGAATTTAGACGTGCGTCACGTTTAAGTCGATAAAACTCTTCCGCATAGGATACACCTGTGTATCCTCGTTCATGACTCCTCAGGAAGCCTCCTAACTCCTCGATCCTCGACTCCTCGCGGTGCAATTAGAGAATTGAGATGTCCTTCAAGATGGCTGAGCTCGATCGGTTTCCGGGTCATAGGATGGAGGACGGAGGAGAGAGGAGACGAGGAGGGATATTGAAAAGCACCCACTGACTCGTGTGCGTAAAGATTTCAGCTGCGCGCGTGTAGAAAATAACTAGAGCGTGTGTTCAAATCTGCGCGTGCGTGTAGAAAAGAACTCGAGCGTGTGTTCAAATCTGCGCGCGCGTGTAGAAAAGAACTCGAGCGTGTAGAACCTAGACCGCGGCTGTTATTTCTGCTTGCGACTTGTTAATTTGTGCGCACAATCATATTTTTTGTCCTCCAGTTTGGGAGTTGAGAGTTATGCATGTTTACATTTTACGTGCGAGCTTTGTCACGTTGCTCACACTGTTGTAATTCACTTGCGCGCTGTTATGCGCTTGCGCTGTTTTGTCCACCATTTGACGCCATTTTTTAATATCACTGAAGTAAAATATGTCGTAACTCTTCGGGCGCAATTTTTGAATTTGAATTCACCACGAGCGCGGGATTTGACGTTTGCTGTCTCTGCTGAGAAATGGAGATGAAGATCACTGGATAAAGGGCTGAATTTGGATCTGTTTCTTGCAAACAACGTATGGATTCTAAAGATTTGGATTACATCAAGCTAATAAAATTGATGTCTTTTGTCAATTTATGTTGTGTTTTAGTGTATTATGGGTCTACAGAAGAAAATGCCTTTTGTGTCTCACGGTAGATAAACCAAATATTACAAAATGGTTAAACGATTAAAGAAGGTATTTTTAAGGTATATAGGCTAGTGTATTCTTGTTTAACACCATGTAGGCTAATCATCCGAAACGAGTTTGCAGCAGAAGGCACGAACAGAGCGAAATGTTATTTATGAGTAACGTTATTATATGAGTAACCAGTGGCGGCTGGTGAAAAATATGTTAGGTGGGGCTGTGTCATATTCGGTTATTTTAAATAGCTTGGCCTTGGTAACCATGGGACACCAGGTCTTATAGCGTTGTGGCTTCCAGGTTGTGGAATGCTTTTGCTCAAGACGTCTGTCAAGCATTCACCCTTCTCTCCTTCAAAAACCTTTTTTTTTGTCTGAATATTACTCTTTAGCTCAGAATCTTTAAATTTTACCTTATTATGAATGTTTATGTTACTTGCTTGAATCTTTAACCTAACTTTGTAACTGATCTCTGTATATTTATATCTGCCCTTGGTATGTCTATCTTTGATGTTGAGGTTTATTTAGTTCAATTCCTTAACCTAGGCCTATATTGTAAAGCGACCTTGTTGGAAAGGCTATATATATAAAAAAATCCTATTATAATTAATAACCACCCAGGATACCAGTGCTCTGTGAAAAGTAATTATTTAATGCCAATATTAAAAGGTTGAGGCATTTTTGCACAAAAACAAACATATTGCACAAACTTTCTATTTGCATTTGAAATTTAACTCAAACAAAATACTTAGTGATTAATTAGCTGATTAAATACAACTATTACCTGCAACAATTTTGAGTGATTTTAAACAAATGTTCCACAAAATGTACAGTAAATAACAAACATAGCATTAAAGGGATAGTTCACCCACAAATGGTAAAACCATTTTTCTTTTTGAAAAAAGAATACCGGTAATAAAAAAGGAAATTTCTCTGGCATTTCTTTCTTTTTGCTTTATCGAAACCATACTGAACCATTTTTGGGTGAACTATCCCTTTAAAGGGATACTCACCCTCATGTTGTTTCAAACCTTTATGAATTTCTTTCTTCTGCTAAACAGAAAGTAAGATATTAAGAAGAATGTCAGTTACCAGACAGTTTTAGATACCATTGACTTCCATAGAAAGAAAAAAAATATACTATGGAAGTCAATGATATCTAAAACTGTCTGGTTACTGATATTCTTCTAAATATCTTACTTTCTGTTTAGCAGAAGAAAGAAATTCATAAAGGTTTGAAATAACATGAGGGTGAGTATATGATGACAGAATTTTCATTTTTCAGTGGAGTATCCCTTTAAGACAATTTATATTTATAAAATTACTATGTACGAAGAAACAGTGTCAGTGTGTGTGTGTGTGTGTGTGTGATCTCATTTGTACAGGAATTTTGCCTTCTCTCCTTCTGAGTGGCAAACCTCTCAATCACCCTTTTGTTGAAGTCAGGAATGTCCCTGATAAGTTTCTTCTCCATGGAGAGCATCGCCAGAGCATTCAGGCGATCCTGCGTCATGGTGTTTCTCAGGAAAGTCTTGATCCTCTTTAAAGTAGAGAAGCACCTCTCAGACTCAGCTGTAGTCATGGGTGTGGTGATGAGGATCTTGAGAAGACTGACAGTCTCTGTGAAAGTGCTCTGAAGGTTGTTCTCCATGAAAAACTGGTACAGAGGTACTGCACCACTGCAAGCATGGAACTCGTCGTTCTCATAGATAAGGGACAGTTCTGTTTTGAGCTTGGCCTTGTTCAGCATGGGGTATGCCTCCACTGTTGTTTCAAGCGCTGTGTCAGGGAACTTCACACAGTGTTGTGGGAAGAGCTCTCCATGCAGCAGTGTTGCGCTGATGAGGTGCTGGGTGAAGGAGAACCGCTCCTTGGCATGGGTCAGGATGGTATCACATACCTGTAAAAGATTCATCAGCATAAATTTCCAATAAAGCCATTTTAATGAAAGTGATTCTGACTGAACGAGTCAAGTATGATTATTAAAGGGATAGTTCACCCAAAAATGAAAATTGTGTCATTTACTCACCCTCAAGTTGTTTCAAACCTCTATGAATTTCTTTCTTCTGCTGAACACAAAAAAATATATTTTGAAGACTTCCATTGACTTCCAAAGTATTTTTTTTTTTTTCAACTATGGAAGTCAATGGGGTCCATCAACAGTCTGATTACTGACATTCTTCAAAATATCTTTCTTTGTGTTCAGCAGAAGAAAGAAATTCATACAGGTTTGAAACAACTTGAGGGTGAGTAAATGATGACACAATTTTCATTTATGGGTGAACTATCCCTTTAAAGGTTTTAACACCATTATTTCTAATTGCACTTTACACTACGTTTACTTCTCCTCACTAGTTCCCTATTGGTTTCCGTTACAAAACAAGGTTTAATGTAAATATATAAACCACTTTTTTTTCTGTCACATGTGACAATTCTTTACACACTGAATTTCTTTTCAATGAAAACTGCTATTATTTTGCTGCTTGTGACTGCTTTGTCATAAACCTGAATCTACTGAACTAACAAGAATATAAATTCTAGACCACCTGGTCCATCAATCGATCAGTCAGATGTGGGAATATGCCATCCTAAGGTTTGTTTTATTTTTTTATTACATAGCTACATACCACCACAGACATAAAAATCTTTGTAGAGGAAACACTGACTGTTACATCTCAACTTACCTCTGTAGCCAACTTAGGTAAAGTTGGTTTTATATTCGATATTCGTGGACTTCCGCGTTCAATAACTCGTGAACTAAACGTTGTTGCTACAGAAAACACCTATCACATATAACTACAGATAAAACACCAGAAGCTACAACATAATTTTCCTCAAAACGATCTTTCCTTCGCACTGGACAAAATACGCAGCAAATATCTGCGGACAAAATACTTTGATCTCTATGCGCAGGCTGCTAAGAAGGGACCATCTGCAAAGTGCAAACCCGAAGGAAAGCTCGTTTTGAGAAAGATTTAAATATTAAAACAATGTTATTTGTGTAGTAACAATATTCAGCTCACGAGATATTGAACGCGGAACTCCGCGAATATGCAAATATAAAACGTACTCGGTTACTAACGTAACCTCGGTTCTCTCTAGAAGAGGGAACGAGTACTGCGTAAGATATCTTACGCTAGGGGAAAATCCTTTTCCGCGAGATATTGAAGCCAAAAATTATCCTTAATTTTGTAATAATGCAAAACGCGTTGCAGCAGCAATGCAGACATAGGCGAGACAGCTCGCGCGCCTATTGGCTGCTCTGCGGCAACTGCAGCAGCCTATCGAGCGAGGCCTGGCGTGACGTCAGACCCAATCAGGGCACTTCGCGCCCGCTGCGTCACGTCCCGCCGAAATGGGCGTGGTCTAGGCCTATAAATATCGCTCGCAGGCAGCTATTATCTGGTTTTTCATCATCGAAGCAACCAGAGCGTGTGCATGCACGGCAAGATACGCAGTACTCGTTCCCTCTTCTAGAGAGAACCGAGGTTACGTTAGTAACCGAGTACGTTCTCTTACGAGAGGTCTCTCGTACTGCGTAAGATATCTTACGCTAGGGGACCCAATGTAAAACGCCGTGCATGCTGAGATCTGACACCAAAGACCCAAGGGCGAAAGCCCGGGGTACATATAGTGCACAATCACTCAGTGAACTCACAGAGAGTCCGGGAAGAAGGAGTGGTGCAGCCTCACTTTTCCACATAAAGTAGCGTCGATGGGACGCGAATTTCATCATACAGACAGGGCGGGGTACGGCCTGAACTGATGGGGAAAAATGTGGGTCTTACACAGTTTGCCCAGCTTTAAACTGTCGAACATTGAGCTGTGCTCAGCAAACGCAGCATTCTGAGCTGAACGCATCAGGTCAGATAATACTGGTAGTTTAGACCGACAGCAGCCTGGCCTGCAGGGCGGGAACCTCTAGGTTATAAAACCTTATAAATGTAGACGGGGAGGCCCAGCCTGCCGCCATACAAATATCTTGCAGGGCAATCCCACTTGACCAGGCCCACGAAGAGGCCATGCCTCTCGTGGAATGCGCTCTGACACCCAAAGGGCACTGCATGCCCTTGGAGGCGTATGCCAGCGCTATAGCATCAACTATCCATCTGGATAGGCTCTGTTTCGACGCGGCTAGTCCCTTAGAACGTCCGCTAAACGAAACAAAGAGCTGTTCCGTCTGTCTGAAAACAGACGAGCGAGACACATAAGCTCGTAATGCCCTGACTGGGCAAAGGAGGCTCGCGTCTCTTTCCTCATCAGGGACCGGTAGGGCTGACAGAGAGATAATCTGCGCCCTAAACGGTGTGTTGAGGGATTTTGGAACATAACCGTGCTTAGGTTTGAGTATAACTTTTGAGTCATTGGGCCCAAACTCCATGCACGCCGCGCTCACAGAGAGCGCGTGCAGATCCCCTATGCGCTTCACTGAAGCGAGAGCCAGCAAAAACACCGTTTTGAAAGACAGGTGTTTCAAATCGATTGACTGTAAAGGCTCAAATGGCGCACCTTTCATGGCTTCCAGAACCGTAGAAAGGTCCCATACGGGGACTGAGGGAGGTCTGGGAGGATTCAGTCTCTTAGCTCCTCTAAGGAAGCGGATGACTAAATCGTTCCTTCCTATTGACTGACCAAGCGTTGTTTCTGAGAACGCTGCTATAGCCGCCACATAAACTTTGAGCGTGGAGGGGGCCCTGCCCCCATCCAACAGCTCTTGTAGGAAGGAAAGCACCTCCGTCACATCACAGTTTGTGGGTGACACACCACGGGCTGTGCACCAGCCCGAAAACACTGACCATTTCGAAGAATAGAGTCGTCTTGTAGACGGAGCTCTAGCCTGCGTGATCGTGTTTAATACTCCTTTAGGGAGTCCAACATGTACCCGTTGATGGCCCAGACATGAAGGGACCATAGTTCCGGGTGAGGATGCCAGATCGAGCCGCGGGCCTGTGAGAGGAGATCTCTCCTCACTGGTACTGGCCACGGGGCAGTACTTGCTAACTGCATCACGGCTGGGAACCAAGGTGGGTTTTTCCAGAACGGTGCTACCAGCAGTACTGAGCATCCTTCTTCCCTGATCCGTTCTATCACCTGAGGCAGGAGAGAGACGGGGGGAAAAGCATAGAGCGGGCGGCGGGGCCACACATGGGCCAGCGCGCTTCTGCTCTTGGAGAAAAAATTCTTGACAGTGAGCGTTTTCTTGAGACGCAAACAGGTCCACTTCCGCTCTGCCGAATTTCTTCCACAGCAGTTGGACTGTCTGTGGGTGTAGAGACCATTCGCCTGCCGGAACATTGTTCCTGGACAGTCTGTCTGGTCCTATATTCATGATCCCTGGCACGTGCGCTGCTCTGAGCGAGCGCAGGTTGCACTGAGCCCATACCAGGAGGCGTTCTGCCAGCCTGTACAGTTTCTCGGATCTGATGCCGCCCTGGCGATTTATGTAGGACACCACAGACATGTTGTCCGAACGGACCAAGACGTGGTGACCTTTTATTTGGGGACAAAAACGCGTCAGCGCGTTGTCTACTGCCAGCATTTCGAGGCAGTTTATGTGCAGGAGCTTCTCCCGTTCTGACCACTGGCCGAAGAACGGTCTGCCCTCGAGCAGCGCTCCCCATCCCGAGGTGGACGCGTCCGTGGACACCACTTTCACCCTCGAGGAAGTCCCCAGGCTTACACCTGATTGGTACCAGTCGTTCGCTTTCCAGGGTTTCAGAGCTGTAACGCATTTCTGATTGACCCTGAGGCGAAGCAAACCGGGTGCCCACGCTTCGCGTGGGACTCGCGCTTTCAGCCAAAACTGCAGCGGGCGCATGCGGAGCAGACCCAGCTGGAGCACTGACGATGCTGAGGCCATGAGACCTAGCATCTTCTGAAATCTCTTGAGCGGGACAGACGCGCCGCAGCGAAAAGAGTTCGCTGTGCGTCGAATGTCTACCGCGCGCTGTTGTGATAGTCGCGCTATCATGGATAGTGAGTCCAGTTCTGTGCCCAGGAAAGATATTTTCTGACTGGGTGACAGGGAGCTCTTCGCCCAATTGACACTCAGACCCAAATCCTCGAGGTGATCGAGTAAAATGGTCGTGTGTTCTATGAGCACTGCGCGAGATTGCGCTAGAATCAGCCAATCGTCCAAATAGTTCAGCACTCGCATGCCTCTCATTCTGAGGGGTGCGAGCGCCGCATCCATGCACTTCGTAAATGTACGGGGTGCTAGGGACAAACCGAACGGCAGGACTGTGTACTGATATGCCTGGCCCTCGAAGGCGAATCTCAAATATCGCCTGTGACGTGACGCTATCTGTATTTGAAAATACGCGTCTTTCAGATCTATTGACACAAACCAATCTTCTTGGCGAATCTGCACAAGGATTTGCCTGGTCGTGAGCATCCTGAACTGTCGCTTCACAAGCACTTTGTTCAGTTGCCTTAGATCTAGTATGGGTCTGAGACCCCCGTCTTTTTTCGGTACCAGGAAGTATCTGCTGTATAGCCCTCCCTCGCTCTGATCTTGAGAGAGAGGTTCTATGGCCCCTTTGCTCAATAGTTTCGTCACTTCGGCTCGAAGTAGATGTGCTACTTCTGTTTTTACCGTGGTCTCGACGCGCGCCACATAGCGGCGAGGGCGTCGGCGAAACTGCAGCGAATAGCCTCTTTCTATAATGTTCAGCACCCACTTCGAAACCCCGGGTAGCTTTGCCCATGCGTCTGCATGGATAGCTAGGGGTCGAATACGAAGCGCGCTCCGCTCGCTCAGCGATGGAGAAGCTTCGGTGTGCTGTAACACAAGCGTGTCGCTCGTGACATTTGAGGCATGGGGCGCGCTGATGACAGCGGGCAGATTGCCCGCGCTCGACTCCTCTGCGGTGGTTAACCGCGAGGGGGAGGGCTGGGCGGTTCCCGTGGGAACTGTCATGTCTATGTGTGGATGTGGGCGCGGGACAGCGGGCACATTTATCACACCGAAAGCATCGTCCGCTTGCGTGAAGCGAGTGCACGTTGGTTTCGTTTTTACAGAAACCGTGAGACATGCATAACGTGGTGTTAGTGGGCACATTCACCATGTTTGAAGCGCAATCGGTCTGAGCCGATTCATGTGCGCGAGCCCTGTGTGACGGGCTGTGCTTGTGTGTAGAGATGGGCACTGGGCAGTGGGCATTCTTCTTACACATAAAGCACCATCGGCCGTGGCCGGGACACCAGAAAAAATTCACACTTATGGGATTTATCTGGGTAGCCGTAAAAACGGCGTTTGTGTGCAGGCAAGCGGGTGACAGAACCGACTTGTTTACTGCAGGATACACTGGAACAGTCACATTTACTGGAACTGAACGAGCGAGAAGTTGCCATAGAAACAGAGCGTCAACATGCTGGCGTTTATTGCAGGCCTGCGTGCATTACAACAGGCTTGTTCACTGCAATATTGACATTTCCAGTCGCCTGAATTCCAGAGGGGAATGGGAAATGTATAGGAAAAAGGAGGTTGGTCCGTCCGCAGCGGGACCAGAAAAACTCCCTTTTTTCCTTACGCCAGTGACGCACGGAACACCATAGAAACGGTGTTTGGGTGCAGGCGAGCGGGTTGTACAACGCGCTCGTTGGCTGCAAAATACACATCTGCAGTCGCCTTTTCAGGGAACTGACAGAGCGAGCATTGTACGGCATAATTTTATCTGCCGGTAGACCCGGGGATCGAACGCGGGTCTCTCGCGTGCAAAAACCTGAGAGTCTGCCACTGGGCCACAGGGGGAGACACATTGTAACTCAGCTAGCGCGAGTATTATAAGAGAGCGTCAACGTGCTGGCGTTTGTTTGCAGGCATGCGTGTATTACAACAGGCTTGCTCACTGCAATACAGACATTTCCAGTCGCCCGAACTTCAGAGGGGAATGAGAAATGTACGAGAAAGAGGAGGTCGGTCCGTCCGCGGGGGGACCAGAAAACGCTCTTTTCTCCTTTCGCCAGTGACGCACGGAAACCATAGAAACGGTGTTTGGGTGCAGGCGAGCGGGTTGTGCAACGCGCTCGTTGGCTGCAAAATGCACGTCTGCAGTCGCTTTTCAGGGAACTGACAGAGCGAAGCATTGGCGGCATAATTTTAACTGCCGCTAGACCGGGATTCGAACTCCGGTCTCTCGTGAGAAAAACCAATGATTCCGCCACTGAGCCACAGGGGGGAACGCAAAGGTTTTCGGATGCACGAGCATATAAGAGCGTCACATGCTTTCTTCGGCGTATGCTTGCAGGCGCGCTTGTATTAAAACAGGCTCGCCTGCTGCAATATTGATATTTCCAGTCGCATGATCAGGGAACTGGGAATATGTATGAGAAATTGAAGGTCAGTCCATCCTCGGAGGGACTAAAAAACACATCTTTCTCCTTTCGCCGGTGAGTGACGCATGAATGGGGCGCAGAAGGCAGGGTAGCTTTCTTATAACGTAAAGAAAAACTAACCCCGACCGTCCGCTTCCAGCCTCCCTAGTGAGCGGCGCAGTTTGCGCGGCTTGAACAGAGGGAGAGAGAAAGCTAGCCCCGTGACCGCCCGCTCCTGACATCCTCTGTGAGCGGCGCGGTGTGCGCGGCTCGAACAGAGGGAGAACAGGTATCGTCCCCCAAGCAGGCAAGGCAAGCGGGCGAACCGGCAAGCTTTGCGGGTTGGGGGGGGGGCGGAGGAGCAGTCTCGGAGAAGGATGCCAGGTGAGTCCTCAGAGTCACCATAGGCAGTACCTAACTCGCAGTGAGGGCAGTCGCCGTCAGCGAGTGCGAGAGCTGCGTGATCAGGAAAAGGGGCGTCTTGAAAAAGACGCCCAGCTCTTTTAGTGCAATGGGAGTGTGTGTCGCGGCGGCGAGCACACACACATACATAAACACAGTAGCAGAGAAAGGATATAATGCCGGAAAGCGCAGCAGGAAGGCAAGGAAGGCGGCGCGGCCAGCGACTTCAGTGACTCGTCCCGCTGAAGGTGCTCTCTTTCAGACGGCGCGGCTTCTAATCCAGCTCCAGCGATGCGTGTGCTTCGCTTGAAGGATGAAAAATCAGATAATAGCTGCCTGCGAGCGATATTTATAGGCCTAGACCACGCCCATTTCGGCGGGACGTGACGCAGCGGGCGCGAAGTGCCCTGATTGGGTCTGACGTCACGCCAGGCCTCGCTCGATAGGCTGCTGCAGTTGCCGCAGAGCAGCCAATAGGCGCGCGAGCTGTCTCGCCTATGTCTGCATTGCTGCTGCAACGCGTTTTGCATTATTACAAAATTAAGGATAATTTTTGGCTTCAATATCTCGCGGAAAAGGATTTTCCCCTAGCGTAAGATATCTTACGCAGTACGAGAGACCTCTCGTAAGAGAACCAAATTTACCCAAGTTGCAGACTTGATCATGTAGGACCTCAGTACCACATACGTGGACAGCACCATGAACATAGTCAAGTAAAAAAAAATATATATTGCCAACCAGGGTAAAAATAGTTTCAGGTTTGATATTTGCTGCGTATTCACCTAGACTGCTTTAGTGTACTTTTGTGTAGGCTACTGTACATACAGTACGCAAATATGTTTTATGTAAAAGTTACAGTAATTCACCAAAGGGATTTTTTCATGTTCCAAAGGTAGTGCTTTCCTATTGACCAGACTGACTTACTACAGGTGAAATTTTGACAATACCTCCTTTACTGTACGTACAATAAACAAATAAGTTTAAGAAAAAAATACTGTAATTCACCTAAAGTATTTTTTCATGTTCCAAAGGGTGTAGTACTTTCCTAGTGACCACACTGACTTACTACAGGTGAAATTTTGACAATACCTCCCTTACTGTAAGTATAGTACAAACATATTATTATTAAAAAAATACTGTAATTTCTCCTTTTTTTCATGTTCCAATGGTTATAGTATGTTCCTAGTGTTGTGAACTTAGAATCGAAAGACCAGGAGACTTGGTTGTTTCTTCAGCAGGATTCTTTATTGAGAACACGAGCTGTCGGTAGCTGCAGTCACCAAGTCTGACGTGAATGTTCTCTTACAGTTTATATACATTTAGGGGCAGGAACCGAAAAAGACAGGTTTAGGAACCGGTTTTAGACTGAGAGCATTGCCCACCCTAATCCACTCAGCATATCTATTCAAACACTGAGACCCGAGTACAGGACTGGCTGGACTTTCTTGCTAAAACACAAACTCCAAGAGTTTCAGTAAAACAGGACTGACCAGAGTCTTTTGCTAGAAAACTCTGATAATCATAATTTATACCTAACCTTAACATGCTAAATTCAATGTAAACCTAAATTAAACATTTTAATAAATTTGCATTCCCACACTAGTGATCACTCAATTAACTTTGATAAATGTATTAGGTAAAAGTATGTATTAGAACTGCTGTTCCTTGTACAACACAATTCTTTCATTGATTAAAAAAATGCAGATATTTTAGGTTAATCATATTTTCAACGTTATAAATAAGCAACACCCTTATTGTAATGATTCAAGTTAAGTTTTTGTTATGAAGTCCTGAAGAAGTGGATTCTGGAACACACTGCTGCTTCAATGTATATCTAATGAGTGATTATAATCAAGGTATTAATCAATAGTTTTCCTTCTATATATCACATGAGTTGAATGACTTCTCTAGGCTTATGAGATTTTACTTTGTTATAGAAATTACCAGTGTGATTATCGAAAATGTTATTTCATGTATCCTTTAAATGTCTGTATTTGATATCTGAGGTGTAACGTAAGGGTCTGGCCCATGCCAGGAATGCAGTAACAGTGCTTGCTCGTTTAGCCTGGCTTCCAGAGATGAAATGATGAAGATGACTTCTTTAACAGGTGTCACTTCATCCATCTGCTTTTCTAGGCTACCCTGATAGCAATGGTCTCAGGAGTCATTGAAACCTATAGTTGAGAGACCATTTCTTAGTTAAAGTCTTTACTTTACAGTTAGATTTAAAGTATCCTCTCCTTGAGAGAAAGAACATGTTATCTTAATGTTTTGAGAAGACTCTCCTCCTCACCAAATCCAATCTTGAAGAAACTGTGTCTGTGTGTGTTAAGTATTCTTGGTTACATGTTAAGGAACAAGTGGAAATATAGCTGCAAGCAGTGATACGGGGCCAAGCCCCTGAAGCAGCAGCAAGAGCAGGAATAGTAAAAACAGCAGAAATTGAAGAAAAAAGAGCTGGTTTAGAAGTTCAGATGAGAATGAACATAGAATGAACAAGACATACATTAATCCAAGAGGAAGAAAGATTAGTACAACGTTGAATAATAAAGGAATCGACATGACACAACATTACACACAATTTTTTTAAATCATGCCACGTGGGGCTCAAACCCATTATCTCTGGGTCAAATACCAGTCACTCATATCATTGCACCACTGGGAAGTTGTGTTTTTGGCAAGATGAAGAAGGTCCAATAGTTCAAGTGAGAAGCAATTCAAAATGAATAATTTTTGTATAAATTTGCTGCATGTTGTATTTATCGAGTTCGTTCACATTCAGACACCATGTCTGGAACAGAAGCAACTTTTCCACCACTTAAGGCCACAATACCTCTTGTGGCCTTATCTTAGCCGCGATCTGGGAATGTGCCACACAGCATTCAAACCCACAACCGGAATGGTTCATGGTTCATGCTAACCAATTAGCATGCTAAGCTAACTACCATAAGGCAAAAAATACAGGTCAAATTTGGAGAAAAATATATCGGGAACGGTAGCAAAAATCTAAAATCTGTTCAGTCACTTCTGTGTGGCTCGGTCCAAAGATCATCTGAGCCAATTTTCTGAAAAATTTAACAAAATTTTAATGAGGAGTAGCACAAAAAATTGAACACTGTACTTTTCAAAATGGCCACTAATGTAATGGGCAGAGTCTTATTGTAAGTTATTGATTGTGATTACCATAATGAGTGGAATCAGGTGTACTAAGTTTCATTTTACATCTATTTACATTCACATCTACATCAAAGGGTTCAAAAGCTATAACCCTTTTAATGTTGCATTTTTGAACTGGTGGTGGCGCTATAGAGTTGGTCCTACAGACTAAAAAATTGGTCCAATTACTATTCATTACAATCACTACAAGTGTGGAAGGTCACGACGTGCCTAAATTCAGGGTCCGAATGTCAGAACAACTTAAACCAAGAGAGGATCAACAACAGCAAAATTTTGAAGAGGTGAAATTGAAATATTACTCTAACCACGAAGAATTAATTACAACTTTTATGTATAATCCCAGTGGTATTCCATGAACAATTAGAAAGATAATAGAAATAAAACAGTGCACTGTACAGTATCTTGAATGCCTCCATGATCTTGCTGTTCATTATCTGTCAGATTTGCTGCACCAATGCGTACAGGTTCAGTCACTACTTAAACAACAACAACAACAAAAATTACAGTATTATTAGGTATTGTCAAAATTTCACCTGTAGTAAGTCAGTTTGGTCACTAGGAAAGCACTACACCCTTTGAGAAATGAAAAAATACTTTAGGGGAATAACAGTAATTTTTTCATAAACATATTTGATTATTGTACGTACAGTAAGGAAGGTATTGTCAAAATTTCACGTGTAGTAAGTCAGTCTGGTCACTAGGAAAACACTACAGCCTTTGGAACATGAAAAAATACTTTAGGTGAATTACAGTCATTTTTTTTATAAACATTTGATTATTGTACGTACAGTAAAGGAGGTATTGTCAAAATTTCACCTGTAGAAAGTCAGTCTGGTCATTAGGAAAGTACTACAACCTTTGGGATATATATATAAAAAACACTATAGGTGATTTACAGTTTATTTCATAAACATATGTAATAAACATATGTAATAATATGCTCAGTACATAAACATGTTTGATAATTGTACAGTAAGGGAGGTATTGTCAAAATTTCACCTGTAGTAAGTCAGTGCTTTCACTAGGAAAGTACTACAACCTTTGGGATATAAAAAAAAAAAAAACACTATAGGTGATTTACAGTTATTTCATTAACATATGTAATAAACATATGTAATAATATGCTCATTACATAAACATATTTGATAATTGTACAGTAAGGGAGGTATTGTCAAAATTTCACCTGTAGTAAGTCAGTCTGGTCACTAGAAAAACACTACAGCCTTTGGAACATGAAAAAATACTTAGGGTGAATTACAGTAATTAAAAAAAAAAACATATTTGTCAACTGTAGGTACAGTAAAGGACTTTTTGTCAAAATTTCACCTGTAGTAAGTCAGTGCTTTCACTAGGAGAAGTACTACAACCTTTGGGATATATAAAAAAAAAAAAAACACTATAGGTGATTTACAGTTTATTTCATAAACATATGTAATAAACATATGTAATAATATGCTCAGTACATAAACATGTTTGATAATTGTACAGTAAGGGAGGTATTGTCAAAATTTCACCTGTAGTAAGTCAGTGCTTTCACTAGGAAAGTACTACAACCTTTGGGATATATAAAAAAAAAACACTATAGGTGATTTACAGTTTATTTCATTAACATATGTAATAAACATATGTAATGATATGCTCATTACATAAACATATTTGATAATTGTACAGTAAGGGAGGTATTGTCAAAATTTCACCTGTAGTAAGTCAGTCTGGTCACTAGGAAAACACTACAGCCTTTGGAACACGAAAAAATACTTAGGGTGAATTACAGTAATTAAAAAAAACAACATTTGTCAACTGTACGTACAGTAAGGGACTTTTTTGCCAAAATTTCACCCGTAGTAAGTCAGTCTGGTCCGTAGGAAAACACTACAGCCTTTGGAACACGAAAAAATACTCAGGGTGAATTACAGTAATTTTTAAAAAAACATATTTGTCAACTGTATGTACAGTAAGGGAGTTTTAGTCAAAATTTCATCTGTAGTAAGTCAGTGTGGTCACTAGGAACATGCTACCACCTTCGGATAGTAAAAAATCCCTTTGGTGAATTAATGTAATTTTATTCTAAAAATATTTATGTACATTATGTACAGTGAGGCAGGTTTCCTAAATACAATCATTATAATGCACTTTTTATTGTTGCTAAAGTACAATCAATAGCATTAGAACACATAATGTGAGCGAGATTTGCTGGTACATCTGTACTTTGCAAAAATGTAGTTGTCTGTTTGCACACAATGGAAAAAAAAATACTGTTCCCAGTATCCTTTGTCGCTTTATAGGCTGCTGCTGGTCCGATGCACCATCACCACACAAAGAGGGAATAGAGGCCCTGGTCCAAAAATAGAGTTTAAGTTGTTAACCTGTCATCAGACTTCTTAACTCCCACAAGTGCACATCCACTGACTCATATACACACACATAAGGACTATGCCTATCAGCTAATCATCTGTGATGTACATAATATTACATTGTTATCATTGTTCTATTATATTTCTAAGCTGGATGCATTCTGATGTGTCCTGTGTAAATTATAGTCTCTAAATGACAAGAAGTTAATATTTAATAACAACCTTCTAGAAATTGACCTGGTGGACACCTGAATAAGCCTGTTGTTAGAAACTGTTTTTGATAACTACTTTACCTTCATTATTATCCAAATCTAATAGTCTCTTTGCTTTTAAAATACTGAAACGCATATAATTGTAATGGGCTTATGATAATCATCCAGTTGGATGACTAGGCACATTTAGACACAAATCTGGAAATAAGCAAATCACATTTCTAACAAAAGTTTTATCAGCCAATCGTAAATAAAGTTATTTACCTGATCGTTTGCACGCTGTCTGTAAACTTCTGGACAAGTGATTTGATGAAAACTGCGTCGATGTTCCTTTTCTGCAGCTGGCTGAACAGCATGTCCATGTGGCATGATTTTGTGGAACAGTGCCAGAAAAAAACAGAAAGACTCGTCTTCAAGCATCCTCACAAAGCCCCCAGCCTCTCTGACAGTTAGGGGATCAAAGTTTCCATTATCTCTGATGGTCTGAAAACACTTTAGGAGGTCATCTCTTTGTCCGTACACGGTGTTTACAGCGCGACTGTGGAAGTTCCAACGTGTTGTAGAGGCTCTGGGAAGTCTATGGGCAACCACTTGGTCAAGTACGGTGGTTCGCTTGGGTGACCTGGAGAAGAAAGCAGAAAATCCTGCAAGATCGGAAAAAAAAGTGCCGATTTTGGGGATGTGTGACGTTGCCTGCTGCATGATGAGATTTAACTGATGCGCGTAACAGTGGACGTAATGAGCGTTTACATGGACATCCATCACCTTGTGCTGCACTCCGCCGGTGGCTCCCCTCATTACATTAGCTCCGTCGTAAGCTTGGCCGATAAGTTTGGCTTTTTGTCCATCTGGGAGTATGACGCTTAGCCTCTCCAGAAGCGCTGTAGCGATGGTGTCTGCCGTGGCATTCTGGATCGAAATAAACTCATAAAACCGCACTTGTATGTTGTTTTTGCCGTCTAAATAACGTAGCACAAGCACCAGCTGACAGTGGGTGGAAATGTCAGTTGTCTCATCAGCTTGTATGGAGATGAAATCTGCGCTCTTAACTTCCTCCAGAATGTAATCCTTCAGCACTGACAGCATGCAGTCTAATAACTCGTTTTGTATGGTCTTTGACGTACCTTTAAAAATGGTGGCTGTCTTAAGGTGCTCCTCCAGCACGCTGTCGAGTGAAGCAACGAAGTCCACCTGAAAATGCCGGGATTGTTCGAGGTGTCAGTCTCGTCATGCCCACGCAAGGCCAGCTCAAAAGCCCCACAAAACTTCACACAGTCGATTATTTTTGATAAGATGTGCCGGTTTTTATCCACCTCCTCGTTGTGTTTCCTCACCGCAACCCTGTGGCCTTCATCAAGCTGCGTCGCGATGTTAACCCTTATCCATGTGTACCTTGGTGTTCTCGTGTTTCGTTACTTTCTTTGACAAGTGCTTCATATCCCTCACTCCGGTAACTGTCCATGCTGGATCTGTCCCCGTATTTTTGAAAAGTATGCACGGAAAGCAAAATAAGGCATTAGCATGAGAACATCCAGCCATCCAAGCCTTTCCGGTATACCAGCTGCGTGAGAAGCCTCGCACGTACTGCTTTCCTTTATCACTTGCCTGCTGTCTGATCGAAATATCTGGTTGATCTGGGCCCAGCTCTTTCACACGGAGTTTATTTACTAAGCTTCGTCTTTCAAACGGATATTGGACAAGAGATTGAATCGAGTTAGAGTCGTCTGGAGTCATTTTGTTCGCCGTTGTAATTTATCATACAGTAAAAATGGCGCCTTATAGATAGATTTACGATGACGTCACATTTCTCCCGCAACTCCTTACGGCGCCATCTTGTGTGTCAAGTGGGTCAAGCGTTTGTGTTACGGAGCATGATAATATCCTGAATCGGCATTATTCTGAACATGAAAATCATACGATTATCCTCCGTTTGGCTGGAGTTAATGTTCAGTGCTGCTCTTGTGAACATTTAGAGGTTTTGTGCTCTGGAGATGTGACACTTTATCTAATCATTTCCAAGATGGGCTAGCTAAATGCGCTAGCTCTCATCGGCTGTCAAACCGCTGTAACGTTACCCAGGCGGCTACTATCGACACAGCCCTTGAGAGGTGTTGGCTGGACAGAAGCACACTCTGACGATTGTCCACCTTCATCACTTTCTCTGTGGCCACATCAGCTGGTCGAGCCAGAGGCAGAGGCTACACCTGGAGCACATCGCTCCGTGCCTCTGCTCTCCATCTCTCTCCTACACTAAATTAGTTCGGAGCGTTGTGTTGTTGTTGTTTTTTTACCCAGATGGTGTTGTCTTGACACTGAGTCTAAATGTACCGTATAATAAGGGCTGTGCAGATATCAGCCGCCTGGCTACAGCGATGTGAACCGTCAATGCAGGGCTCCAGACTAACTTTTCCACGAGGGAGAGAGAGCAAGACAGCGCTTAGTTTGGAGACGGTGAAGTCTTGTTTACACTTTCGCCTGGCTCCGAAGAGAGAGGGAGTGCGCGCGCGCGACCGGCTCTCTCTCTCTCTCTCTCTGCTCGTTCTTTCAGTTAAACATGCGCCC
Source organism: Leuciscus leuciscus (assembly GCF_965113295.1). Lineage (NCBI taxonomy): Eukaryota > Metazoa > Chordata > Actinopteri > Cypriniformes > Leuciscidae > Leuciscus > Leuciscus leuciscus. The sequence goes on along the minus strand of NC_138728.1, from coordinate 22,816,681 downwards.
AGTTCATCTACATTACTCACCGATCAAATAAGACTTTGGCGGGCGCTAAAACAGTGACCATGCACTCGCACAAATGCGACCACATAAAATTTTAACTCGCACATTCTAACAAAATAATTGTATGCTTCCAGAGACTTTCTTCCTCTTAATTCGTCAAAAGTGTACGCACTAACGGTGTGGATGAGATACTTGGCAATGTCCATTTCCTCAATATCGGGGTACGCCGCAGGATTACATAACCAGTCCTCTTTCGACATTGTGTAAGGATCCTTTCCATCGATATAACTCAATTTCTCATCATATCTTCCCTTGCAAACATCGTCTAATGTGTCCCTGTAAATAACCTTCACCTTGTCGCAGGTTTGGAGGAATTTGTCATCGTTATCTCAACACAAAAGAGTCAAAAATACTTTATATTAACTGGCTTTATATTAATGCAGCACTGTGAATGAGCCGTGTCTCCCAGTGGCTTACTGACAGCTTTGACACACAACATTTCAGCGCGCCGCAGAGGATAATGGGTTATTCGAGAAACGGAAACCCATCTATAGAATGAAACTCGATACTTTAGTAGTGGCTCGCGCCCATTGCTCGCGCCTCGCGGCCGCGCGCAGTTTGGGGCGCTAGGCGAAGCGCCCATAGCTGACTGGATTTTAGCTCGCTGATTGGCTAACAGTTTATGTCAAACATTTATATCTAAAATCAGCAATTGGCTAAACTGCTCCAAAGACCCGCCTTTCTGGGGCGCTTTCTCCAGCGCCCCAGAGCTGATCACGTGTACAGATCTAGACGGGACGTGTAGAAAAAACTGACATTTTGAATTTCTATCATATTTTTCACATATACTAGGTGCATTTACTATCTCAAACACATGTATTTGCCTACAGTCTACGGTATTTGCTCATGGGGGGGGCGGCGCCCTAGCGCCCTCTATTGGCCAGCCGCCCCTGTGAGTAACGTTAAACTGTATTAATAAATGCGACTGAAAATGTAATTGATAAGACAATTGAATGCAATAGAGTCAAAACATTAATGCCACGATTTTAATATGCATAAGTTAAATAGGAATACGTACAAATGTGTACGTCGGTAAAGTTGTTTATACGTAAATAAATTACGTTTTTTGTGCTGTCAATACGTAAATGTTATACGTTTTAGTGCTGTAAATACGTCAGTATTATATGTTTCTGTGTGTAAAAAACGTAAATAATGTACGTATGGCAGAACTACACTTTACGTAAAAATACACTCGTATTCTCATGAGATCACGTTGGATAACGTCAACATGGCAGATGTCCGGTTCGCATTCATACTTAACGAGATCAGGCTATAAAGTACCTAGCGCTCGTTAAGTAAGTACTTATTGAAATTAAGTACCTACTCATTGAGTACGCGGTTTCGAACGCAGCCCTAGTCTCTGCTAAATACTTCATTTCAAACAGGTTTGCTTGTGTTAATACTGTTAATAAATAATTATAAATTTAAGAAATATATAACATTTTATATCTCTTCACCGTATGGGTTAATACTACCGCACATTGTAAATATATCTGCAATATGCAGTACCATATCTGATCACATATACATCTACAAGTGTATTAGTGAATATAAAATTACATACATTATGATATATTAGTAAATATATTGTCACATATTTTTCAATATATGAAAAGCAGCAATTCCTTATGTATTATTTGATATATTGTATATTAACATAATATATTATTCTGCATATTTCTACAAATTTAGCGTTAAATCATTTCATAAATTGCTTATTCATATATAGGGAAATATATTTTCTTTGCGTAAGGGATGACACATGGGTAGTTGATCAATAGCCTCTGTGGTCTTGTCGTGAAGCATGACATGGTCCATGAATGGTCTCTATGCTTGTAACTTGGGCCAAAAAAGGTTAATGGGCTTGCTCAGTGGTTGTACGATGATCCATAAACCTGTAATGGATGATCTCCTTGATCATGAAATGGTTCTCAGAAGGTTCAGCATGGTCTGTTACAGCTGCTGCAGACTCTGGAGTTGTTTTAACCAATGCCTCCACCTTAGGAAGAGATGTAACAGAGACTGCCCCTTCTGAAGAGGTGTATGTGGCCCACATACACAGCAAGGCAGTGGCCACTAGTCAAGTCAAGTCAAGTCACCTTTATTTATATACCGCTTTTTACAATACAGATTGTATCAAAGCAGCTTCACATTGATAACATGAAAATAATACAACAAAGTTTGTTTCTAGAAGAAAATTGCATCATCGTCCACCCTAAGTAAGGCAGATCAATAATATTGTTGAATATTAAATGTCCCCAGCTAAGCAAGCCCAAAACCAAGGCAACAGAGGCAAGGAACCAAAACTTCGTCAGGTGACAGAATGGAGAAAAAAAACCTTGGGAGAACCCAGGCTCAGTCGAGGGCCAGTTCTCCTCTGGCCAACGAGCGAACAGTGTATGATTATGATCCAGGCAGCATTACAGGTCAGAAGTCAGATTGGTCGTGTCGATGAGGCCTTCACAGGGCTGATGAGGCTGGCACTTCAGGGATGCGTCATGGATGGGTCCAGGTGCAGGTCCACCATGTGATCAGGATACGGCCGGGGTCCATCTGACTTCAGTAAACAGGGTCAGGGAGAGACTGGTTGAGACTCCAGGACTGCGTTTGTTACCGGCCTCAGACCTAGGGGAATCTGGGCAGGTACAAAGCCACAGGCTGGATAGCACTGTGGGTTGGAAAGAAGTGGAAATACAGAAATTATGTCTTTCTCAAGCGCTGGATGTTTATTTCTTTTTTTCTTTTGGATCAAATATCTCAATAATACTATGAGATCATAAACCGTAACCTCAGCCATTACGTAGACCACATAATATAGAAATGGTCTATAACTATACTGAATACAATAAACAAACCAATATGAAAAGCATTGGTATATATCAGATAAAATACAAAACCCACTAATAACATATTGTGAAATAGATACCAGTCTTACTGGATAATATATCAAATATACATCAACAAATGACACTATATATTATATTATATCTTAAAACAATTGCTTTAGCACATTAAAATATGTAGACATTACATCTTACACTTTAAACATACCGATGTTCACTTGACACAATTGTTTACCGTCAGTACAAAAAGACGAGAGAACGAAACCTTCACTGACGGTGACAAGCTAACTTCAATTAACGTTAGCTCGCTAGCTAAAGCTGCAAGCCAATACATACAGTATAAACACAGCATAATAACCTTTCTACACGGAACATGACAACATACATCACCTAAACAACCGTACTGGTGATATACTCTTTCGATACCTTTTGACAGAGATTGGAAAGGTTTAAAATATACCTGTGGGTTGGAAAGAAGTGGAAATACAGAAATTATGTCTTTCTCAAGCGCTGGATGTTTATTTCTGAGCGCTTGAGCTACCGTCTTCACGGCAACCCACAACGGCGAAGCAGTGCAACAATTGAAATACATGGGAATGTTATCTTATGTGTAATAAAAGTAAAAAAATAGAAGAAGGTTTTATTTTAATTAAACTAATATATGCGGCCGTTTTCTCTACCCATTACACGTTGTCATCATGTCCAGGCACAGGTCCTTCATCAGATCTGGATCCGGCGGACTGCGGTAAACCTCGGATAAACAGAGAGACAAATTAGCGTAGACACCATTCTTCTTATGATGTAACGAGTACAGTATTTATGGGAAGTGTTCCCGGTTCCGGCTGACCTAAACTATTCAGCCTAATATTGAATTATAGAAGTCTATAATGTGTTATGTGCAGAGGTGGACGAAGTACACAACTTCCTTACTTGAGTGAAAGTACAGATACTAGGCTACTGGTCAAATATTACTCCGTTACAAGTAAAAGTTGTAAAGACCTATTTTTACTTAAGTAAAAGTACAGAAGTACTCGTTTTTAAAAGTACTTAAGTATCAAAAGTAAAAAGTAAATGTCAATGCATTGTTTTATTATTGTTGCATTGTTGTACGTGTGTAATACTTACAGTACCGTATGCCTCTGAATCTATGCAACCAGCAGCCATATCACCCTGTAACCCAAGACTGGTTGCCCACTGAAGCTAAGCAGGGCTGAGCCTGGTTAGTACCTGGATGGGAGACCTCCTGGGAAAAAACAGGTTGCTGTTGGTAGAGGTGTTAGTGAGGCCAGCAGGGGGTGCTCACCCTGTGGTCTGTGTGGGTCCTAACACCCCAGTGTAGTGAGGGGGACACTATACTGCCAAAAAGAGCACCGTCCTTCGGATGAGACGTTAAACCGAGGTCCTGACTCTCTGTGGTCATTAAAAATCCCAGGATGTCCTTCGAAAAAGAGTAGGGGTGTAACCCCGGCATCCTGGCCAAATTTGCCCCTTGGCCTCAGTCGATCATGGCCTCCTAATCATCCCCATATACTGATTGGCTTCATCACTGTCTCCTCTCCACCAGTAAGCTGGTGTGTGGTGAGCGTTCTGGCGCAATATGGCTGCCGTCGCATCATCCAAGTGGATGCTGCACATTGGTGGTGGTTGAGGAGATTCCCCACTTCTATGTAAAGCGCTTTGAGGTCTCAGAAAAAGCGCTATATAAATGTAACAAATTATTAATTATTATTATTATTATTATGCCTGCACTTATATCAATATTACATTTATTTCTAGAACACAGTTCAGTAGTGGGATTGAATGTGAGATTGAATAAGTCACTCAATAACGTCCACAATGGTTTCAGACACCCAAATGGCTGTTCCCTCAAATATTGCCCTATTTAAAGTTTTTTGGCTTTTAGTATGAATATGTTAGCCTTACTGTTATCTATAAGCTAGTGTGCTCCAAAAAAGTGACAAAATTCGCATTTAGAAAACCAAACCCAACGTTGAAAATGAAAATCAGGTTTATGTCAGAATCCAATGTCAGATTGACGTTGATCTCCAACATTGGACAGACGTTGTATTGTGGTTGAAAATGAAAATCGTGTTGACGTCAGAAACCAACATCAGTCGGGTTCTGACGTCAACCCGACTTTTATTTTCAATCAATATCCAACGTCAATCTGACGTCGGGTTCTGATGTCAATCAGATGCAGGGTTCTGACGTCAACCCGACTTTCATTTTCAACCAAAATGCAACCCCTGCAACAAAAATCATCCACTGACTGATGTTACTTTCTACTCAAGGACCTTGACAAAATTGTAGTGGAGTAAAAAGTACGATATTTGTCTTTCAAATGTAGTGAAGTTAAAGTAAAAAGTTTCCAGAAAAAATAATACTCAAGTAAAGTACAGATACTCAAAAGGTGTACTTAAGTACAGTACTCAAGTAAATGTACTTTGTTACTGTCCACCTCTGGTTATGTGTATGCTAGGTCAAAGAGATGTGTTTTTAGTCTAGCTTTGAACTGACAGAGTGTGTCTGCTTCCCGGACAATGTTAGGAAGACTGTTCCAAAGTTTTGGTGCTAAGTAGGAAAAGGATCTACCGCCAGCAGTCGATTTTGATATTCTAGGTATTATCAACTGGCCGGAATTTTGAGATCACAATAGACGTGAAGGACTATAATGCGTTAAGAGCTCACTCAAGTACTGTGGAGCTAAACCATTTAGTAAGTGATCAGCAATATTTAAAAATGTATACGATGTTTAATAGGGAGCCAATGCAGTGTTGACAGAACCAGGCTAATATGGTCATACTTCCTGGTACTGGTAAGAACTCGAGCTGCTGCGTTTTGGACCAGCTGTAATTTGTTTATTAAGCGTGCAGGGCAACCACCCATAATAGCATTACAATAATCTAGCCTTGATGTCATGAATGCATGAACTAATTGTTCCGCATTTGTCAATGAGAGCATATGACGTATTTTAGATATATTTTTTAAATGGAAAAATGCGGTTTTACAGATACTAGACACGTGACTTTCAAATGAAAGATGGGTATCAAAAAGCACACCCAGGTTCCTAATCGACGACGAAGACTTGACAGAGCAGCCATCAAGTGTTAGACAGTTTTCAAGGTTATTACGTGAGGAAGTTTTTTGTCCAATAATTAGAATCTCTGTTTTTTTTTCAGAATTAAGTAGTAGGAAATTACTAATCATTCAGTTTTTTATATCAGCTATGCATTCTGTTAATTTTGTGAACTGGTAAGTTTCGTCAGGGCGTGAAGAAATTTGCAATTCCACTAATGCCAACATAATTTTCGAGTCTATTTAAAAGAATGTTGTGGTCAATAGTATCAAATGCAGCACTAAGATCGAGTAACACTAATAGCGAGATACAAACACGATCGGATGATAAGAGCAAATCATTTGTGACTCTGATAAGAGCTGCTCAGTACTATGGTACAGTCTAAATCCTGACTGGAAATCCTCGCAGATATCAGTTCTTTCTAAAAAGGAACATAGTTGTGAGGATACCGCCTTTTCTAGTATCTTTGACAGAAAAGGTAGATTCGAGATCGGCCTGTAATTGACTAATTCTGTACGATCAAGTTGCGTTTTTTTAACAAGCGGTTTAATCATAGCAAGCTTAAACGTTTTTGGTACATATCCTAATGACAAAGATGAATTAATGATATTAAGAAGAGGATCTATGACCTCTGGAAGCATCTCTTCCAGTAGCTTAGTTGGTATTCGGTTGTTAAGTCGTGACGTAACCACTCTCCGATAATACTCTTTCCGGGTCCAAAGTCCAGGTCCTCTCTACCTACCTGCCGCTTTCGCTAGTGTTTTGGTTATTATTGAGTGTTTTTACAATGCCGCAGTGCTGTGTCCCGTGTCCCGAGCTAACTCACTTCAACCTCATAAATCTAATTTTTCATTGATGCATGGACTCTACCCTTAATTATGCCACCTGAGTGATGAGCTACACTAACCACTCTGTTGGTGTTAAAGGAATTTAAACCCCTTTTGACCGCCAAGGGTGCCTCACTAAGAAGGACGTGATCGTAAATAAATTTACAGGTTCCACCATTGTTATTTCTGGACGAGAGGAGCGCTTGGACCCGGAAAAGGCTAAACGTCACGCGTGACGTCAGACTTAACAATCGGATAGGGTCTAACATACATGTTGTCGATTTAGATGATTTAACGAGTTTAGCGAATTCTTCCTCTTCTATAGCAATGAATGAATCGAATTTTTCCTTAGGGAGACTGCTATGCACTGCCTGATGTGATACTGTAGTAGACGGTTGCATGGTTATAATTTTCTCCCTGATATTATCAATCTTATAAGTGAAGAAGTTCATAAAGTCATTACTGCTGTGCTGCTTGGAAACTTCTGGGCTTGAAACTTTATTTTTCGTTAGTTTAGCCACTGTTTCAAATAAATACCTAGGATTTTGTTTATTTTCTTCTAATAGGGTTTAAAAATAAGCAGATCTAGCAGCTTTTAAGGCCTCTCTGTATGCAATCGAGCTCTCTTTCCATGAAATGCAAAATACCTCTAGTTTTGTTTTCTTCCAGATGCGCTCCATTTTTCTGGCTGCTCTCTTAAGGGCCCGAGTGTGCTCATTGTACCACGGCGTTGGACTATTTTCTTTAATCTTCTTTAAGCGCAACGGCGCAACTGTGTCTAAAGTGCTGGAAAATAGAGAGTTAAAAGTTTCTTTCGCAAAATCGAGTTCTTTTAAGCTATCTGGGATGCTGAGATGATGAAACTGATCAGGAAGATTATTAATAAAGCAATCTTTAGTGGCAGAAGTGATAGGTCTAACATATTTGTAACATGGAGTCGGCTTTGCAGCCTTGGCTAAATTAAGTTTACACGAGACTAGATAATGATCTGAGATGATCTGAGATTATGATTACGACAATGAGTAGGTCCTGACACGTGTTGTCTAACTCCAATAGAGTTAAGAATGTCTTTAAATGCCAATCCCAATTCATCTTTTTTCGTTATCTACATGTATATGTGACCAGTCACGGAAAGTAGGGACACAAGTCGGTTCTGGGGCATTTTGAGTTATTCACAGATTCTGAAAGTGTAGTCTCCAAGCTTTCCAACGATGTGTAACACATGGAAATCTGATCATATTTGGAGAAGTTGTGGCCATTTGAAGGTAGGCACTCAAAAAAGCACAAAGGGGAGAAAACAGCCTCTAAAGATTGTGCAGTTCTCACCTCTCTCTCTCCTGCTCGGAGTGACAATAGGGCTCATTTACATCTAATTTACATAAGTCATGCCCCCTGTAAAGCTCCCCCTGTAAAGCACAGGGGGGAGCAGAAAGGTCAGGAAAATGTGCCATCAAAGAAAAAAAATATATGTTTGCAAACAGGTAATATATAAATAAATGTCTCTTAGCATCTACCGATAAAACTGTATAGGCAACTCTTATGTACACTGAATAAAAACTATTTTATACGCAATGAAAGGTTTCACAGACTAGGAATAGGGATGGGCGATATGGCCTACAATCCATATTGCGATATACATTGCAGCCTCTTGCGATAACGATATCACGATATATAAATTATAATAAAACCATTTCAGAACAGCTAGGTTACACAGACCCTGCTTAACAACTGCTAAATGTAGTTTTAAAAGAAAGAAAGAAAGAAAGAAACAGTGCATATAGTTTTGAGAACATTGATTGTGCAAAACTGTAATTATACAACATAATGTTGCAGATAAATAAAATCCAAGTACATTAGCTGCAGAGACTTTAAGTAGGCCTAATGTTTATATTATGGCTTGGAGCTTATGAAACCCCAAATTTAAAATTTGAATATTGTGAAAAGGTTTTCATTCATTTCATTTTTTCATTTTTATTTTATTTGATAGGGACAATGCTCATTGATCAACAGACAAGTTACTTGCTGTAAACAAGCCAGAATTAGCTACAAGTGCTAGTTTCCATCTGTTGTCCCTAGCCAGGTCTTAACAGGCACCCTAAAATACAAAAGTCAATAAAGACACACTATAAAATACAGTAACAATGTAATAAGTACAGTTATTGTAATAAGTACAGTTGTTCATAAACTTAAATATTTGGTGTATGTTTACAATTATAATTATCCCTAATCCAAGATTTAAGCTGTTTTTTAAAAGAGGAGAGACTATTACACTCCCTTAACTCAGTGGGCAGGCTATTCCAAAAAATTGTGGCTCGGACAGAAAAGGCTGTGTTTCCAATCCTACTTTTTCTATACTGAACTATGCAGTCCCCTCTGGTGGTTGCTCTAGTTACTCTATTGGCCTTATCTTTCTGTTTTATAAACTGGCACAGTGGTGGTGGAGCAAGCCCACGGAGTACCTTAAAGGGACTGTGTGTAGGAATTTCTCCCATCTAGTGGTGAAATTGTATTTTGCATTCAAACGAATAATGCTCTCCAGCGCCTCGCTTTTTCAAATGCGCGTTGCATCTACGGTTGCCGTTATGTACCAAAAAGCTATGACAGGATGTCTTATAATAGCACTTCGAGTTTTTCATCGGGTGAACAGGTTTGTTATTTAAAACAAACTGAAACTTGAAACAACGGAAAAAAGAATGTTACAGTTATCAATTACTGTCTGTGAAAAACATGAACTATGGTAATTAGTAGTAATGCCGCCTTTACTCTTTATATTTTTTGAAGTACGTGCATTGTTAGATATCATCATCATCATCAGAGCCTTCTCTAACGTTACTTTACTCAATAGCTGCTATTCATCAAAGAGCCTGTTTAACTTTTAACTATAAATGTTCGACTGTCTATATAACAAAGTACACAACCAAGCAATGAAAAAAGGCTTGTAATTAAGACCGTAACATTGACTTACCTGTCGAGAAGAAAGCAGGCAACTTCAGCGTCTCTTTTGAAAGCTTTCTCCTGCATTAGCTATCCCGACATTAACCCTTGTTTTTGTAATCTCCGGTCACGTTTCCTTTTACGGTCTATTTTGGACTTTTTCGACGACAAGGACTCCTTATCCTGTGACTCAGCATATGTATGAATGAACGGTGTATAAATAACCGTACAGTGCAGCCTTTTAAACTTGCCGCGGCAGTGACAAGCGCCTCTCACTGCTCTGCGCCTCTGCTTCTGCTGGCTTCAGTCACGTGACGCTGGTTCTGAACGAAAACGCGTTGTGGAAACGCCTTGGCTTAGTACTTTTTGTCCCTCTCTACTATTATAGTTTTTCAAGATGGCGGAACTACATGGAAGCCTCCGTGGACCTACCCGTCCTATGTATATAAAGATAATAAATTCTTCGTTTACGAGGATTAGTCTGATCATTGGCATAGGTATTTGTACACCATTGAGGGCATATTTATGAATAAAAATATTGATTTTAGATAATAAAATACCTAAAAAGCTACACATAGTCCCTTTAAAGACAAGACAGGCATCAGTAAAGTGTCTGAAGTTTTCAAAGCTAAACATATTGTGTTTTTTGATTATGTGACAATGATGATAGCTATTTGCCTTACGGTCCAATGTCTTTAATGCTTGTTTATAGAGTGACTCCAATGGTTGCAATGTTGTTTTATTGGCTTGTGACCAGCTTGTTAAACAATAAGAAAAATGTGACAATATCATCGCATGCAAGAATAGCTTTGCGGCCTTCAATGGTAGATATGATCTTATGTGCTTAAAATTTGCAAGTTTAAATTTAACAATATTGGCAACCTTTTTTATATGCTTTTTAAATGAGAGTTGTGAGTCTAGGATGATTCCCAGATATTTAAAGTCAGATACCACTCTAACCTTATCTTGGTTAACAATTACCTCAGGGTCATAAGTCGCAGTAGTTTGTTTAGTAAAATACATACATACTGTTTTACTTATGTTCAGGTGTAAGCATGAATTAGTTAGCCAAATGGATACCTTGCTCATGGCCCAGTCAGTTGGTGTGCAGCTTGTTGTTTATTTTTAGCATGCACGTAGAGGACTGTGTCATCTGCATACATTTGTAAATGTACAGATGAACAAACAGTGGGCAGATCATTTATATAGAGACTGAACAAAAGGGGGCCCAGTATAGATCCTTGAGGGACACCTGTTTTACAGTTTAAATATGTAGATTGAGTGTTGTTAATGCATGTGCTTTGTTTTCTGTCAGTTAAGTATGATTTCATCCATTTAATTGCATTCCCACAGAAATTAAAATAGGATAGTTTTGACAAAAGAATGTCATGATTGACGGTGTCAAATGCTTTTTTTAAATCTAAAAATATTGCACCCACCACGCCTCCTTTATCTAGATTCATTTTGATATTCTCGATAAAAAAGCAGTTGGCTGTTTCTGTGGAGTGATTACTTCGAAAGCCAAACTGCATTGGGTGCAGTGGTGTATGGCCTTTACTAAGATGAGCAGTCAGCTGTTTCGCCACCCATTTCTCTGCTACCTTGGATATTACAGGTAGTATACTGATGGGCCTGTAGTTCTCCACCAGTGTTTTATCACCGGCCTTGAAAATGGGGGTTACCACAGCTGTTTTCCAGGAACTTGGGAAAATACCTTGTTTAATTGATAGATTGATTAAATGTGTAAGAGGTTTAATTAAAGACTGTTTATGAGTTTTAAAAAATACAGAATCAAAACCAAAAGCATCTTTAGCTTTTGAGTTCCTTAGTGAATTTATGGTATTCTCTACCTCAAATTCACTAATTTCCTCAATTCTAAAAATAGGTTTGTCATTATCAATAGGAATGCTCACTATATTACTAGTAATGCACTTCTGTGCCAATTCCTCAACTGATTGGATAAAAATATTGTTAAAAGTGCTTGCTATAATGTCGTCTTCTCTGGTTATGATTCCATTTAATTTCAGTTCAAGTGCCGGTGCGCAGTGCTGAGTATCTTTACCAATTAATTTATTAAGATTGTTCCAGATTAATTTCCCATCGTCAATTACTTTTATATAGAAATCTGCTTTGGCTTTCCTTATGTTCCTTACTATATTTCTGAGGGATGCATAGCTATACCAGTCACTTCTGAGTCCTGACTTAAGTGCAATCTTTAGTGAGGAGTCCCTGTCCCTCATCTGTTTCCAGAGAGCCTCATTGAGCCAAGGTAGAGAATTTTTCTGTCTTGGTCTGTGTGACATTCTTCTGTTATATAAGGATATTATAGTATTAACAGTGCTTGAAAACATGTTGCAACTGTTCTCTATATCTTCAGTAGCCAGAAGATCAGTCCAGTCGATATCATTTAAGGCAGATTTCAATTTGTCCATATCATTTTTACCGGCTCCATGCGGACCTGGGTTAGGCTCTACATCTCCAGCCAAGAGAAGGATAGTCAACAGCAGAAGGATATCCTGGTAAGGCCGTCTTGATTTTATTTTCCTTCGGATACCTGTATGATTTGGCAGGGTAGCTTGGCCTTTGTTTAGCAGAGCTCCGTAAATAGCATGTTGGCTCTATGCGTTTGGTCTGATGCCGTGCTGAGACTTTCCAAGCCCAGCTGAACCGGCACAACAACATCGCACAGACAGTAGGAGTAGCACAAAGACTAAACTTGCTACAAACAGACTTTTTGTGATCGTAACACTTTGCTTTGATGATATGAGATGGCATGAGCCAGTTTTGTACCAAAAATAGGGTTTTGCGTGGTTGACAGCATCACCTGTCCGCATGCGTGCTGCCATGTTTACCTCTCACTCCTTTGACTCAGAAGTTCTTGTTGTTCTTGTTGTTCATCATAAAGCTGTAAGCCATAATCATCAAAACTATAACAAATAAAGGCTTGAAATATCTCTCTTAGTGCCATGTGTTACAAGCCTGGCTCAAAGCAAGCAACAGAGTAGGGAAAGACCACACGCGGAATAGCAATGGATATTAGATTTATTAAATAAATAGAATTTAACAGAATAAATTGTATACAGTCAGTAATGCAGTTGGCTTTGAAAAATAATAGTGTAAGCAATCAGTATAATGAGGTGCAGTGAATAAGCAAAACAAAGTCCTAAACGGTGCGGGAGAGATGGAACAGCGGCAGCCCCCCTCGGTCTCATCTGAAGCGTCTTTAAAGGCCTAAACCAGGAACTGATTAGCACAACTCCAAACACCTGCGCCCAGCTCACCTATAGGAGACAGACGCAGCACACAGACAGGAGGAGGAGCCAGGCAAAAAGCCGTGACACATGCCATAGACAGTAAAAAGTGCAAAACAGTGCAGAAGGCACCAAATGTAGTTTTAGTTAAGCTATTTTCTTAAAGTAAAAAAAAAAAAAAAAATTATAATAAAAAAATAATATATATATATCAATCAATCAAAACAGAGTTGGCCCTCCTGACCACTTTTACTTGGTAATAGCAGCATAAGACAAAGGTCTTTGTGACACAGTCCAAATGATATCACATTCGCATCCTCTTCAGTGGACTCTTCTGTGTTGTGACCCTTGGCGCTGGGCATGTGATGTCTCTTGGCTCGTCAGCACAGAATGGCCTGATTTTTTTCATACAGATAGGTCTGCCTGTCAATGTTCAGTCCAGGTGGGGCCAGGACAGGAAGACCGTCGATAGGGGACAGATCTGCTCTGCTGCGCAGTAGCTGATATTCGACAGGTTGTGCATCACAGTGAGCTTTTGCAAGCACCACACCTGGTCTCTTGGCATCAAAGCTGTGACAGAATAAGCACATAAGACATTTTAAACATGGCAAAGTATTTTTTCATAAAAAAACTGTCATGTGTATGTTGTTGCTATGTTATGCACACTGACTTATCACATGGGCAAACACCCGTCACACAGTTTTACAATTAGCAATCAGAGCTTTAGCATAAAAGAGCAACAGGTCAGCTCTTCAATGGAGCAACGGGTGCCAACATTGGATTTTAAAAAAATATTTATTTATTTTTTACTGTAAAGGTGATGATACACAGGGCAACTTTTTGAGCAATGTTGCTGGGCAATGTTGCCGTCAACGGGCAACCAGATGAGACACAGAGCCCACGACCGATCTAAATTTTCCAGATAGAAATGTATTGCCCATTTTCAATGGGAAAGTGCCCAAGCAACAATCACTCGGCAAGATTGCCCTGCAACATTGCTCAAAAAGTTGCCCTGTGTATTATCACCTTAACTGTATACAGTCAATTCTTCTGTTGTTTTGTATGTAGACCACTGTATGTCCAACTTTGTGTTGGTTGGGATGTACACTGTGTACATTGTTTTTGTGGGAAAAATTAAATGTATTTGTTACCGTGGATTTGTGTGTTCTGAGTATAAAAAAAAAAAAAATCAAATATTTTACAACACACTTATATGTCTACTGTCTGTAGTAAGTGTAACACTGAGCCAAAAAAAAAGGCCTAAGTCATTATGAAGAATGGAGAAGTGTTTTGCATTCATCATAGTGTTTTACATTGAGCACATCAGTGTTCAACTGGTTCTTATAAATGTCTATTCATATGATGGTTTGTGTGAGTCATTTGAAAACAAAATACCATTTTGAGAAGAAATAACATTGTTTTGAATGTAAAGTTTCATTTTGCAGGAGAATTGAGGGGTTTTGCCCATTGTGTGTGTGTTTTTTTTATTTGTGTGTAGAGTTCTGAGAATATGAGGTATGCTTTCAGAAAATGTGTGTAAACAATCGAGAAAAACTGTAATGAATAAAATGTGCCAGTGTATCCATTGATTGTGTCTTTTGTGTTCATCATGTGAAAAGGTTTGTGAGGGGGGGAACCACAAGCAACATAACTTACCAGTTTTGGAAATGTTGTTTTGAATTTATTGCACCAGTGTGTTAGACTATGTTGTAGTGTGTGTGATTTTGAGGGCTTGTGTGTCCTGTCTGAGGGCAAAGTTTGTTTTTTCAGCAAGAGTGAATGGTTTTGAGTGTAGAGCTTCATTTTGACCTGAAAATAGGATGTTTGGGGAACTGGGTGAGACGTTATGGATTTGTGTTTACTGTTTTGAGAATACGAGGCATAGTTTCAAGAAACGTGTTTAAGCAATCGAGAAAAGCTGTAAAACTTCAGAATTATATTCGTATAGACCTGCAACAGTGAAAAGGTAAAGCTAAGAGTGGTCCAGACCAACCTTCTGAACGTATGACTTACAGAAGGTATACTTAACTAAGAACGTTTCGGGAAACACGTATTAATGATAAGGTACAGCTTAAGGTGTAACTTAAGAACGACGTAGCGTTAAGAAGGTTTTGGGAAAAGCCTCAAAAAGTGAGATAATTTCAAGTGCTTTTACTAAAAAAAAAAAGGCAAACGTTTCTCAATGCCAAACTTACAATGCTAAGTGCAGGAGCCATTTTAACTATTGAAGTCACATGATTACATAGATCACATGATCAAGCCAAGACCAGTGAATGATCCAAACATAGTGTTGGAGAACATGTTATGAGAAGGAAGAAGAGAAAAAACAAAAAAACAAAAAACAAAACTAGAACTAGAAAACTATATCACAATATAGAGTTATAAACATCAAGATAAAGATAAATAGTTACATCAAATTAGAGATTATTATATTTAAGATTGACAAGAAAATATAATTCATGAGAAACATGACAATTGAAGTTCTTCATTCAATCCATTTGGATGCACACAGTTCATATAATAAATCCACTTGGATTCTCATTGTAGCAGTTTTTTGTTATAGTCACCTCCTCTTCTTGAGTTAAATAGTCTCTGAATACCACAATATCTCATATCGGTATCGGTATCTCATATCATAACTCCGTTGTTCATTAATGTGGGTCTTTAATTGGCGGTTGGTCTTACCAATATATTGTAGACCACACGGACATGTAATAAGATAGATAACAAAATATGATGAGCAAGTGATAGTCTCTTGAATTTTATATGTTTTTTGTGTGATGGTGCTTATGAATGAATCAGTTTTAATGGCATTCTCACAAGCAGAGCATGTCTTGCATGGAAAAAAGCCAGTCGAGT
The DNA here is from genome assembly GCF_965113295.1 of Leuciscus leuciscus. Classification (NCBI taxonomy): domain Eukaryota; kingdom Metazoa; phylum Chordata; class Actinopteri; order Cypriniformes; family Leuciscidae; genus Leuciscus; species Leuciscus leuciscus. Next base: position 22,800,834 of record NC_138728.1, on the reverse strand, counting down.
GGCCCAAAGTCACACGTTCGGTCTCCTTGATAAAAGTATCTGAGTGAACCAAATGGTCTCTTATATTATGTCCCCTGTAATGTGAAAAAAGGGGAGGCTCCTTGAAGATTTTGTTTCCAATGTCATCAGCTCTCAGAACATGCCAATGTTTATTAATGATTGACTTAATTGTCTTACTATAGACGGTGTAGGTGGTACAACAAATGTGAGGAGATCTATTTGATGACTTTGGTTGTGACTTAGCTGGTGTGGATTTTACTTTTATAATTGCCATTTTTCAGGATATCCTCTTAAAAGGAACTGTTTGTACATCTTGTCACATTCCACCTCAAAATAGTCACTATTCACACAAATTCTCTTGATTCTGAGAAATTGGCTATAAGGCAAGCCTTTCTTCAGAGGGATGTAATGAAAACTTGTAGCGTGCAGAATACTGAGATGTAAAGAGTTGTAAATATGGTATAGTTGTTAACAGACATAAGTATCCAAAAAGCTGATTTTTTCAAAACTTGCTTCCATATTGAACTTCACGAGTTCACACTTACATACAATTTGAGGGGGTAAAGTTTAATGCGTATTTGGCGTGCTGTCCGGGGGGAGGGCTCCGAGCTCGGCCCATATCAACAAGAAATTGAGTAGGTGGTGCAAGGTCATTTCTTAAGTCCAAGAAATATCTCATCGCTGTAAGACCCACCGAATGTGGAATGTTGGTGTATAAACTGACTACATCCAAACTAAGTCACCAATTTGATCGTCTTGTCCACCTTGACTGATTTGAGTTGATCGATAAAGTCACTTGTGTCTCTCAAATATGAAGGCTGGTCGACGACAATTGGTCTGAAATGATGATCAATGAAAATTGATAAAGGTTCTCTGAGGGATCCTATACAGCTAACAATTGGACGTCCAGGAGGATTAGAAAGCGTCTTATGTACTTTAGGTAACACATACAGAACTGGCCTCACTGGATATTTACATGTTAGAAACTGTAATTCCGTTTCAGTAATCGTTTTGTAACAATCAGCCTAATCGGTAGCGTTACAAGAATACAATTGGGGCCAGATTAAACTGTGAGAGGTTTTAAAGTGTTTTAAAAGATGAGACGACAACAGAAATAAAGTGAATAAATTAAGTGTATTTACAATTTCCACAAGGAACTTAAAACAACACAATACAACATAGAAGCCTTAGGCTGTTAAAAGCATAGAGTCCATTGGTTCCATACCATGAAACAGTCCTTAAGGGTCCTTGCGTGCTGTTTGTCCCAATGTGTAAGTGTCCACCGGTGTATATACACAATCCAACTAGTGATAATCCAATGAAAAGTGATGAGGTTTGCTGGAATGGAAAGTCCTTAAAAGAAACTCAGAAATCCTTAAGAAATCCATCAATATCCTTCTTAAAAGACTGGGTAGGATCACCATTCAATTTTACATAGAAATCATCATAATTAAGTTGACGTTGTACTTCTTGATCATATGATTCCCTGGGCATTAGAACAATACCTCCACCTTTGTCTGCAGGCTTGATGATGACTTTGCTCATTTTCTGTAGGGAGGAAAGAGCTTGTGATTCGTCTTTGGTACAGTTAGACACAGATGGTCTTTCATGACAAAGGTGATTATCAACATCCCTCTCAACCAGTTTCACAAAAGTGTCAATTGGAGCACTTGATGTTGGAGGGCAAAAGGTGCTTTTTGTTTTGAAAGGATTATAAATTCTTGGTGTTACGAGATTAGTCGGATTCTTGTCAAAGATGTATCTCAGGCCTCGTTTACACTGTCAGTGAAATGTGACCCAATTCCGATTTTTTGCTCATATGTGACACAGATCGGATGTGTTCTATGACAGTGTAAACAGGAAAAAAACGCATGCATTCGGATATTTCGAGATCGGTTTCAGGCCTCATATGTGCCAATGCGACTGTCATGTAAACAGGCAAATCGGATTTTCTGAGGCATTAGGCAATGTCTCCGCAGTTTAATGATGAAAGAAACCCCGACGTGCTTCTGCAAAGGGACGGATGGCCCGACGAAACGTTGTGTCGTCGTAGGAGAGGAATGTGGATAAACGTTGACACACAACATATCAAAGGTTGGCTTGCTCATCCTAAAATTTCGGACCCACTGCTCCTCGTTAAAGCCCGCCACAATTTGCTCCCACCAGTCCTGAGATCTCTCTCGCACACAATAACTGTTGCATATGCACAGGCTGCAATGATGGCACTTTTCGTCCTCCTCCGCCTCATAATCATGGTGATGTTTGGCGAACTTCGCATATCGCAGAGCTAGCATCAATCATATTTTACGTTCGTCCATCTGTGCAAGATAATTTAACCCTTTAAGCATGCACAGTGTTTCAGATAGTATGGCAAGTGTAAACACGTGAATCGGATATGGGTCACAATTGAAAGAATGTGTAAACGGACGGTAAAAAAAAATCGGATATAGGCAACAAATCAGAATTGGGCATCAAGACCTGCAGTGTAAATGAGGCGTCAGTTTTAAAGAACGGAAGAATTTGAACAGTTCCACTTTAAGTCTGAAAGGATTGGTGTTTGTGATGGGGACAAATGATAACCCCTTATTTAGAATGTTCTCTTCATCTTTAGACAAAGTGTGATTGGTAAGATTAAAGACTATATTCTCCTCTGTCTGTGTCTGGTGATCTTGTTCTTTACATTTACCGCTCCCACGCTTGCCTCTGCGGGTTTTCTTCTTCTTAATGAGTACTTGGGTTTGTGGGTGTTCATTAATGAACAACGGAGTTCGATAAGAAGGAAAGATATCCATTATCCTGTGGCTAGACACTTTGCAGATGCTGGCCACAAACTTACCGATATGAGACATTGTGGTATTCAGAGACTATTTAAAGGGATACTTCATCTCTGGAAAGATGAATGTGTATTTAAAATGGGTCATTTATGTAGAAGAAATGTGAAATTATTTTTGAATTTGGAGCTTTCTAGACTGAGAAAAAAAAAGAAAATCTATTTTTGGCTTATGTGGATGAAAGACAACAACTCCCAGAATGCACTTGCTTTGCTGCTCTACGAGGCCACTCCCAAGCCACGCCTACCGGTAAGAGCGCGCAGTTAAACAACAAGACTAGGCTACTAGTGAGCCTTCGTGACGAGTCTGCCCGGGATTTCGAGATCGGCCAAAATGTCCGGGATTCGGCTTTTCCGTTTTACATTCGCCATTCATTATGTTTACTGTGGCGAGCAGGACGAGGCTGAGGGAGAACGGCGCGAGGCCAGTGGCGTGATTACTGATGAGCGACACCTGTGAGACGCACCGGTCCCGTATCTCTCACGGAGGAGCAGGAATTTTCTTAGCAATGTTAAAACGCACATCAACCGATCACTTGTTTAGCGTTCATGTAAACACTACATTCAGATTCACCAATCGGAATGAATTCAGTTAGATTGAAACAAAAGGTGTGCATGTAAACAATGAATGGCGACTGCAGAAAACAAAAGCCGAATCCCGGACATTTTGGACGATCTCGACGGCTGGACATGTCGGGGAAAAAGAGGATGGTAACCCCTACTACTCAGCTTTCTCCACAGAACAAGAGCCTGCTAGCTTAGCTTCCAAAAAAAGATGGCTGACACTATGTGTACATTCTGTGAGTGAGATCCCACCCTCTATGGGCGGGTTGAAAACATGTGGGACAGCCCCTTCTACTGGCTGTAGTCTTTAGCCTCTGGCCAAAAAATCCTCAGATGATCATCATCAGGGGATTTTTTCCAGACAAAAAATACATAAATCTCTCGTCTCAGGGGGATATGAGGGTGGAAAGCACGGTAATTCGAAAATACTACAGGTTTTCTACTAATGCAAAGCTTAATGCTAAATCCTGAAGTATCCCTTTAACTCAAGAAGAGGAGGTGACTCTAACAAAAAACTGCTACAATGAGAATCGAAGAGGATTTATAATATGAACTGGGTGCATCCAAATGGATTGAATGAAGAACGTCTCGGGTTACGTATGTAACCCTTGTTCCCTGAGAAAGGGAACGAGACACTGTGTCGGTGACGACACTAGGGGAACGCCCTTCAGCGTAGCGCGTCTGAATTTATGAATGAAACCGAATCCAATCCTATTGGCGTTGCGTGATGACGTAGCGTGTGACGGCATAAGCGGATGTATACAAAAGCACGCCGGCACACAGAAATGTCAGCTTTTGCTATGAAGCAAGTGCTCCAGGCGGGGTGAGGTGTGGCGAACCGACGCAGTGTCTCGTTCCCTTTCTCAGGGAACAAGGGTTACATACGTAACCCGAGACGTTCCCTTTCGAGGGAACTCGAACTGCGTCGGTGACGACACTAGGGGAACGAGATACCCACTATACCACAACGAACCCCGCTCATCCTAGTGTGAAGCTGTCTTCAGGCACAACTTAGGACGAAAGCACTCGTGCACCGGGTGTAGAGGGAAGGTCCAGACTGTAAAACCTCATGAATGTGTGCGGAGTGGCCCAGCCAGCCGCCTCACATATGTCATGGATAGAAACCCCTGAAAGGAGGGCTCTAGAGGACGCCATGCCTCTGGTGGAGTGAGCTCTCACGGCCATAGGTGAAGGCAATTTGCGCACCTGATAGGCCAGGGAAATAGTCTGAACGATCCAGTTGCTGATGGTCTGTTTAGAGGCGGGAAGCCCCTTCTTGGGCGACCCAAAACACACCAGCAACTGGTCTGACTTCCGCCATGAGGAGGACCTCTGAATATAACACTGCAGTGCTCTGACAGGGCAGAGCAGATGAAGTCTCTCCTCACCCGCCGTCACGTGAGGTGGAGGATAAAATGCCTGCAGAACCACAGGCCGTGCCACATTAGATGGCACCTTGGGCAAATAGCCGGGCCTGGGATGTAAGATGGCCTTAATGTTGCCTGGAGCAAACTCCAAGCACCCATTGGAAATAGAGAGCACCTGGAGATCTCCTACCCTCCTCAGAGAAGTAATGGCCAACAAAAAGGCCACCTTAAACGAAAGGTTCTTCGCCTCAGCCGACTCTAATGGTTCGAAGGGAGCCTCAGCCAGCCCCTCGAGAACCACTGCCAGGTCCCAAGAGGGAACTCTGGTGCGAGTCGCAGGTCTCGTCCTCCAGGCTCCACGTAGGAAGCGTACGACCAGGTGATGCCTCCCCAGCGGGCCATCACCCAGAGGAGCGTGGAAAGCCGCAATGGCAGCCACATAAACCTTGAGTGTGGACGGGGTAAGCCCGGCAGAAAAGCGGTCTTGGAGAAACTCCAGTACTGAAGCCACTGGGCAGTTAACTGGGTCCAAATCACGCTTTCTGCACCAAACGGAAAATACATTCCACTTAAGGCCGTACAACTTCCTCGTGGAGGGAGCTCTGGAAGATAATATGGTCTCGACCACTCCAGCTGACAGGCCGGCTTCTAGATACTGTGCCCCCTCAGGGGCCAAACCCACAGTTTCCACAGCTCGGGTCGAGGGTGGAGAACTGAGCCCTCCGCCTGAGACAGTAAGTCCCTCCTCAGAGGGATCTGCCATGGCGGGCCTGCCAGGAGTGAAATGATGTCCGAGAACCATACTCGGGCCGGCCAAAACGGGGCTACTAAAAGTAGACTGACTCCGTCTCGACGGACCCTTTCCAGAACTGCTGGGAGCAGAGCGATCGGGGGAAAAGCATACAGACGTAGCCTCGGCCACGTCTGTACCATGGCATCCAACCCCAGCGGGGCTGGGTGCGTGAGGGAAAACCACAGTGGACAGTGGGACGTCTCTCGAGACGCGAACAGATCCACTTCCACTGGGCCGAACCTCACGCACATGGCCTCCACCACCTCTGGGTTGAGTCGCCACTCCCCGGGCCTCAGCCCCTGCCTCGACAGTACGTCTGCTCCCTGATTCTGGTCCCCCGGGACATACATCGCCCTGAGAGACGATAGTCTCCGCTGGGACCACAGGAGGATCTGATGCGCCAGTCTGCACAGAGGGCGCGACCTCAGACCCCCCTGGCGGTTCAAATAGGACACCACCGACATGTTGTCGGTTCGCACAAGGACATTGCGACCATGGAGGTCTGGCAGGAAGCTCCTCAGAGCCCGGAACACCGCCAACATTTCTAGACAATTTATGTGCCAAGAGGAATGATGGTCCTGCCAGAGGCCTTTCGTAAAACGGCCGTCCATGACCGCGCCCCAGCCCGTGAGGGAGGCGTCTGTCGAAATAGATACTCGGCGACATAACACTCCCAAACTGGGACCCTGGGACAAGAACCAAGGCTTCTTCCAAATTGACAGGGAACGATGGCATTTGCGCGTAACCCTTATCAAGCGGAATGGGTTTCCCCTCGGGGAAAACCCCTTGGTTCTCAACCACCACTGTAAAGCTCTCATGTGTAGCAGGCCAGAAGGTATCACGCTGGACGCTGCTGCCATGAGACCCAACACTCTCTGAAAGTGTTTGACAGTGACGGCCTGGCCTAGCTTTAACCTGGACACTGTGGTCAGGATAGACTCGATCCGAGCAGGAGTCAACTGAGCCCGCATCGTGACCGAGTTCCACACCACTCCCAGGAACGTGGTTCTCTGGGCTGGTGTCAACACGCTCTTTTTCGTGTTGAGTCTTAAGCCCAGGCTCTGGATGCGGGCGAGGACGACATCTCGATGCCGAATCGCCAGCTCTCGCGACTGGGCCAATATTAACCAGTCGTCGATGTAATTGAGCACCCTGATGCCCTCGAGCCTCAGGGGTGCTAGAGCTGCATCCATACACTTGGTAAATGTACGAGGGGAGAGTGCTAGGCCGAACGGAAGAACCCGATATTGGTAAGCTTCGCCCCCGAAAGCAAACCTCAGGAACTTCCTGTGAGATGGAAGGATGGAGATGTGGAAGTAGGCGTCCTTTAGATCTATCGTGACAAACCAATCCTCGGATTGAATTTGACTCACGATGATGGGAATAGTGAGCATCTTGAACCTGAACCTCCTCAGAGACCGATTCAGATGCCTCAGATCTAAAATTGGACGCAACCCTCCATCCTTCTTTGGAACTATGAAGTACCGGCTGTAGAACCCGGACTCCCTGACTGGTGGGGGAACACACTCTATGGCCCCTTTTTCCAGCAGCGAGTGAACTTCCTGTTCCAACACTGGACCCTGCTCTGGGTGCACTGAAGTCCAGACCACCCCGTTGAATTTTGGTGGGCGGACCCGGAACTGCAGTCTGTACCCAGTTCTTACAGTGCGCAGGACCCAAGGAGAAATGTTCGCGAGGTTTTGCCATGCCTCTGCGAAATTCACCAAGGGAACCAGCCCCTCGGGGCTGGTGTCCAGTGTTTTGTGCCGGTCTTTGACGGCCCCCTGAAGCGGAGAACCGGCAGGGGAGAACCGACAATGACCCACAGTGTGCGAACCCGAACACTGACTGACCGCAGGCCTTTGGGGCAGACAGACCAGTGTGTGCTCGCTGGGAGCTAGCGTGTCCCGAAGCGTCAAAGACGGCGGGATACTGACGCCAGCTTCCCGAGGGCCCAGCGAGAGAGGGGACCACAATCGCTCTCTCTCGGGGGGGGGCGGCCCTTTGAGGTCTCGTAAAAGCTAGGACCTCTTTCCCTTAGCCTTCCTGGACTGAAGGACGGTCCTTAGATCCGTCCTCTCAGGAGGCTGCGGGTACGAGCGACGTTTAGAGTCCCAAGCTTTTTTAGGGGGAGCTCTAGAGGCGACACTCGCTTTCTGTGCCTGGCGATGAGAGGAACTGGAAGACGGCTGTGGCTGTTCTTTAGCAGCCGCCCTCCTGGACCTTGAACGGCGAGGGAGATATTGTTTAAAAGCTTCACCCTGCTTCTTAACCTCCTGAAACCTGTCAACCACGGCGTTGACAGCTTCTCCAAACAGACCCGAGGTTGAAACAGGCGCATCCAGGAGGAAGGCCCTGTCCTTCTCCTTAATGCCAGACAGGTTGAGCCACAGATGTCTCTCCGTGGTTACCAGAGCTGACATGGAGCGACCGATGGCACGGGCCGTCTCCTTGGTAACCCGGAGGGACAAATCTGTGGCCCTGCGAAGCTCCGCAACATCCTCAGGCGAGGGACCCTCGCCTTGGTCCATATCCCTCAACAGGTCGGCCTGGTACGCCTGCAAAATGGCCATTGTGTGCAGGCTCGCACCAGCCCGACCTGCCGCCATATACGCTCTGCCCACCAAAGCTGATGTGGTGCGGCAAGGCTTAGAAGGCAGCGCCGGTGTCTTCAGGGATGACGCAAGGTCGGGTGAAAGGTAGCTAGCTAGGGCTTCCTCAACCCGAGGCATCATCCCGTATCCCTTATCCCTAACCCCCACGATATTACTGTAATTTAAAATCGGGGGGTTAGACAGGCGTGCAGAGAAAGGCCTGTTCCAGGATTTACACAACTCATTGTGTAAATCCGGGAAGAAAGGGAGAGACCGGCGTGAAGGTTGCGTGCGGGGCTGCAGGAAGCGCTCATCAAGTTTGCTCTTAGGACGAGCTTCCTGCCGCTCTTGTGGCCAGGAAATATCAAGCTTGGCCACAGCCCGCGTTAAAACCTCCACTAACTCACCATAGCTGGGTGCAGGCTGAACAGTGTCATGTCTTTCATTTGGATCCCCCCCCTCAACATTAAGCACATCTAATTCCTCGGAATCAGAGAGGTGTAAAACTGGGTCATCATCCCGAGCGGGAGAAGCCGCAGGGCGGGCTCCCGAGCGGGGAATAGGGGAACCTGAGCTCTCAGACGAAGAGTGGGAAAGTGCCTCGGCAGTCCCACTGTCGTCTAAAAGATCTCTCTGCGATCCCCACGATGCACGGCGCCGCATTGCCTCGGCAGATGCGGGACCTGAACCGCGGGGAGAACGCATTTGGCCATCCTCAGTAAACAAAGCCAACCGAGAACGCAGCACTCTCACTGACATAGACTCAGTGAGAGTGAGCGCAAGCAGCCCCCTCGAGAGCTGCTTGAGCGTGCTGCCTTCCCAGACAAGACACACACATCTCGTGTGTATCTCCAGGCGTGAGAAAACGTGGGCATGGAAACACACATTTTGAAAACTGTTCGCTTGCCATGATGAGACGAATATAAGATAAAGATTCGCTAGTTCAAACACACACACAAGCGCTTGCTGAATAGCAAAAAGCTGACATTTCTGTGTGCCGGCGTGCTTTTGTATACATCCGCTTATGCCGTCACACGCTACGTCATCACGCAACGCCAATAGGATTGGATTCGGTTTCATTCATAAATTCAGACGCGCTACGCTGAAGGGCGTTCCCCTAGTGTCGTCACCGACGCAGTTCGAGTTCCCTCGAAAGGGAACTTCAATTGTCATGATTCTCATGAATTATATTTTCTTGTCAATCTTAAATATAAGAATCTCTAACTTTATGTAACTATTTATCTTTAAATTGATGTTTATAACTCTATCTTGTGATAGACACTTCTGTTGTGATAGACACTTCTGTTTTTCTTCTCATAACATGTTCTCCAACACTGGGTGCTTCTCATTTCTTATTTGTGCATCCTCGTTTCCTTTCCACGTGTCTCAGCTCCACCCCCTGTAGGATGCGAGGGAAGATTGCAAGGAAAGAAAAGGAGGGTGGAGGAATCGAAGAAAAGCCTTTTTTTATACATTGGAATACTTGATCACTCGAGGGTCACTTCATAGCGTCATCAGCTGCGCTCAAAGGATCTGCCCTTATGTTGTATTAGTTTGGTTATTTAAGAAATTCATAATAAATAATAATAAAGCAAGATACCCTGTTGAAATATGCGGTCTATATAAACTGCAGAGGTAAAGTATAAATTAAGATTATTGTGAGAGATGTGAAGGGGGAGGAGAATTGATACGTGCGTCAGTAATAGTCAAGTTAAAAAGCTAATTATGTTGTTCACTTTACATAATCAGATGGTCTCTGCCTAAGTGTCTGGTTCTTGACCTGAATAAGCAGCAAAGTGTACTTGACTTTTAATCAGAATCAGAATCAGAATCAGAAAGAGCTTTATTGCCAAGTATGCTTGCGCATACGAGGAATTTGTCTTGGTGACAGTAGCTTCCAGTACACATACAATATAAAGTGACAAGACAAGTAACATAGGTATAAATAAAAAATAGAAAAAATAAAAATAAAATAAAAATAAAAAGATTATAAATTATAAATATATATAAAGTTATAAGGTGCTATAATGAAATGTCTGAGGGAAGTATTGCACATGTTTGTTCCACAGTAGCGGAACATTTAAGTGTTCATGAGGTAGATGGCCTGGGGAAAGAAACTTTTCCTGTGTCTGGTTGTTTTTGTGCTCGGTGCTCTGTAGCGTCGACCAGACGGTAACAGTTCAAACAGAAAGTGTGCTGGGTGTGACGGGTCCAGAGTGATTTTGCGAGCCCTTTTACTCACTCTGGATGAGTGCAGTACTTTGAGTGTGGGAAGGGTAGTGCCAGTGATTCGCTCAGCAGTCCGAACTATCCGCTGTAGTCTACGGAGGTCGGTTTTGGTAGCAGAGCCGAACCAGACGGTGATGGAAGTGCAGAGGATGGACTGGATGACAGCTGAGTAGAACTGTACGAGCAGCTCCTGTGGCAGGTTGAATTTCCTCAGCTGACGCAGGAAGTACAGTCTCTGTTGGGCTTTCTTCACAATAGAGTCTATGTGAGTGTCCCACTTCAGATCCTGAGAGATGGTGGTGCCCAGGAACCTGAATGACTCTACTGCAGTCACAGTGCTGTCCATGATGGTGAGTGAAGGGAGTGCAGGGGGGTTTCTCCTGAAGTCCACGATCATCTCCACTGTTTTGAGCGTGTTCAGCTCCAGGTTGTTATAACTGCACCAAAGAGCCAGCTGCTCCACCTCCTGTCTGTACGCAGACTCGTCACCGTTCCGGATGAGTCCGATAACAGTAGTGTCGTCCGCAAACTTCAGGAGCTTGACAGAGGTGTCTTTAGAGGTGCAGTCATTTGTGTACAGGGAGAAGAGCAGTGGTGAGAGAACACATCCCTGTGGAGCACCGGTGCTGATGGTGCGGCTGTCGGACGTGATTTTGCCCATTCTGACTAGCTGTTGTCTGTCTGTCAGAAAGCTGGTGATCCATTGACAGATGGAGCTAGGGACAGAGAGCTGGGTCAGTTTGGTCTGGAGCAGTGATGGGACGATGGTGTTGAAGGCAGAACTAAAGTCCACGAACAGAATCCTTGCATAGGTCCCTGGTTTGTCCAGATGTTGTAGGGTGTAATGCAGTCCCATATTGACCACATCATCCACAGACCGGTTTGCTCTGTAGGCAAACTGCAGGGGGTCCAGCAAGGGTCCAGTGATGTCCTTCAGATATGCTAACACCAGTCTTTCGAGTGACTTCATGGCCACAGATGTTAAGGCAACAGGTCTGTAGTCATTGAGTCCTGTGATCTTTGGTTTCTTCGGGATTGGGATGATGGTGGAGCGTTTAAAGCAGAAAGGGACTTTGCACTGCTCCAGTGATCTGTTGAAGATCAGTGAGAAGATAGAGGCCAGCTGGTCAGCGCAGGTTTTCAGACAGGCTGGTGAAACACCGTCTGGGCCTGGTGCTTTCCTTCTCTTCTGTTTCCTGAAGATCTGACGCACATTATCCTCACTGATCTGAAGTGCAGGGGGGGAGGGGAGGGGGATGGCTGGAGGTGTTGATGGCTGTGTAGAGAGATGGTCAGGGCGGGTATGGGGTGTCTGATCGGGGGTCTCAAATCTACAGTAAAAGACATTCAGCTCGTTCGCAAGATGCTTATTGCTGTCGATGCTGGGGGATGGTGTCTTGTAGTTGGTAATGTCTTTCAGGCCTTTCCACACTGATGCAGGGTCGTTGGAGGAAAACTGGTTTTCCAGCTTTTTGGCATAGCTCTTCTTAGCCACTTCAATCTCCTTTGTCAATGTGTTCCTGGCCTGATTATACAAGATCCTATCCCCACTCCTGTAGGCATCTTCTTTGACCTGACGAAGCTGTCTGAGTTTTGGTGTGAACCATGGTTTATCATTGTTGAATGATAAGTAAGTCCTGGTAGGGATGCATAAATCCTCACAGAAACTGATGTATGATGTTACAGTATCTGTGAGCTCGTCCAGATCGCTGGCAGCAGCTTCAAAAACACTCCAGTCAGTGCATTCAAAACAGGCTTGTAAGACCTGCTCTGTGTCGTTGGTCCATCTCTTTACAGTCCTTATTACTGGCTTAGCAGTTTTAAGTTTTTGCCTGTAAGTTGGTAGAAGATGAACCAGGCAGTGATCGGAAAGTCCTAGAGCTGCTCTGGCGACGGAGCGATATGCATCCTTTGTTGTGGTGTAGCAATGGTCCAAAATATTATTGTCTCTGGTGGGGCATGTAATGTGCTGTTTGAATTTAGGCAGTTCACGTGTGAGTTTTGCCTGATTAAAGTCTCCGAGAATGATAAGAACAGAGTCCGGGTGTTGTTGTTCTGTTTCTGTGATCAGATCAGCCAGCTGTTGCAGCGCCGTACTCACGTGTGCTTGCGGTGGAATGTAAACACTGATGAGAACGAGCGAGGAAAACTCCCGCGGCGAGTAGAACGGCTTACAGTTAATGAAAAGCACTTCCACATCAGGACAGCACATCTTCCTTAACACAGTTACATCAGTACACCACCTTCTGTTGATGTAAAAGCATGTCCCACCACCGCGCGTTTTCCCCGTTGACTCCATATCGCGATCCGCTCTGAACAGCTGAAAGTCCGGTAGATGTAACGCGCTGTCCGGAATGGCTTCGTTCAGCCAGGTTTCCGTGAAACACAGAGCAGCAGAGTTGGTAAAGTCCTTGTTTTTGCGTGAGAGCAGAAGTAGTTCGTCCATTTTGTTAGGGAGAGAGCGGACATTCGCCAGATGGATGCTAGGCAGCGCCGTTCTGAATCCGCGCTGCCTGAGCTTAACGAGTGTGCCGGCTCGCTTCCCACGCCTGCGCGTCTTATACTGTTTCCACAGTGCAGCGGCACAACCGACGACAATGTTCCGCAAAACGCCAGAAGAATCAAAAACTGGTTGGTGATCAGTTGGTGTGCACTGCCGAATGTTCAGCAGTTCGTCCCTGGTATAACTGATAGCGAATGACAAACATAAAACAGGACAAACTAACAAAAACAGTGTAACAACTGGAGAGCTCAACACCGTGGCAGCCATCCGCGGCGCCATCTTGGATCATTATGCCGATGACCCAAACCTAGAATAAAAGACAAACAAGGTGAAACTATTTGTTGAAGACTTTGAAAGTTCCTATTTCTTCTTGTGAATACATTTTTGAATGAATTGATGAAAGTCATTCAGTGATTATAAATGAGCCAGTTATTTTCATGGGTTATGCTCCTTATGGTTTATTGCACATTTAGGAGCTCAAATGGAAAGACCAGAATTCATCGTCTTCTGTGAATTGGGGGAAATAGGAGCATTTTTCAATTACTTAGCGAGGCAACAAGTAATCTAAATAACCTCTTCTCTCTGTTCGAGCTCTGAACCACTGAACAGCATCAAATTAATTTAGACATTTGGAATTGTACATGTTCATGTCTTGATTTGTTTGAGAACGACACCACTTATCCCTGCTGGAATCTTCCTGACTTCCATTCAGTAAAGTTTAAGGAATAGCCATAAAGATGTCAATCACTGTTTAATCTGTTCCACGAGATAATGCTGTTTTATACTACAATTGGTCATACAAAATACAAAAAGAAAAAAAAAAAGAAAAAAGAAAGTAATTCCTTAATATAGCTTAATATTTCCTTAATATGTAACTCTACACCCTTGCCTCAGTTAGTATACGTGGTTTTATGAATATTCAAATTAGCCCCGCCTCCACTCACTCACACCAGCTCAGAGATCCACTCATTGTAGTAGTGGGAAGTTCAGATCATTTTACTGACTCGGATCTTTGAGTCTCCTTCAGCAAAATGAACGAATCTTTTTTCGAGTCATTTCGTTCATTTCAGCATAATATAATTCAAATGGGATGTTAAATATCCCAACACATCTAGTACTTATGAAAATGTTGATTACATTTGTAAAAAGAATAAAAATAAACTATAGGGTAATGCAGCCAAAGCCAAATTATAAGAAACCAAAATGTTTTATGAATTGATTAGTTGTTGGGTCTTAAATTCAGGCTATTTCAGTTAGTTCACCTCAACTCCTGATCCGAGACGTTCTTTCCTTTGCAACTTCATATTTATCACGTTTGTTCTCCTCCTCTCGTGTCTCGAGACGTTAGTTGTCGACTCGTCAGTGTCTGACTCTGATCTGTCTGCTGGGCCGTGCCGTGTGTGATAGGCTCCCAGCTAACAATTTTAGGTTATAAGAACGTTTCCGTAACTTTCCCATTAAGTTATAAAAACGTTATTTCTGAATGTTCTAGAAACGTTCAAAGCGTCCAGTTTTTTAGACGTTGTATTAACGTTATTTCTTAGTTATAAGTACGTTATTCAAAACGTTATTAGAACGTTCAATTCTCCTGTTATATAAATGTTGTATTAACGTTATTTCTTAGTTATAAGAACGTTATTTAAAACGTTATTAGAACGTTCAATTATCCTGTTATATAAATGTTGTATTAACGTTCTTCCTTGGTTATAAGAACGTTATTCAAGCGTTATTAGAACGTTCAATTATCTTCATTCTCTTAATGTTTTTCTGAGATTATGAAAAACGTTCTTAAAACATTCCATTCACTTGTTTAAACATTCTCAATGTTTTTGCATATAATGTTATTGGAACATTCAATTCTTAGGTTATAAGAACGTTTCCATAACGTTCCCATTAAGTTATAAAAACGTTATTTCTGAATGTTCTAGGAACGTTCAAAACGTACAGTTTTTTAGACGTTGTATTAATGTTATTTATTAGTTATAAGAACGTTATTAAAAATGTTATTAGAACGTTTAATTATCTTGTTATAAAACGTTGTATTAATGTTATTGCTTGGTTATGAGAACGTTATTCAAAACCTTATTAGAACGTTCAATTATCTTGTTACATAAACGTTGTATTAACGTTCTTCCTTGGTTATAAGAACGTTATTCAAGCGTTATTAGAACGTTCAATTATCTTCATTCTCTTAATGTTTTTCTGAGATTATGAAAAACGTTCTTAAAACATTCCATTCACTTGTTTAAACATTCTCAATGTTTTTGCATATAATGTATATATGACAATCATTTTATGAAAGCACCTTAAGAACTTTCAGATTTAAAATATAACACAAAAGATCTAGAAAGATAATTAAAATCAAAAAGACCCATATTGAATCATGTCTATAATACTGTATGTGTAGTCCACTGAAGACGAGCTGAAGTGAACCAAAGTGTAGTTTATTTCAATATACAGATACAATTGAAACCGACTTGGGTTAAATTGAAATATGAAATTAACATGGAAATAAACCTGGACTAACATAGAACAAACTGAATAAACTTCAAAATAATGAAACATGAAACAAAACTAAAACAGCCTCTTAACCCTAACCTATCAGCAAGCTAAAAAAAATGTAAAAATAAAAATAAAAATAAAATGACATTATCCACAATCACATCAGCTTCCACTTCCAGCGCATCGGACTGGACTGGACTGGACCCTGAGAGGATCTCCGGAGATACTGCAGGGAGAAAATAAAACAGTGTTGTACTAAAGTGTGGTGAGATTAGTATAAAAGCACTGGGATGCTGTACTTGCTCATGCACAATATCTAATTAGATTTTCTGACAATTTACAAAAAGTTTAATCTGCTTTGGAATATTGGGAAAAAACATGAAGATACGAGACAAGCTCTCTGCTCTTGTCCCTAAGCCCAGAGCCAGATGCTACTAAATTTATATTGCTTTTCATGCTCAAGGACTTTGCATTGTTTCTATTTTAATGCACTCTTAAAGTTTAAATTGCATTAATGAACCGTGCCACATCCCAAAACTGCAATCTAATGATAACTTTGCTTAAATCAAAAATATTTTAAATGGTCATTAATGGATCATAATTATTGCACAAATATTATTAAGCAACAAAAATATTAAAATATTAAATAATTATTGAACTAAAATATAGTACATTTATTGAATTGATGAAAAGGTACTTTTGGTAGGGCAAATACCTGTATTTACATCCTATTTTCGGTCGAAGTCCACAGTAGTCGATTGTCGAGTTCTCCACTGTTGCTTAGTTACCTATGATCAAGCGCGTGAACTCGACAATCGACTACTTTGGACTTCGACCGAAAACAGGATGTATATGAGCGCTGGCTGAATTAACATCATTTTTATTCATATCTTTCACATCTACTGCAGTCAGATTCACCCGTGTTCACTGAAGGAATCACTCACATGGCTGTGCACTTGTAATGACACATCAAGGATGTTAAGAGGCTAAAAACAGGTTTAAAACTTGCCCCATTGAAGTCAACAGGGTGCAAATTTTAAAAAGAGGATAACATGGTGTAGGCAACACCGATTTTTGTCTTTGTTCTCTGTATTGACAGCACTCCAAATACAGAGAACAGGGGGGGGGGGGGGGGGGACTTAGGCTCTCTTTTGAGAGCTACATGAACCACGTGACCACAAGATCAAAGTTGTGCGCAACTCTCTTTCAACGGCTCTGCATCACTGCAACGCCAGAGGCGCCGGTTACCATAGAAATTTGCGCCTACAACTGCTGCACCAAGCCAAAAATACAAATTTGAACGCAATTTGAGCAAAAAAAATAAATAAATAGCTGCCTGGAGGAATTGAAAATATGGCCTTCCATACACTGTATATTATAAATTAGCACAATTTACAATACTGATGGTTGTTAAAACGCGTAATTACAGTCTGTGAAAAGGGTCCATTACTGTTGTCAAGTGCTCGATCCAAATATCAAATTTAAGAGGAGCCTGGGGATATCCTTCCTTTTTTAAATGTCACATAGGAGCCTGTTATAACCTGTAAAACTGCAAACACTGTGGACAACTTACACGATAAAATTACAAATAAGTTACAGATTTCAATATGACGAACTTGACGCATGAAACAGATAACTGGAGGGGAAATACCCGGGCCATAGCTAAGCTAACTTAATTGAGCTAACGTTAGCCGATTAACTTTTGAATCTCAAGAACGCGTTCAAATTAAAATCAGTTTAGCTATATTGAAAAGGCGAACAAGGACTCTGGAAAAGGTTAATCTAAATAAAGACATCAATGTAATTTCGCATTTATTCTTCAGTTTTAACTACATATTTGTGTAGTGTTGTTAACTGCTCTGTGGACTGCGGGAGCAGTTTACGTTACTCAAGACAGTTCATGCAAACTGTTGATCTAGTTAATTTTATTAAAACAGTAGAAACTGCTGCAAAACTAAGTTAATTAGCACTGATACAAGTATTTGATTCACACAACATGCAAAATTCAACTTACCTAAAAGCTGTCGTCTCCGTGTCCGACATCTTGTCCCGCTGACGCTGTGTTTGATTGAGTCGTGCCGTGCGCTGCAAAACCACGCCCATCCTAGGTAATAGGTCGTTCGGACGTGGGGAATGATCGGATAAAACTACAGTCTATCATAACACATAACCTGTTTTCTCTTTTACTTTGCAAAAGTTATTAAAAACGCTAGTTGTAATTATTTTATTTTTTTAGAGGTAAAACCAAATTTATAATTGACTGTACTTTTTGAACTATTTCCTGTTGAATAAATAATTATTTTATATCTGGGATTTTTTTCTAAACTAATAATAATATTTTAATAAATATTTTAACCCCCCCAAAAAATGTCAGTGCATTGTGTCACTGTATTTATACAAATTATGTTTCTGAAGTTGTTTTGCAAAAAAAGCTGTATGACTAATTTGTAATTACTAATATTTGTTTTAATTTAGTAACGTTTTTAAAACGTTCCACTAACAAGTAAGAATAACGTTTTGATGCTAACGTTTTTAGAACGTTTATCAATGACATGTTGGCACAACGTTACTTTGGTAACTTTGAGAGAACTTTTATCTAAGTTAATCAGCATTGTGATAAAAGTGTCTAATTCATACAACAAGCAAAATGCACTCAACTTAAATGAATACTGCTATTTTCCTGTACATAATTATTTAATATTCTGAGATTTTTTATTCTGACCATAAAAAATATTTAAATGAAATAGTTAAATAATGTCAGTGCATTGTGTCATTAGTTGTGTCACTGAATTTACAAATTATGTTTCTGAAGTTGATTTGCAGAATAAAAAGCTGTATAACTAATTTGTAATGACTAATATATATTTTTTAACATAATAATGTTTTTAAAACGTTTATCAATGACACGTTGGCACAAAGTTACTTTGGTAACTTTAAGAGAACTTTTATCTTAATATATATTTTAACAATAACATTTTTAAAACGGTCCACTAACAACGTAAGAATAACGTTTTAATGCTAACGTTTTTAGAACGTTTATCAATGACATATAACGTTGGCACAACGTTATAATAACATTACAGCAAGATCGTTTTTGATAACTTTTAGAGAACTTTCAGAGAACGTTAGCCAATGTTCTAAGAACGTTCCCTGTTAGCTGGGCTACAGCAGGGCCAGAAACAGAAACGATTAGTTCATCTTTCGAGTCTCGAGTTCGGGTTCGGGTCCGAGTCTTTCGTTCTTCCTGTCAGTCCCATAGAGGCTATGCTGTCAGTAACGGAAAGAGAAAAGATTAGTTCATCTCTCGAGTCTTCGGGTTCGAGTCGTTCGTTCTTCAAGCCACAACCCATAGCACTATGCAGAAACAGAAATGATTAGTTCATTTTTTCGAGTCTTCGGGTTTGAGTACTTCGTTCTTTTGTCACGTGATCGCTGGTATCTTGCATCAACATTAGATTCGTATTATTGACTGCGTCTGAATATATATTGTTTTATATTTAGGAATTAAAATACAAGATATGTGCAATAAACATTATCTGAAAAAAAATTATTGCCCCTGTCCGTCTCTTTTCTAAATGTTTCTTGTGCATCTGTGGTGTGTTTTATTATTATTATTATTGTTGTTGTTATAATATATTATAATAACAACACACATTGTTATATATATATATATATATATAGGCCTATAAGCTATGTTACAAAGGTGTAGGTTTGAAACTTTAGGTGACTAAAAAAATCACTAAAATAACACTAAAAAACACAGTGAATGACTCAAAAATAGGCATGAATCCAAAATACATAACACTTCATTTAAATTAACTGATTTTTATTCATTAATAACACAAGGACAAAAAAAATCATATAACAACTCAATAGAGAAAAATAAATTAGAGTGGATTCAAAATTAGTAATAGTCTAATTGACTTGAATTTGTGAAGTTAGACTTGAATAGTCAATATATTTCCCATATTTATATGTCTATGATATTAACTGAAAATTATAATCCACTGTAAACGAGTCTCATCAAAGTGGTTTCCCCCACATACGGATAAAGCTTTGCATTAACCAACTCTTAAATATCACATTCAATGTTATAGGAAATAATCTTCATGACAGAAATTCACAAATATAGCCTACATTTGAGAACAGAAACGCATCACGTAACTGTAAAAGTAAAAAAAAAAAATAATAATAACTACGCGCTTGTTTGTAAAAAGGTTGTGAATTAGTATTCAATACGGTGACAAGTCACGTGACAAAAGAACGAAGGACTCAAACCCGAAGACTCGAGAGATGAACTAATCTTTTCTCTTTCCATTACTGACAGCATAGCCTCTATGGGACTGACAGGAAGAACGTAAGACTCGACCCGGCCGAACCCGAACTCGAGACTCGAAAGATGAACTAATCTTTTCTCTTTCCGTTACTGACAGTATAGCCTCTATGGGACTGACAGGAAGAACGAAAGACTCGGACCATTTTGAACGAGTCTTTAATATGACTCGGGACTACCGAGTTGTCTCAGAGAGTGATTCGTTCATTTTGTGTTGACCGCGCATGCGCATTACGCAACATATGGGTTCTGAATCTGTACTGGAAACAGAAATGATTAGTTCATCTTTCGAGTCTCGAGTTCGGGTTCGGGTCCGAGTCTTTCGTTCTTCCTGTCAGTCCCATAGAGGCAATGCTTTGACGATCACACGTTGACCTGATTGGTTTGCGAGGTAGTTTGTGACGTCAGAAACACCAGTGATTTCAAACCGCGTTTTTGAGACTGTCTTTGGTTCACTGCAGTTTTAAGGAGAAAATACTCTGCAATATGGTTGACTTATGAATTTGCACATGGTTTGTCTTAAAGCATATTAAAAACACCACATAGACAAATAAACATTAAAAGCTTGATTTTCACCACATGGGGATTTGTAGAGATTCTGATTGCTGCCTATACAGTATTAAAACAACAAACCAGGATGGAGTATTTAATTTATTGAATATGTCATTCTAATATATTTTTACTCCCTCTATTTCTAGGCATAGATGAGGTCTAATTGGCTATGAATCTTTAGCATGGCTGTTCAGCCAAAAACCCTTTAGACCCTCAAGATTTGCAATAGCAATCCAACATAACCCCAAATTGCCTCCAGCACTTGTGTGTTTTACATACCATCTCTCACCAGGGTCTCTAAGGCTAATGACTTGCCTCTCAGTTATTGTATGTTCTCAAATACTGGAGAGTTGGCTATCGAAGAAAGTTATTGTCAGTTATGCACACTTCCCAGTTTTCATGCTCCTGTCAATTCTAAGGTAATGGAAACTGAAGCGAACAGCAGGCGTCAGAGACTTTTAGAGAACATACAAGGGGAGGTCATCTTTAATATTATTGCCACATTTTCTTTTGCTCATATGCAATTTTGCACTCATCTCTCATTGCACTCATGAAAAAACCATCTTGTTATATCTAAAATTTTTGGTCAGACTTGGCTCAGAGAGCACAGAGATGATAGCAAATAAGTAATGCTAACGTCAGCGGACAATTTTTATTTTTGCAACTTGTTTATTGACTTGTTAATAGCAATCTGCTGTGGAATATGTGCCGATCGGGACCAGTGACCTTTCGTGCAGGTTATGACAATAGGTGGTGACAAATGTAAAAAACATTTTTATCATTAAATCATTCTTTCAAAATCACACATTCATTTATCAATGATAGGCTACACCTTGGTTTAGAACAGTGTTCGTTGATGCCAGTAACTGGTAGGCCTAGTGTTTTATCTAAAATATTAACTTCATGTTCAGTGTCAAAATATATCACTTTTTAATTGCCTATTCATCTTTACAACAATAATAAAAAAAGGTTTTTATTTGTTCAGAAATTCAATAATGTTTCATAGGTTAACAACAGACACATTTTAAGTAAAAACAAGAATTACTAACTTTCACAATAATTTACCCCTGCTCATTAATGGTCATCTATAGGCGAAGGCTCAGATTCTAATTCTAATTGAACCCAATTATGGTTTAATATTAAAATGGAACATTCCTACTTAATCCATCTCATAGGTCGAGTTTCAGGGATGCAAGAATCATAACGGTGGGAAATGTATAAAATGTTTCATTGTTGATACACAAAACAAGATATGGGGGTTGTCATGATGATGATTAATGAGGCAAAGCGAGACAGTTCCGGTGCAAAAACTAGGCTAATAGTAGCCTACAATGCAGGTTTTAACTTTAAGTGTTTCTATAATGATTAAAGTGTTTTAAGATTGTAATCAGACATTAATTCAGCCATAACCATCTACACATACATTTTTATTCACATGCTCTTGCAATGTTAAAAACACTCTTTCCCACCAAACTGAATAGAATGATGATTGATTGACTTCCCTTACTACTACAGTAGCTCATTCTGTTCACACTAGATGGCAGTAGTGTCTAAAATCAATACAAGTTCCATTATGCCAGTTAGTCCTCACATTTGTAGGATTATATACAGGAGATACTCATTACTGATAATGATATATAGCCTCATAGAAACAAAACATATTCATCATAACACATGTGCTTTCTGCATATTTAAAATAATACTTTTTCAATTTAACTTTTAGAGAAAGACTGTATCTCACATTTCCCACTTCCAAGACCAAATGATCTGAGCTATGTTATCCAAATTATTATTATATTTGAACACTTGTCTCATTTTATAGATGAGTTTTCAAAAATGTACAAGAATTTTAGGAATAACATCACTACCAACACTGATACTGGCTTAAAACAATGCTCAAATAAAACAACAGAGAACTTCCTCAAGTCCCCTGAACTGAGCAACCTATAAAAAGAGCAACCTCTGAGCAATAAAAATTACATTTGGGCCTAGGAAACCAGCTAAACATGAACAGCTTTTAAACTCTGTGTGTTAAGATTTAACATGTTAAGATTAACTTGCGCAGAAATGAACAATATGGTAATGTGAAATATGAAGGTTAGAGTATAAGAAGGATTTCCGTCTGTAGGCTTATTTATATTATGTTTTGCAAACATTATTATTATTCAATTTTTCTTACCTTTGACAGAATTCCAGTTTTCCAGTATTTTCCAGAATACCAGTATTTTAATGCCAAAGTCAGTCAACATTTGGCTGACTGCGAATTAGCCCTAAAATAATATCTCATGCTGTTCTCTTTATTGGCTGGAAATGATGACACAAGCAGCTCTATTTGTGTTTGTCAAAAGCGTCTGCACAGCAAATGCAGCACAGGTGTGTGGAGTGGTTGTGTGGACAATGTTGTCCGTTTTTAACACAGACATGCTAATGAGTGCAGTGTGCTCTGCTGCTCTCCCTTTGCTCTCTGGGTAATAATCAACTCTCATTAGTCAAAATAACAGTTACTGGGCCTGTTTGGTCATTAAGATTAAAAGAGAAGCAACAAAAAAGCTTTACTGTCAGTAAAAGAAATGAAATATTACAAAAGGTTTAAGGATCCTTTATATTTTTGGAAAAAAAAACTAAACAAACAAACTTGGGTTTGATCTTGTCTGTTTTATAGTTTCCAGTGATGCATTTTTCTTTCAGTTAACACATTTTTTGTATGATTATGATTATGTTATATTATGGATGCTCTGCTTAATGTTTCTGAGGATTAATTAACATGAATTTACTTTGTATTTGGTTAAATTTGATTAATTTACCAATGTATTAAATGTGTAATTTGTAGAAGTGCACAATATCAGTATCATACAGCATTACGCACTTTCAAAATATTGAGTTTGATAAATTGATTATTTTACAAACATAAAAATAATTATCTGCATTGGACAATTTTTAGTGGTGCATGTCTCGAGTTATTTAGCAAATGTGACCAAAACTCTGCAACAATTTATCAATTTAAATTGGACAAATGAATGTTTTTAAAAAAAAAAAAAAAAAAAAAATTAATGTTTTATGTTCTAATCTATTAAAAACGTAAAGCTGCATACTGCGTATGAACACTGCTATATCATTTTCTTATTTTATTTAGTTAGTTTATTTATTCGTATAGCGCTATTCACAATACTTGTCCATATTTAGCAGTTTAGAGCAGAGCGATAGTCAAGTCTAGTCACCTTTATCTTGATAGTGCTTTAATTTGTTTCAAAGCAGCTTCACAGTAATAAACAAGAAAGTAACAGAATTAAAGATGCAAACGTCATAAAATATCATGAGATGGATTCAAATTCTGCTGTAAAGCAGCTGTAGCAAGATAATAGTGTTTTATTTAACTCAATTCAGGTTAGTGTTGGTTCAGTTCAGTTCAGTTCAACAACTGTAAAGTCCATTATGTAGCTATAGTTCAGTTAAAGGGATACTTCACCTCTGGAAAGATGAATGTGCATTTAAAATAGGTCATTTATGTAGAAGAAATGTGAAGGAATTTTTGAATTTGGAGCTTTCTAGACTGAGAAAAGCCAGAAAATGTATTTTTGACTTATGTGGATGAAAGACAACAACTCCCAGAATGCACTTGCTTCTCTGCTCTACGAGGCCACTCCCAAGCCACGCCTACCGGTTAGAGAGCGCAGTTGAAAACAACAAGGTTAGGCTACTAGTGAGTCTCCGTGACGAGTTTGCCCGGGATATCGAGATCGCCCAAAATGTCCGGGATTCGGCTTTTGCGTTCTACAGTCGCCATTCATTATGTTTACTGTGGCGAGCAGGACGAGGCTGAGGGCCGTGGGAGAACGGCACGAGGCCGGTGGCGTGATTACTGAGACGCACCAGTCTCATAGGCTATCTCTCACGGAGGAGCGGGAATTTTCTCAGCAATGTTAAAACGCACATCAACCGATCACTTGTTTAGTAAACACTATTCAGATTCACCAATCGGAATGAATTCAGTTAGATTGAAACAAAAGGTGTGCATGTAAACAATGAATGGCGACTGCAGAAAGCAAAAGCCGAATCCCGGACATTTTGGACGATCTCGACGGCCGGACATGTCCAGGAAAAAGAGTATGGTAACCCCTAATACTCAGCTTTCTCCACAGAACAAGAGCCTGCTAGCTTAGCTTCCAAAGAAAGACGGCTGAAACTATGTGTACATTCTGTGAGTGAGATCCCACCTCCTATGGGCGGGTTGAAAACATGCGGGACAGCCCCTCCTACTGGCTGTAGTCTTTAGCCTCTGGCCAGAAAATCCTCCGATGACGCAAAATGATGATTTTTGCGTCATCGGAGGATTTTTTCCAGACAAAAAATGCATAAATCTCTCATCTCAGGGGGATATGAGGGTGGAAAGCACGGTAGTTCGAAAATACTACAGGTTTTCTACTAATACAAAGCTTAATGCTAAATCCTGAAGTATCCCTTTAAGCAGCTCATAGAAGACAATAGTGTACATTCAGCTTCATTCGCTATAGTGTTAATGAAACCCATACCATGATTATTTCTTCATAATACTTTTGAAAATTGTATCACGTAGCCTAGAATATTTGCTTCAAAACTATGTGAAAATCATCCTGCGTACTCATTCAGATAAAACAATATATTGATTTAAAATTTGTTAGACATGTTTTGTGTAAGAAAGTTGTATGCAAGGAGGCGTGAATCATCATGAATATTGATGTGTTTCACACCTGAGAAAGACAAAGACCCTCCCATAATGGCCCTATCAGGTGGGGACCGTGTGAGAACCAGAGCAAAGAATGAGTAGAGATTTAAAAAAGAATGGCTTTTTGATTGTTTGTATTTATTTACAACACAACATAATCCAAAGATATACAACAAAGGACAAAAAAGCACATTACTGAACACACTGATCTAAAGACAGAGACTTGAACAGTCACACACCTTTGTGCCATTCCTGAAACATAGTACATACCTGTCATTTCCAAGGTGTTTGATTTTTCATTTTACCGTGTTCATGTACAGATACTCATGTGAATGTTGAGGTCAGCAGGACTCATCAGTGGCATCTGGTTCCAGTAAAAAATAATAATAATTTTTTTTTTTTTGTGAAAATGCTACTATCAAGAGAAACTATAGGGCTGCACAATTTTGGTGATAAATGTTAGAATTTTCTGGTTAAAATTGTGATTTAAAATGTACAATATATATATATGTACAGTATATTTTGAGAACTGAAAAACCGAGCTGAAAGGGTTTGATCCACGATCTCGAATTTTATTAGTGGAGATCGGGAAGACTGGAAGGCCCTGACATGGAAGTTATAAACTCCAAAAACTCCTTGTACACAGGGGATTGAGATGGCGAATCTTCAATTTCCCTTAACTCGATGCTCAGAACATTCATCTCCTGCAGACATCTGCAGCACCGTATTATACCATTTAATTCCTCAAAATGAAATGTAGACAACTTATTTAATTACTCAAAATTAAATACAGTAAAAGATCAACCAGACAAGACAACACGGTCTGGATGAAAGGCTGAACTTATACATGAATCTAACTACTCAAAGTCAGATAAGCATTCATCATTTAATTCCTCAATTAAATGCAGCCAATTTATTTAATTCCTCAAAATTAAACATAGTAAAATATCAACCAGACAACTGAACTATATTCAAATAGTTTCAACATACAATAAAATAATAAAAAATTAATAGCTTGCAATACACTATGTACTCTTAATCTATGCATTGCCTCAGCAATATGGATGCTTATTGCATAGTCTTTCTTTTTCTTTTTTCTTTTTTCCTTTTGTTGAGAAAAAGTTTACAACAGCGGGGGAAAACTCCCGCTAGTGCACATACACAAATTTTATGAATGAACACAGCCCACCCCCTTATTTTCATTTTTATATAGAGCTACATGACCGTGTATGCTCTTCATAGATGAGGGTGGTGAGTTATTATTCCCCCGCAGCTCCTCCTCAGAGATAGACTGCTGAAACACCGAGCTCTACCAGGGTGGAAGAAGCCGCGGCGCTGGATCCCCCGGGTGAAGGCAGAGAAAAGGCGGAGCCTGTCTCTAACCCCTCTGCGAGATCCATTTAAGAACCCCACAAAATACCAGCTTCTGTGCTGCCTCGGCAACAACAGGGCCGGTACTGCGAGGAACGCAAGCCTGAACACCCTCGAGTGACAGGCGGGAACGGAGTGAGTAAAGTGAAAGTATAAGGATGTGCTTTTATCCTTTCCTGGTCGTGACGTCACCCGCCTGTGACGCTCACTCTCGCCATTGGACTAGTTGACACAAGTGCTTCAGAGCAATCACGCAGGGGCATTCCCAAAGCGTCATCGACGCAGCGTGAGTTCCCTTGAAAGAGAACAACCTTGTGCAGATACAATTATATATATTTCGGGGCTGTTTACATGACACCGTTTTCAACTAAAAAGTACAACTCTTAATGCGTTTTGGCTGTTTGTTTAAACGCCAATGGGTGCCTGAAAACGCAACATTTTTAAAACGGCTTTCAAAGTACAAGTTTTTGAAAACTGACTCCGTGTAAACAACAAAAACGCGAATCTCTAAAGACGATGACGTCATGCACATGCGTATTACATGCTCAGTCTATAGAGTTTCATCGCCATCTAATGGCCTGGCAGCAGAATACAGTGGTTTTAGTCGTTTTCATGAATCTGTGTGAATGGGGATCGTTTTGACAGTGGTGTCGTCTGTACGCACACAACTCAAAGGAAAAACTTCTCTGTTTTAAGCATATCGTTGTCGTGTAAATATACCCTTAGTTACAAATTAGAATTATTAATTTGTTATGCTGTGATACAAGGGTGAAATCTGTAAGGTATTTTGGAGTAGTGACAAGCATAAATAGTTGTTAAATGAAACAACAGGGTTTTAGATTTTATTATACAAGCTAATAATATAATATCTCTAGTTGTTACAGTAGATATTGACTGTTTTATGTTTCATAACCAGTGTTGGGGGTAACCAACGCTATCCCACGACCAATTTGTACGGATTCGTACGAGTGAGTAAAAGGTGGCTAATTCGGACCAGTACGTACGACCTCACTTGTACGAATTTGTACCAGGGATAGGTCATTCATACGAATTCATATGAATTGGGCAACTCATAAAATATGTACGATTTAGAAAAAATTTGTACGAGTGTGGCCGTATGAATTCGTACGAATTAGCCATCTCGTAAAATTAGAATACTTTTTTCAAGTAACTCATTTTTCAAGTTTCTTTTTCAAATAAGTAATGCAAGTTACTTTGTTTTTCCATTTATTGACTGACCTCTGTCCCCATGTTGAGAGAAATCATGAGTACATGCAGAGACATTGTGTGCACTGTGAACATGATGGTTATTGTAGTTCTAGAGTAGACCAAGAGTAGGCAACATCGGTCCCGGGGAGCCACTGTCCTGCAGAGTTTAGTTCCAACCCTAAACACACCAAACACAGGTATTTACTCATCTCTCTTGCACAAAAACAGATTCAGTATTCCTCAAAATGAATATGAAATACAAACTCAGAATGCAAAAAGGACTTTAACATCACATTTGTGAATTTTTAATTTTTAGTTTGTATCTTTTTTATTGCTGAACTAAGAGCTGTTTGTTTCAGCTGCGCCCTCTACTTGGCTGCGCCCTCAGCCAGGAAAGCAAGTATGAGAAAGAGGGAATGGAGATCAGGACATGACCCAGGCTGGACTCAGACTGAAGTCTCATGGGGCAGCAAGTTGTATATGTCGTGATCATGTGCACAGCCGACTGAACCACAACTCCCATGGGCTCTAGATAGTTCTTCAACCGTATTCATGCAGTATTAATACAGTGTTAAAGGCTTGTACCAACAAACTCAGTTACAGGTTTACAAGATAATAAAATAAATAAATTAATAATCAATCCAACTCAGTTTCAGTGGTAACGCACTGTTTGCAAATATGTGTCCATGAGTACATTTGTATTCTTTTTGTGCATATATAAAAATGTAAGTGATTTTATTTAAGCGCAAGATAAAAAATCCTTAGAATTTGTTGCAGAGCAGACTTACAGCAGCATGTCTAATGGTTGAGCAATTATGTACTCTATTACATAATTACAAAAGCACAGGGCTATGCACTATATGACTGTACGCTACATCTTATGCAATTTTCACATGAGTGCTAAATCAAAGCGCAGCATTTATACTAGCGTGGATGGAGGTGCCTGTGCTATCTGTGATTTATATGCACAACTGTGGGGGTATGGGAGGTTCACATAAAAGCTGCAAAACTTTTGTTTGCTATTTTTAAGAGAAATAAGTCTCAATGCATGCATTTAGTTTAGGGATCCCACCAGCAGTGGTGCTATCGAAGTGCATGTCTTACAATCTGCATTTACAGTGGAACATAAATTGATGTAATTGTCCATGATAATCACAGTTAATACTATCCATGATGCAGTGGATCAACATTATGAATTAACATTATGATATATTATATTGTTAATTATTTATCATATTTATTCAACAGAGACTATGATTACTTAATGATATTCAGACAGCCACCATAAAAATACAGGTGGGAAAGAGAAAGCCACATGATTAATCGAAGTTCATCACAAGCAGCTTTATTTAGTCTTACGCACAAATACAAAACACCATCATGCTAACACACGACACTAAAATAATACAATAAACATTCATTTAACAACATAAGATGTACTGTCACATAAAACCCCATATGCATCACTGATAACAAAAAAAAACGAAGAAGATAAATAATTATTTAAATGGAAAACCAAAATGTCAACGGTTAAGGCCTCAAAACCTATAGGAGAATATAGGCTATTCACGGCAAAGTTATTTTTCGTTCTTCGCTTAGGGGTAAAACGAAGTTCGAAATACATGACCAGCAATGTTATCGAACATCTGGGGTTTGAACATTGGGGGTTGAAGTGTGAACCGTTTAACAGGGTCCCAGGGCATGCTACCTCGTGAAGTTTGTTTGTTTGTTTGTTTGTTTTTGCAAAATGGTCTTTTGCTAAATGGTACACACATGCAAAACTGGTTGATAACATTACTGAGATGAAGTAACCAACAATCACTTGTTCACAAAGTGCCATGTGAAGTCAAACTATCTTTATTACATTTTTTTTTTTTTTTACACTGAACATGTTCATTTCCTGTCATCTCTTGGAATATCTGAAAGCCAA
The DNA here is from genome assembly GCF_965113295.1 of Leuciscus leuciscus. Taxonomy (NCBI): domain Eukaryota; kingdom Metazoa; phylum Chordata; class Actinopteri; order Cypriniformes; family Leuciscidae; genus Leuciscus; species Leuciscus leuciscus. Next base: position 22,771,355 of record NC_138728.1, on the reverse strand, counting down.
GTTTTTCCTAATATCTGTCATTATTAGCAGAACACATTTTACACATGGGGAAAACCACTTGTTTAATCAATGATTCAAGAAGATATTTAGCATTTGTAATGAAAAAATAGCAACCTACACATTTAGAAACTATAGCTACAACATGTAACAGTTGTAATATAGATCTATAGTGAAAAGTATCTATTATAAATTCTACAAATAAATTTACCACAATAAACACAATAGAACGTGATAAATTCAAGTAAATCCCATGAGTAATTAAAAAAGCTTTGTTATTTAACATTTTATCTTAAGCATCAAAATAGGAACTCTTATCACTCTTTTGGAGAGCGCTGGTGAAAGCGCCTACAGTGATTCGCACGGCACTCATGCTAAATTAAACAATTGGGTTTCAGTCATTTTGCCCAGATAATTGATCTATTCAGTTAGAACAGCTTATAAAAGCTCCAATCGCACAATGAATATAATTAATTAATAGCCTGATTCCAGTGGTGTAATCTAGTTTTTTAGTGAGTGTACTGTGATACTCATACTCATACCCATCCCAGAGCGACACCGTGTAAACACCACCACACACATGTCAATTCATTATAAGCAACACAAGCTGTGGAGACTGGACTGATTTTCTGCTGTTTAGTGTATATATATATATATACAGGGTGCGATTTGCCGGGGGGGATGCGTGGGATTTCCCCCTTTCTGGTCAATGTATCCCTGCCTCTGCTTAATTATTTTTATCCCCGGTGGGGATAAATTTATCCCCCCCTCAAAGTGATCAGTGCTACTACACTAGTGGCGAGGCGGATCACAAAACTTATCACGGATCCGTGGTTTGATTAAAATCCTTTTTATTTTAAAATGCGCTACTTTGACTGGCTCCGCAGCCTCTCTGTAACCACCACTCTGCAGACTTGCTCAATGTCCCGCCCACGGCGCTATATGATTGGTTACACCTCACGAGTAATAGCCTATCAACACTTGCGAGACGGTTGCAGGTCTTTTTTTACGCTGCATATGCAGCATATTACTGAAGCGGGAATAAACATCACAATCTGATTATCTGTTTCTATGATGACAAGCAGAGTTAGTGCTGAAGTTGCACATACGGTGTTTTACTCAACTGAGGCTAAGCAAAGGTTTTTTGATTACTCACTCACTCTTGAGTGTCTGGCGTGAGTGATTTCAATGTTAAGTCAATGTAAAGACGCGTTTACGCGCGTCTAGAGGTCCTGCGGCGCGATGCGTGTCGCGCGGCGCGGTAGACGCGAAGCCCGAATGAGGCGAATTGACTTTGTCGGCCCGGCCCGACACATTAACTGTATGTTATGAGCCCGAGCCCAATTTAAACCCAGGGGTGGCGCCAGGGAAGTTGAGATGAAGCAAAGATGAAGTTGACGATCGCCATTTCCGTAGTGAATGCGCATATATGGAGAAATGCATGGATTACATCAGAGTGTTGCCTATTTCTTTTCGTTTTGAATTGTTTCGTTTAAAGACATTTCAAGCGTTCTTTAGATATATTTCTTAATATTCTCTTTGAGGCATACACTTAGTTTCGGTTAATTTATGATGAGATCCGCTCAAGTTATCATGCAGTGCAAGTAACCGCGGCGGCGCCTCTGATTATAGCCTTTGTCTGCTATATTTGCTTCTTATTTATTAAATACACGCAATTCGTTGATGAAAAATGTATTAAAATTAAGATACAATTTATACAGAACGAAATTCACTTTAAAGAAAGGCTTTCTACAAAACAAAACTTAATGAAATAGTCAAAATCATGTCTAACCCACTCCAAGTCTCCCGATATATACTGCACATCCTATCTTACTCGTGCTGCTGTTCACTTTTCATAAATCAACATAGATGGAAAAAAATAACAATAATATTTTAACAAATATTAACACATATAGTAGGCCTATACAGACACTCTATTTGTACAAATTGCTGCACATTCATTTACTGCTTCTGAATTTTGCACACATAAGTTGAAAGGCATTTGTTTGTGCATAGTAAAACATATCTGCAACATTTATCAAGTTCACGGATATTGTGCGTGCATTTATTAATTATTATCATAATGAATAATGCAACAAGGACAAATCATGTAAACTGCCTTGTTTGTTTATTCAGAATGAAATGGATCGCAAATGGATCTGAAAGAAGAAACGTAAAAAATAAATAAAATAAAATAAAAATAAAACGTGAAAAATGATGAACACAGAAAATGAACTTTGGATGAACTTTGGATGGCCTAGGAGGAGTAGCCCTAGTAGGCTACAACTCTAATTTAATTCAACAAGGTTTTAGAATATAGAATATTTTTTAAACAAAATAAATATTTTTAAAGATTATTATCCCGGGCCGGTGTGATGCGTGCGAGTGGAGGAGCATGACACGTGACGTGTTGCATTTTGTAACACAAGTGCTGGATCAAGGGCCCGGGTCGGGTCGGGTCAAATTCGGGCTCGGGCAGAGAATCTAAACTCTGATTTATCTGATCCTGTCCATTAGCTTTGATCCATGTACGGCTTTTCAGAATGTCACCAAGTACAAATATTTGTAATAGTATGTAATTTTTCAGCACGAAAACTCTTGTTAGCTAGCTGGGAACAATGAAAAGGGTCCAGAGCAGCAAATGCAGTGAATGAAGTTCTTGTTCTCATGATTTATTTTTATGAATAAAAATGTTTCAAAACATCCCCCCCTCTGTTTTTTTCACAAATCGCACCCATATATATATATATATATATATATATATATATATATACTCAGAAGTTAACAACAAAGCTTTGTTTGTGTCATAAGGAATACAGCCCACCACTGCACATGTATTTTACATTGACAAATCTAACACAGCAGAGATGTAGACGACACTGTTTAGTCTCAGCAAAGTAAGATAATTTGCTGAACATCACAAGCATCTTCAACAGGTCACATACACTGGGATTGTGCCTTACACACTGAATAATGAGTATCAGGGATTGTGCCTTACACACTGAATAATGAGTATCAGGGCTGACTGTGTCTCTTTCATGAGGTTTATTACAGAAGCTCTTGCAAGAGTCAGTGCTAGCTCATACTCCATTACATTCCCACATTAATGCCATTCATCTGCATCCTGTTACACAAGCAACTCATGGCTACACAGACAAATGGTGTTCAAATGAAGTGGAGATCTTAGCAGAGCGAGGTGTTACTGGAAAGAGACAGTATGTAATTGTTCAAGCTCTAGGTTGAATAAATTATTATAATTTTTTTATATATATTTTTTGCAATCATGGCACATTTTCATTGTTACATTGTATGCATAAAGGAACGGCTCCAAAAAGTGAACAAGTGGCATGCATTGAAGGGTTCAATTGAATTATATATACAGGTGATAAATAAATATAAAACATTTTTGTAATATAAAACTACCTGGAGGTCTTCAAACAGGGCACTCCCAAGTCAGTCATCAAGGGGAACTCTAGTGATGGCCCTGATCCTCAGTGCTTAAAGCCTTAGTGCATTATCTGTTTTTAGTCTGAGAAATGTCAAATGGATATTCCTTGGATGAGGAAAGTGTGAAAATCTGAGCTGGAAAAATGAGGACCTCATTAAACAAACAAGAATGCGCACTAAAGAAAATGAAAATGTGCAGTGCATTATTTTTCTTTATGCCTCAGAGGGGCAGTGCTGTTATATGGCCCACTGAATTTATTAATTGATCAACTCTGATGGCCTGGATACTCATGCTCTACAGTACTGTATATGGTAAATATGTTCTCTTGGCAACTGTCTCTAAAACAACTTGCATGAAAGTAATGGTTGACGTCTATATTTATGGTTAAAAAAAAAAAAACATCCTGCATTCCTATTTTCCAGTCTTATTAATGTAATTTTGAATGTGGTGCCACATCGTGTGGACAGTGATTTGGAATGTCCTTTGAACATCTTATGCAAATAAAAGAGGCAGTGCATGACAGACTGCAGTCCAAAGACAAACATTCCAGTGCTGTCTCCACAGTTTTATTCTATACAGTAGAGATGTTAGACAGCATGATTTGTAATTGTATTATAAGCGTGATCATAACCTATAATTTTATTTTTATTTTTACCTGCTCTGAAGAAAACTTCTTTCTATGTAACTATAACCAATATAGTTTAGTTACACTATCTATCTATCTATCTATCTATCTATCTATCTATCTATCTATCTATCTATCTATCTATCTATCTATCTATCTATCTATCTATCTATCTATCTATCTATCTATACACATAGACACACAACAATTTAATCTGGTTCTCGAATATGATTGGCTGAGAGCCTTTACCAGCCGTGCAATATTCCCCCAGGATCAGCACTACACTGTTCCCTTTCAAAAGCTTCTCTCAATGCTGTGCTGAGTTAGCGCTTTGGAAACACCTTTGTGTGTGACCGGCTGTGAAGTATGTGTGCGAACACGTCAAGAGTCTATAATTATATGTGCCACAGGTTCATCTTCAGGTTTCTTTGTCTTCAGAGAAAGCCGTACTGTATGTGTGTGCAAGCTCTCTCCGTTTGTCACTCTTTTTTAGGAGTTCAATTCTGACTGGTAGTGTTGAGATTTTTTTTTTGTGTGTTTCTTCAAAGAGAAAACGGAGCATATCTCGAAGTTAGCGTAGTGTGCATCCATGTTTTCTGCCAATGCCAGAACACCACATACCAGTGGTTCATTTGTTTGGGGAAAGTGCATGATGCTCTTGCGTTGCAGCAGGGGGATTGCGAGAACTGAGAAGTGTTCACTGTTAAAGAACTGTGCGCTCATCTTGCTTATTTCCAAGGGGCAGCACCCACAATGCGATCATGGGGCTCGTATGTCGATCTGGCTGAGGAGCAAGAGATGGGTCCGTCCCTATCGCTCGTTCGCTCTCTGTCCAGATTGGGATGTCCTTTTGCCTGACTCCGAAGCTTGCCCAGGCGGCTCTTTGGCTCGGGCAGAGGACAGTGAATCTCTTGCTTCTGGCATGGATGTCGAGTTCGCCGCCTCCGAGCGTTCCTCCCGTGATGACAAAGAGCAAGAGGAGCTTCTGGGTGCTGCCTTGAGTTGATGGCTGTATTTCTGGCCCTGAAGTACTTCCTCCAGCAGCTCAGGGGCTACCATTTCGCTACAAGTAAATAATCAGGCAAGTTCTTTCTCCTTCTGAGACTTTATTTAAGAACTGCAGGGTTACTGTTATGGCCGTACATAACAGGAATGAAGAAATATAGCTCGCTTGCTGTTGAACTCACTCTGAACTCACACTTCTAGCTCTGAACTCTCTCTAGCCCCCTGACCTCACTAAAACCCTGCCCCTTAAAGTGAACCAGGGACTAACAGATATAACCCCTTCTTATTAGATTTACACTGTTGAACATCATCACATTAACTAGTGTCTTCCAGCATAGGGTCAATATTGTATTGTGATGCAAGGGGGTTGGGCTTTCTATTTTCAAAAGAGATGGCCAGGGTTACCTCTGGTCTCTATGCAAGGTTACCTTCCTGCCTCTAGGCGGCATCTGCACCCTATACACTACTTCTCCCACCTTCTCTAGAACCAAGCAGGGGCCCACCCAGTGGCAGTCAAGCTTCGGGCAGCATCCTCTTTTCTTTTTCGAGCTGTACACCCAAACTGACTCGCCATCCTGGAAGTCCCTTCCCTTGCTCCTAACAACAAAGTTTCTCTTCTGTCTCATGCCAGCCTTTTCCAATTGATCCCTGGCAAACACATAGGCTGTTTCCATCCGATCCTGCAACTTCCTGCATACTCTGGTCCAGCAGGTACAGCCGGCATGTCTGGGGGCTGGGAGCAGACTCAGGAGACAATGGAACTTGCCAATAGCCACTCCTCAAGTCAAGGGTGGAGAACCAGGACGAACCAGCCACCAAGTCGAGGGACTCGTCCACTTTAGGCAGGGGATATGAATCTTTTTACTAAAACCCTAAAACCCCGCTCCTTAAAGTGAACCAGTGTCTAACAGATAACCACTTCTTATTCGATTTACACTGTTGAACATCATCACATTAACTACTGTCTTCCAGCATTTATAATGACATTACAATATATAGTTTATACTCTTCATTACATACAGAAATGGACCATGGTGAACATATTTTTCTTGCTTAACATATGGTTACAGATTCTTACATTCTCCTTTTACCTCTGTGTTTTGACTTGAAAGTCTCCAGCGATGTCTTGATTCTCATCAGCTATACTCTCAGTAAGATTCCAGCGATACCTGTGTGGACAAACACATTCTGTGGTGTGTGCTCTTCCAGTCACTCACCTCTCATCTCCACTCAAGCTCAACAACAACCCGGTAACAAGTCAAGTCAAGTCAAGTCACCTTAATCTATATAGCATTTTTAACAATACAGATTGTTTCAAAGCAGCTTTACAGTGATAATAGGAAATTAATGTAATAGAGATTGTTTTGGCTTTAGAATAAAATTATTGTCCAGCTAAAGTAAGTTTTGAATGATTCACTTCAGTTGCAAAGTGGTACATGCACTTTTACAAGTTGATTGTACTGAAATGTGTGTTGGCAGTGCCTGTACACAACCATCATAAAATGATAAAAATCCATCCAGTGTTTTTTTTTTTAAATCTCCTTATATGTTTGACCCTCTCTGAAATCAAGCCGTTCGATTTTGTGACATCACAATATCGACGCCCCTCCCATGATGGTTGATTGACAGCAGCGTTTCAAACACAGACCCGCCCTCTCTCATGAGCAGCTGTCTGTCATCATAGTGCATTGATATGCTGGAGAAGAATGGCGTCGTCTAAGCGATTGTGGTGTTCTGTTCTTGGCTGTAATAAGGAACACAGCAGTCATTTTGATGTTCCTAAATCCGAACTGCTGAAGACACAGTGGCTGAGTTTTGTTTTTGAAGGGAATATACCCAAAGCATTTGCGGGGATTCCCTCGCGGGGATTCCCCACGATCAAGTCCATGCTTTCATGTTTGCAAATCATTTCACACACCAGACTGCTTTACAAATGAGGGTCAGTAAAGCTAGTTTTGCTAAGAAGCTGCTCCTGAAAAAAATTAATCGGTACCAACGTGTTCCTGCTGAACCTCCAGAAGAAGTAAGTGTAACGTTTTATTAACCTTTATTAATATATTAATCTTTGCAAATCGCTTGCACGCTTCAAGATGAATGCATCTAAGGTTTACACTCAGGGTACATTACGGCATGTTTTCTATGTACTACGTTCTCAATATAATTCATAATCCCACGTTTATGATGAACAACGCGTTATGGTTATTGTGTTACAGACGGTGTACACAGAGCAGAGGGGCGGGGTGAGCAAAGCTCATTATCATTTAAAGCAGCACTCAGTAGCTTCGGGACTTCTTCGCTGTATTCTCGCTTTTTGCTCGCAGGTTTCTCTCTAGAGCTCCCCCCACAGCTTCGGAATAGATATTTGACAACACTGTTGTAAAAACTCGTTGGTGATTCTCAGACACCAGAGGCTATAGATCAACGACATCAAAGCAGATGGGACGTTCTTTAAAACGTCTTCTTCATTCGGGTTCGGACAGCGCGAGGGAGCGCAATAATGACAGCATTTTAGCAGATTTCTTTTGGCCGTAAAGCAATTGTTTACATCGCGAGACCTGATATCACGCAAGACTTCCTGACGCAGCGGCCGGCGGCCCGCCGGCTCGAAGTTGCAAGTGCGTATTTTCCGCTCACGGGCATATGACAATATGTATATTATATTATATACATATATATTATATTATATTATATATATATATTAGGGCTGGGAATCGATTAAAAAAAATTAACTAATTAATTGCACAATTTCTGTAATTAATTGCAATTAATTGCGCTTCCCCCAAGCTTGTAATCATCAATATTTAAACTTAGAATCACCTAATTAAACAACACAGGAAAAAAAGGGAACAGAAAATAGCCCTATATTAAAATATTAAACATCAATATATCAATATATTATTCTTTTTCAATAATCAATCAACATAATCAATTTAACAGATTATTATTATTATTATTATTTTATTAATTATTAAAACAAAATATAGTCCTACAAAGCTATTATTACCAGAGCATGTGATCAGAGCAGGTCATTTTACCATTGTTGCCCAGCATGGCTATACCAGCTCAGCAAACAGAAGTCAACAGAGAAATTTCACGTTACTTGAGTGGACTTTACTTTTCCAGTGCTTAGTACATGATTGAAGCCTTTGGGCCGTTAACGACAGAGCCGCCGACACACACACACACACACACACACACACACACACACACACACACACACACACACACACACACACACGAGAGCTCGCCGCTGCTGGGCCATTAACGACAGAGCGAGCCGACACACACACACACACACACACACACACACACACACACACACACACACACACACACACACGCACGCGCGGAGCACAGAGCGCGACGCACATACCGAGCGGAAAAGACCCGCTCATGAAAGCTGCCCGAGAATGAAACCTGACCGCCGAACATGGAGGGGCGGGACGGCATATTTCGGCCTTTTTAATAGCAGACGCAACAGGAAATCATTAAAACGAGGCAAAAAAAAAAAGTGCTGCGTCAATTGCGTTATTTTTTTTTAACGCGTTAAACATTTCAAATTAATCGCAAAGATTAACGTGTTAATTCCCCCAGCCCTAATATATATATATATATATATATATATATATATATATATATTTATTTATTTATTTATATATATTATTTTTTTATTATTATTTTTTTATTTTTTTACGATTCCCTTTTTCTTGTCCTGTAAATTCTTCAGTTCTGGAGTGTGGTCATGTATGACAGTCATTTTATTCCTGTCTTAATTTGTGAGCAAATAAACTGACAGTTTTAAATTCATCTCCAGTCTCTCCTTCTTTAAATGCATAACTCATTTGTGTCCTAACTCCCAGAAAAAGTGTAAAATCAGGTAGTTAGATTAAATCTTACAAGATTTTACAGAAAGAGCTTCCTAGTTTTTTGATATTTTGCTTAAAAGTGTTTTCCTTCTTTTGTATGCAAAATGCTTCAAGCAATTAGTGCACGGACTGTCATACAGTCAGTACCAACTCAGAACCTGGATACTCTAATATTTCACATAATTATACTTCAATAATAAGTAAAGGTAAATGATAAGTTCACACTAAAACCGAATTACAGGTGAAATGTATGTTTTCTGTGCCTCTAGTATTACTAAACCAAATTACAAAAATAATGATTGTTTTCAGTTAAGTTTCTTGAACACTTCTGTTTACTGTTAGGCAGACAGACAGATAATCCTGCTGCCAACTTTCTGCCAACTGTTGCAACTTGCCAAATATATAAATGGCTTACTTTTATTTATTTTTTTTACATTTCAATCAATCAATCAATCAATCAATCAATCAATCAATCAATCAATCAATCAATCAATCAATCAATCAATCAATCAATCATCTGTGTTAAATGTGACTTCATAGATCTGCAGGCTCTTTATGAGCAGATATGTCCTTTACTTAATGGTGCTAATTTTAAAATCTCAGTCTGTAATGTGTAATAAAATGTTGACTGTCACATTGAGTCAAGTGTTAGAAATGCTTTTTGATACAATGGTTTTATGCTTGATAATGCTGAAGGTTAAGATATCAATTAACGTGAATAATAGGAGGAAAATAAAGTCAAACATCCTCCTGTCTCACTTCCTTAAAAATCCATGTATGATCAGATAAGAACATGGTATCTTATCATCAGCACAATCTGGATTCCGACCTAATCATTCTACTACCACAGCTCTCCTCAACTTTACAAATGATGTACAGTATACAGCATTTGATGTACGAAAATATACTGGAGCCATCTTTATTGATTTTTCGAAAGCGTTTAATACAGTTGATCATTATTTACTCCTAGATAAACTGTATTCGATTGGCTTAAGCCAAAGATCTTTATTATGGTTTAATGCCTATTTACATGGTAGGCGTCAATATGTTGTATCACAAAATACATGCTCCACTAGTATGATTATAGGTAAAGGTGTGCCCCAAGGCTCTGTGCTGGGGCCACTCCTTTTTTCTGTTTATATTAATGATATGCCCTGTATTTGTTTATCCTGTAATGTCCATCTTTATGCTGATGATACAGTCCTATATGCATCGTATAACCAGAAGGACCAGGTACAAAATGCATTACAATCGGATTTTATCATTGTCCAGAAATGGCTCAGAGAGCACAACCTTTTTCTTAATGAGAAAAAAACATGCACTATGTTGTTTAAGCTGAGACCATCTAAAGTTACCACGAATGAAATACAAATCTGCATGAATGATGGAAGATCTCTTGTAAATGTAAATGCATTTAAGTTAGTTGGTTAAATACTGAGCTATCATTCAATGCTCATATTGAAGCTACAGTCAAGAAAGTTAAACAATGTTTGTGTCAGTTGTACCGTTCCATTGATTGCTTTACATTTGGTACAAGAAAGCGTATTGCGCAGCAACTCCTATTACCGTTAAATGATTATGCAGATATTGTTTACCACACATCAAGTGTCCTCCTCTCAAAGCTCTAGATCTTTTATTTAATTCCATATGTAGATTTGTTTTAAGGTATCCATTTATGACACATCACTGCACGCTTTATGAAAAATTGGACTGGCTCCAACCTAAAGAAAGAAGAAGGTATCACTGGTATATATTTATTTTTAATTGCACGAATTATGCCAATAAATGTCCCCCTTATCTTCAACAATACTTTGTCAGACACATCTCAGCCTATCCTATACGTCACGACACTTGCTACATTAATTTTTTGCTACACCAAGAATCCATCTGGAAATTGGGAGAAGAGCATTTTGTCATAAAGCTCCTACAGACTGGAATAACCTCCCATTGTCACTGAAATCTATCACATCTTTACATTTATTTAAATCGGCACTATTTGCATATTTAAAGACACCATGTACATGTTTTAATTGAGGATTATTTTTCTCAGCTTATATTGTAGTAAATCTTGGGCTCATTAGAATGCTGTAATGTCATGTGAACAGCCTATGAGGCCTTATTACTTAATTTTTTTAATTATTATAATTTTTTATTTATTTATTTTTCAATGTAAACCATGTAATTTATTGTATAATTTAGGGAGGTGGTGGGTCTTAGGGGGGAACATGCTGTGAATGATGTCCTGTTGAGTTTGGTCTTTATTTTTGTGCTGTTTTTCTTTTTATATGTGTTATTGTGTATTGTCATGTTTTGAGCATGTGTGGCTCTTGTTGTTATTTTCAATCAGTGATTGAAAGGACCCCCTTGAAAATGAGATGGTACATCTCAAGGGGCTATCCAAAATAAAAGAATAAAGAATATACACTACCAGTCAAAAGTGTTGGATCTGTAAGATTTTTAATGTTTTTAAAATAAGTCTCTTCTGCTCACCAAGGCTGTATTTATTTGATTATATAACAATTTAACATAACTGTTTTCTATTTTAATACATTTTAAAATGTAATTTATTCCTATGATTACAGCTGAATTTTCAGCATCCTTACTCCTGTCTTCAGTGTCACATGATTCTTCAAAAATCATTCTAATATGTGGATTTGATGCTCAAAACATTATTATTATCAATTTTAAAAACAGTTTTTCAGGATTCTTTGATGAATAGAAAGTTCAAAAGAACAGCATTTATTTAAAAAAATCATTTGATAAAAGAATCATCATATTAGAATGTGACAATGAAGACTGGAGTAATGATGCTGAAAATTCAGCTTTGATCACAGGAATACATTACATTTTACTATATATTCACATAGAAAAAAGCTTTTTAAATTGTAATAATATTTCACAATATTACATTTTTTTTGTATTTTTTATTAAATAAATGCAACCTTGGTGAGCAGAAGAGACTTCTTTTAAAAACATTACAAATCTTGCAGATCCAAAACTTTTGACTGGTAGTGTACGTGTGAGGTGGATCTGTTTGATGAGAACAAATCACAGTTGGATATCTCTAGGGACATGTAACTGACCATATTTTATACAATTTAGAGAATGAAGCATTTCATCATGTTTAATTTTTCATGTTTTATCCTTGCTTACTGTTTTATCACTGTATCTTTTTTTCCTTAGTCTTTCCTCTGTTTGCCACCCTTTCTTTCATTTTTTTTCCTTCTTTCACTGTCATGTCTAAAGCATGGCGTTGTCCTCTGTAAACGCAAGGACAATAACTTCCTGCGGCTGTGATTAATTTTCACCAGCTGACTCTAATCAGCATGTAATTAATAGCTGGTGTGGTAGCATACAGAATCAGTGACATTAACCTGGACTCACGCTCTTCTGATATTCTCTCTTACTTTCATAAATCGCCAAACTAGAATGCTGCTTTTAGGGAAGGCAGAATTCTGTGTAAAACAACAAAATACAATTACCATAAGGCTATATACACTTGTGCCATATTTAAGCTACATAATGACATTGTCATTACTAACAGAAAACCTTGACATCACAAATCTCGTCTGAATGATTCAACAACCTGATTTGATTCTTGAATTCAACTCACGGACACAATGCAATGTTCTGGTCTCTGACACATCTCACTGGATAAGAAGATTATTTTCATTTTTCACTTTGAGAATGTAAATGCACAGTCTTATGGAAGTACTGTAACTTTCAGCATTCAGTCTTTTATTCAGTCTTTTATCAGTATAACACTCATAAATTCCAATGCAATTAATAAACAAGACTATGTTGTACATGTGTAGTACCTAATGTAATCAGGCTGATGTAGTCGGATTGATTCAAACATTTTAATTCATATTTTTAATATGAATAAAATTTGTACATTTAATTTTTACCACCTGACAGGACATTTTACATTACATCATATCCTGACAACATCTGGCTGTTTATTCTCTATTAAAAGTTTATTTAACATCTTGATTAAACATAATTTGCATCAATTTAAGACAGTGGCACATAGATAAGCACATATTTGTCAGTGTATTTGCAAAGATATCCTTCCTTCCTTACAGAACTTGTCTTCATAAGAGAGGAAGCATGACACATCCTGCTCTGCCAGGGGTTATGAATTTTTCACTTTAACAGAAAAGCTTATTTTTCTTTTCTACACTGAGATTCTGGTTAACAGACCATGAGATATACCTAAATTAAACATTTGCCTTTCTGGCCATGAAACTGTAAATGTTTCATTTTCACCTTTGAACCTTTAATTCATATCTATGTGTATTTGGGACTTACATATGAAACAGCCTAACAGATAACAGATGTCATTTTCTTGAGAAATTCCTTTTTGACAGTCAGTGATAATGTTGGATATAGTCCCCTAAAATTACTTGAACATTTAAGTCACTTAAAATGTATGAATATCAAACAAATTATGCTAGAGAACTAAGAACTATTTCTCAGAACTAGCTACACTACATTTATGTAGCAAGTGTAGTTCATCACATTAACTATGGATATGTTCCATAACCATAAGTGTCCATAACCATAATATGTTATATGACCATAAGTGTAACAATACGTTTTATCTTCATTCTGAACAGCATTGTATGGAGACTCGAACATGACGTGTAGACAAAAATATATATTGTGGACATGAATGCAAAATTCATTCCCTCAAATTAAGAATTCCTTCTAGTAAATCGTGGCAATTATTTACTAATTCACTTAGTTATATCTTGGCCACGAATTAAGAATTTGTTCCCATGATTTATTCATTTGTTCCCTCGTTTTAGTAAATCGTGGCCATGTTGAACTAATTCGTTCCCTTGTTTTGATTGAACTAAAACAAGAGAACGAATTATTACAACATGGCCTCAATTTAGTAAACCAAGGGAATTAATTATTATGTTGTGTACATGATTTACTTGGAGCGAATTGGTAAAATGAGATGAGATATTAGTAAGTCATGGGAACAAATTGTTAATTCATGGCCATGATATACATTTTTGTTTTTTCTCACATAGCATTGTTTTATCATTTAAAACCAAACAAACGTTATTCTTTGAAAAGCTTTACTTGAATGAAACAAAATATGTCACTTCCTTATTTTTTTGTAATGACACTCATACATTTTTTAAATGTGGCATAAGGGCCTAAATCATTTTGGGGGGCTGGAGTACAGTATGTCCTTTGTTTTCAATGGAGCAATCATTTTTTATTAGGATTAATTTAAAAAAAAAAAAAAATTTTTAATTAAAAAAAATCTAATGTGTAAGCAACACCAATAATAAAAATTCTAATAAATGTTTTTGTTCCAACATTATTAAAACTTCTATATAAATGCATCTCTCCAGTTATGCCTAATTTAGATGGCCAGGAAACAGGGGCTTCCCTTGGTGTTTCAATGCAATACAAAGTCCATGGAATTAGGCGTGATAAAATTCAATCTATTTGTTTCATCTAAATGATTCTGATGTGTCGCCCAAATGCTTAATTTCAAGCTTGGTGCTTTTTTCCCCTCTATGTTCATGTTGTCTGCAATAAACAGAGAGGACGTTGCATTAGGGCCAGAGAAATGGTAGCCCTGGCTGTGAATGAGGTCAGATGTGTGTTATTTCAGCCAGACAAAATGAATGGACATTCATGCATGAATGCCCATCTGAAGAACAAGAGTGAGGTATATTAAACCAAAGTAGTCATGCACACCAGTGGAGACACGTCTGAGTCCTCCCGTTAGGAGCTCCGTCATGCATACTTGTGTCGGCAAGTTATTCCATTTTAAAAGTCAGCTACTGTATATGGTTAATTTGATACAGCTCTCAGTAGACAGCATAGTTCAAAGTCCATTTATGCTTTCATCTTGAAAGAATGATGATCTCTTAATGTGTAAGTTCCTACAAGTACCTGCATGCATCTCACCTGTATAGTAAAAATTTTAAAGCATGGATGGGCTCATATCACAGATAAGGTGCTAGTAGAGACAGTAAGTTTGTCAAGGAACAGAAGGATGCAAAAACAGGTAAATTCCAAACAGAGTTTGAGTGACATAAGGGACTTAAGCAGGTGAGTAACTGGATTGCAGATCAATATGGTGATACTGGCAGGAAAGTGACAGTTCTTATCTGTTGCAGACGGTGATGAATGATGAATGAGAGGAAAACCAGAAGACTTGAAGATGAGATGATCACAGAAGATGGATGAAGACTGAAGAATTGACACTTTGGGAAAGGATCGCACAGGTACGTATTTTTCACTGAAGAGTGGGAGAAGACTTGGAGACAGGATCGCACTGGTACGTTTCTACAGGTGGGTAGTCCAGTAAGTGTTCAGTGTTTAACAACGAGACCAGACTGACTATTAAGAAACCTGTCAAGAAGTTATAGTTTGAGAAAAAAAGTCCATTAAAAGCACATTCAATAGATACCAAAGAATAAAAAAAATGTCATAATTTACTGACCTTGATCCAAGTATGATCTACATTGTTCTGTGATGGAGTCCAATCAACATTGGACTGCTTTGACTTTTATATTTTATATTTTAATATTATTTAAATTGTTTTATTTATAAATCATGCTAGCGTTTGTTGCACTGACTATACTGTCTGTTTTTGTTGTTGTAGAAATCCACGTTTCTAGCATCTGTAAAACCGCAGTCTTCCATCTTAAAAATATATCTAAATTACGACATATGCTTTCAATGAAAAATGCGGAACAGTTAGTTCATGCGTTCATGACCTCAAGGCTAGATTATTGTAATGCTCTACTGGGTGGTTGCCCTGCACGCTTAATAAACAAAGTCCAGTAGGTCCAAAACGTAGCAGCTAGAGTTCTCACTAGAACCAGGAAGTATGACTATATTAGCCCAGTTCTGTCAACACTGCATTGGCTCCCTATTAAACATTGTATACATTTTTAAATATTGCTGACTACTTACAAAGCACTGAATGGTTTAGCTCCGCAGTACTTGAGCGAGCTCTTAACCTTTCCGTCCTTCGGATGAGACGTTAAACCGTGGTCCTGACTCTCTGTGGTCATTAAAAATCCCAGGATGTCCTACGAAAAAGAGCAGAGGTGTAACCCCGGCATCCTGGCCAAATTTGCCCCTTGGCCTCTGTCCATCATGTCCTAATCATCCCCATATACTGATTGGCTTCATCACTGTCTCCTCTCCACCAGTAAGCTGGTGTGTGGTGGGCGTTCTGGCGCAATATGGCTGCCGTTGCATCATCCAGGTGGATGCTGCACATTGGTGGTGGTTGAGGAGATTCCCCCTTCCATGTAAAGCGCTTTGAGTCCCTAGAAAAGTGCTATATAAATGTAACAATTTATTATTATTAACGCATTATAGTGCTTCACGTCTATTGTGATCTCAAAATTCTGGCCAGTTGATAATACCTAGAATATCAAAATCAACTGCTGGCGGTAGATCCTTTTCCTATTTAGCACCTAAACTTTGGAACAGTCTTCCTAACATTATCCGGGAAGCAGACACACTCTGTCAGTTTAAATCTAGACTAAAAACACATCTCTTTTACCTGGCATTCATATAGAACATTATACATTTCTATTATTCAAATCAGTTAAATGATTATTAGGCTGCATAGATTAGGTCAGCCGGAACCGGGGACACTTCCTATAACACCTGATGTACTCTTTACATCATAAGAAGAATGGCATCTACGCTAATGTTAGTCTTTCTGTTTATTCCAAGGTATACTGAAGTCAGCCGAATCCGGGCCGTATCCAGATCAGATGGTGGACCTGCGCCTGAACCCATCCACGAAGTGCCAGCCTGAAGTGCCAGCCAGCCTGAAGATATCCCTGAAGTGCCAGCCTCATCAGCCCTGTGAAGGCCTCATCGACACAACAGCCATCGGCATTGATCCTCAACAAACTCGTCTCCATACCGGCGTGATGACTTCGACCTCCAACCAGATGGAACTGGATAAATATTCTGAATGTTCCGATCCAATCTGACTTCTGACCTGTATTGCTGTCTGGATCATAATCAAGACATTTAATATTCAACAATATTATTGATCTGCCTTACTTAAGGTGGACGATGACGCAATTTTCTTCTAGAAACAAACTTTGCTGTATTATTTTCATGTTATCACTGTGAAGCTGCTTTGATAAAATCTGTATTGTAAAAAGCGCTATATAAATAAAGGTGACTTCACTTGACTTGTTGGTGTTATTTTTTTTTTTTTAATAAATGAACTGTTACAATGTATTTTTTTGAAGACGAAGAAGAAGAACAAGAACAAGAGAAAGAAGAAGAAGATTCAGGGGCGGCATCCTTTGAAATCCATGAGGGTCGAACTGAGGTTTGTTAAATGGGATAGTCTAACCAAAAACCATATAGGGTTCACAACCTTTAAATATGTTCACCTCAGTCCATTTATGTACGTAAGATAGTATCAACTACATATAACACAATTGTAGGCCACATTTAAAGGAGCCTTCGAATTGGGACAGCCGTCACTGTGACGCATTAGGCCTTTGAATACAGCTTCTTCAGCCTCTGAATTGGGACGCAGCTAAAGAAGAAGAAGAAGGTGAATAATAAGAAGAATAATTTGGATAAAAGTCTTTAAACATTTTAAAGGTAAAAAAAAAAAGTCTCTCACCAATCTAATCCGGTGAGAATTTTGTATGGACAAGGAGTCCTACCACAGAATATATATTCCACACAGAGATCTGATCCACACAGAGAAAACTGAAGAGACAGAAGCAACTGAGATTATGGAGTAAATCTCACTGTATAATAATATTTGCAAAATAAATGACTGAAAACTTAAAATGTGAATCTCCTGCTGACACACTAAAACGAACACTAACTAACCATCTTAAAACAAATGTTGAAGCATCTAATGTGCCAAAGATTTTGTTTGTTTTTAAGATTGACTTTTAAAACTCCTATTCTTTAATATAGAAATGTGGCATACATGTACACCTGAGCAGAATATGTTCTTTTTTCTTTTGCGTTGCCAGCCTCTTTTAACAGTAATACATCTAAATTAAACCCAATCCACACTCTGCCACTTGTAGTCAGTTGTTAAAATATATGAATCAAGCTGTAAATTAATATCCACACAACTTGTCTACCCTGCTTTGCGGCGCAATACATCTTCTTAGGACATGATTTAGTTACGTAAGCAAATTGACAAGTAATCCATCGTGGTTGTCCTTGTTGTCACCTTTAGGGTCGTGTTTGATTGCCGGAGAGCAAATGGACATTCTCACAGTTACAAAGCGAAGGAAATTGGGAAACCAGCTGGGTAAATCTGTCAATATGAATGATCTTTACCATGCATGACAACATGTTTAAGCCACTGTATGTGTGTGGGCCTGTACACCCTAAATACAGTTTGGGGAGACTGTCTGGCTGCCTGACAAAACCTCTCTTTTGAAAGACTCTCAGTTTGTAAGTTGTAAGACAATTTTAAAAATACACTAAAAAAGTTTAGGGTGTGAGATAGTGTTACTTTAGGGTGTAAAAAAACCTGTTCTCATTAACACAGCTATTTAAATGTGTGTGTGTGGGTCAGATTTTGCCTACATTGTAGGGAACAAGGATATTGATACAGGAATATATCCTACTTGGTGAAATTATCAGAAGTGTGCTCATAGTTATGAAAGCAAAATTCTGGAACAAGACATATGATTTCTTCACAAGGGACAAAATATAATGGTAACTTATATTTACTTATAATAAACTACAACTGCATGAATGCTGTTAAAGAGCACTTGACCTTTGAAAACATTTATGCACTTGGTCGGTTACAGCACCATTTGAGGCATAAAGGCATTTAGATTACTTTCTGTCTGATGCAGTACTTGTTTGAACTATTTGCATAATAACCCTTTCGACAATTATTTTTACTCCTCTCTTTGCATTTTCTGCGCTTTCATTTGACAGACTGGACCCTGCATTTCATCTAATAAAAATAGAACTAACTTCCTCACTTGGGTATTCACTGTGGCTGGCATTTTTTAGAGCATGTTAAAAAAGATTTTTCTTATTCATCAGCTTGGGAGTACATGAGTCGATTTCAAACAATCCCACTATGAGGTTTTAAATGGATTACCCCATAATTATCCCTAATTATTTTGGAAAGATGAAAAAAACACACAAAAAAAAAACACACACATAAAGGCCTAGATCTTGGAAGGTTAGGGGGCCTATAAACAGATTTTTTATAATTAATACACATGAGAGGCATATTATGCCAATATGCTTACACAGTTGATGCTGTAGTGTTCACAGTGTGTTGAAAAAAAGTTGAATTTGTAGTTGAACTGTATTAGGATATTAAATAATTACATTTATAGTAAATCAATACAAAACATCTTAATTTATGAAATAGCATTAATTGTTAAATAGCACTTATTTTACCTGTCTGGTAAAAATATTTTCAAAGGTAACACATTATTTCGATTGTCCACTTTAGACATTCTACCAACTATAAGTAACTTTGCAACTACATGTCAACTAACTCTCATTAGAATATTAGTAGACTGTCTGCCTAATATCTGCTAAGACTTTTATTTTGATGCTCCCCCAACAGACATTCTTTTGACTATAAGTAACTTTGCAACTACGTCAACTTAATCTACTTACCCAAACTCTAACACCTGACCTAACTCTAACCTTACATTCTACTACAATCTACTAATACTTTTATGAGTAGACAAAGTAGACTGTCTAAAGTGGACCATCGAAATAAAGTGTAAAGTGGATAAGATATATATCATCACAATACAATACAAGCAGCTTTAAGGGGCCTCTAGGGGTCTGACGTGTTTTTGGGGCCCTTGAGATGTTTTGACATGCCCTGACATTTGTGCTTATTTCAGATACTTATAACATACAATTGGTCAACAACATGTGATTTTGCTGTATTCAGCACAACCATAATAATATGTGAGCAAAATAAAGATTATGTGTGATTAGAAAGTTCAGAGAAAAAAATTGTCACCGCAATAAGGCCATATAACACGTACTGAATAGTTGTTCACAAGACTTTTGAGCTATCAATCTTGTCCCTGTAAGTCCCACATGCACCAAACGTCATTGGAAACAAGTCTTTTAGGAGCTTAGGACTTAGGACTAAAAATTGTCCATGTACACATGGTACCCAGAACCCAAAAATGTATGATCCAATAGAGACGTCACAGCATCATATGACAGTCCATGGCCTGTGGGAAAGTTGTTCTTTCCTCTATACACAGAAAAGTCTGCTGTGTATCCACATAGAGTCTGCAAGAACAAGCAACTTGAAATCCCACCTGTTTGGCTTGGCTTTCATGTACTGTGTCATACCTGTGTTTGCTTTGCATGCCACCATTCTTTTATCAACAGCTAAGTTTCTTTTAGGATGATCGATAGCTTTGCAAGCATGACGAATAGTGCCCATGAGAGGTTTGACCCTGAACAGACGGTCATGTTCAGCTGTGCCCCTCTTTCTGTCGTTCTTCTATCACTCTTACATAGGTAAATTATTATTTAAAATTTTTCATAAAAAAAAGACAGATAAAAAATATATATATGTATATATAATTTTGTTATTAGATACAATATAAATCGATCTATTTTAGAATATAGGAAAACATAAAAAAGAACAATAAAGAAATGCATTACTAATGAAAAATATTGTTATGCTCTCTCTTTTCAAGTAAAATTCTCAGATTTCTGTAAATGTATTAATCTCATTACTGTTAATCATTACACACACACACACACACACACACACACACACACACACACACACACACACACACACACACACACACATATATATACTGTACATTGTATATATTATAGATATGGTATATATATTCTATATATTATAGATTGATATAATGAAGGAAACAATTTAACATTCTAAAATATTATGTTTTTCTGTAAAAAGAAAGAAAGAAAGAAAGAAAGAAAGAAAGAAAATGTCCAAATAATATTCTTGCTCGGTCACATGCATGCTTCTGACAAATTAATAAATACAAAATTAAAATATAGACTTACGATGGGGTGGCCATTAAGCGAGATGTCATTTTGAGAAAGGTCCTCACTTTGGTGCGGTGCCATGGAGCCACTGATAGGGTTGTGGCCCTGTCATATGCCAAAGTGTGATGAATGAGCTATCTATAGGTGTAGATAAGGTGATCTCTCCTCCTGATGGGGTCTTCACATTGTCACGTTAGCAGCTATCTGCTTGTTCCATGACACACCTGCTGGGAGTTAGACGCCATTAATTTGGTGCTGCCTCTATAACATGAGACATTTTTTTGTGTTTCTTAATGCCTCACTATATCCGATTTCATTTTGTAGCATCCCTATGTCTTCTATACTGTAATTAGCTGGGATAAGTTATACAATTAGTTGCTAAAGAAATTTATTAATTTGCAGACCAAAAAAGTTGGTCATCTTTTTTTTTTGTTTTTTTTGTCAGCATTGGAATTCCATAGGAAGTAACCAAATAATTCAGATTTCCTTCAGGATTTACAATGTGGCTGGATACATTGATGACACGCATATTCCCATCATCGATCCTTCCAAAAATGAAACAGTTTACTGTATGGAATGGAAGGATGCCAGATGGAAGGATAGTCCGAGATATATGCCATAACCACCACCACAGCTGTTAAATAAACAAATTATTCACAATTTATGTGGTCGTGTTTATTTCCTACAAATACAAAAGCAACCGTTATTCTTTTTCCTGTTGGATTTTCATATTCTTCCAATACTTGGTATTGTTGCCCCCCCCCTGCGAGCTGATGACTATGGTGACTCTGAGGACTCGCCTGGCCTTCTTCACTGAGACTGCTCCCCCGCGGCATCGCGCCGTAAGAAGCGCCGTGCCCAGCGGGTCCCGGAACCTTCCCCCAGCCGCCAAAGCTCGCCGGTTCGCCCGCTTGCTTCACCGGCTTCGTCAGCCTCTCTTCCTGACGGACAGCGGCCGCTGTCTGCCGCCGCTTCCGTTGACATCGCTGACGAGGAAGCCCTGCTGCGAGAGGATGATTCCTGCTCTATCCTGGCGTCAGGCAGTGAGGATTGGGCGGGCTCTGAGGACCCCGCGCCCCCTGCCCACACACCGTCAGGCAAGAGAGCGTCCATCGAGACGGAGCTCATGCGAGTACTCGCACAGGCCGTGGCGAGCCTCGCCCTCGAGTGGTCTTTGCCCGAGCAGCCCGCTCACAACCGGCTGGATGGCTTTTTCCTGCCTGGGGAGCGCGCTTCGCCTGCGTCCAGACCAGCGCCTTTTCTTCCTGAGCTACACGAAGAAGTCGCTAAGTCATGGAACGCCCCCTATTCAGCTAGAGTGCGTCCTGCTGTCTCTTTGGCATTCTCTGCAATTGACGATGCCAAAAACAGGGGATACCTTTCGCTGCCGGTCGAAGAGGCGATAGCGGCCCACTTATGTCCGCCCTCCGCTGGACGGCGTGCTAAGCTGGCCCTACCCTCTAAAGCTTGCCGCACTACGTCAAGCCTGCTCCGCCGCGCTTTCGCCGCCGCCGGGCAAGCTGCATCAGCGCTGCACACCATGGCCACGTTACAGATCTTCCAGGCCGATCTCCTCCGTAAGCTGGACGAGGAAGGACCTGACGCGATCTGCGTGCCGGACTTAAGCTCTCCGTGCTACTAAGTCTGCAGAGCAGGCCATTGGACGGAATATGGCCTCTCTCACTGTGACCGAGAGACACCTCTGGCTGACGCTCTCGGAAATGGCCGAGTCCGAGTGCACCGCGTTCCTCGACGCCCCGCTTTCCACCACAGGCCTCTTTGGATCCTCCGTCAAGGATTTTGCGGAGAGATTCGCAGAGGTACAGAAAGCATCACAGGCTATGAAGCACTTCCTCCCGAAGCGCTCCAGCTCTGCAGCAGGCCGTGCGAAACCGTCTGCACAGAGCTCACAGCCCCAGCCACCGTCCACTGCCGCCACTTCGCAGCGCCGCCAGGCCCGAAGCGCGAGACCGCGCTCCCGCTCATCTGGTCGCCGCCCCGCCGTGCGTGAACGACTGTGTTCCAGTCCCGCTGCGGCCGGACTCACACCAAAGCTATTCGCTCGTCCAGTTCCAGCAAATGTGACTGTTCCAGTGTTTTCTGCAGCCAACAAGCCGGTTCTGTCACCCGCTTGCCTGCACACAAATGCCGTTTTCACGGCTACCCAGATAAATCCCCAAAAGAGTGTATTTTCTGGTGTCCCGGCCACGGCCGATGGTGTCTCATGCGTAGTAAGAATACCCACTGTCCAAGTGCCCATCCCTACACACAAGCACAGCCTGTCACACACAAAAAACCGACTCAGATCGGTTGCGCTTCAAACATGGTGAATGTGCCCACTACCCAGTGCCCACTAACGGCACGTTATGCATGTCTCACGGTTTCTGTAAAAACGAAACCAGCGTGCATTCGCTTCACTCAAGCGAACAATGCTTTCGGTGTGATAAGTGTGCCCGCTGTCCCGCACCCACATCCACACATAGACATGACAGTTCCTACGGAAACCGCCCAGCCCTCCCCCTCGCGGCTGACCACCGCAGAGGAGTCGAGCGCGGGCAATCTGCCCGCTGTTATCAGCGCGCCCCATGCCTCAAATGTCACGAGCACGACGCTTGTGTTGCAGCACGCCGAAGCCTCTCCATCGCTGAGCGAACGGAGCGCGCTTCGTATTCAACCCCTAGCTATTCATGCAGACGCATGGGCAAAGCTGCCCGGGGTTTCGAAGTGGGTGCTGGACATTATAAAAAGAGGCTATTCGCTACAGTTTCGCCGACGCCCTCGCCGTATGCGGCGCGCGTCGAGACCACGGTAAAAGCAGAAGTAGCACATTTACTTTGAGCCGAAGTGGCGAAACTATTGAACAAAGGGGCCATAGAGCCTCTCTCTCAAGTTCAGAGCGAAGGGGGGCTATACAGCAGATACTTCCTGGTACCGAAAAAAGACGGGGGTCTCAGACCCATACTAGATCTAAGGCAACTGAACAGAGTGCTTGTGAAGCGACGGTTCAGGATGCTCACGACCAGACAAATCCTCGCGCAGGTTCGCCAAGGAGATTGGTTTGTGTCAATAGATCTGAAAGACGCGTATTTTCAAATACAGATAGCGTCACGTCACAGGCGATATTTGAGATTCGCCTTCGAGGGCCAGGCATATCAGTACACAGTCCTGCCGTTCGGCTTATCCCTGGCACCCCGTACATTTACGAAGTGCATGGATGCGGCGCTCGCACCCCTCAGAATGAGAGGCGTGCGAGTACTGAACTATTTGGACGATTGGCTGATTCTAGCGCAATCGCGCTCAGTGCTCATAGAACACACGACCATTTTACTCGATCACCTCGAGAATTTGGGTCTCAGTGTCAATTGGGCGAAGAGCTCTCTGTCACCCAGTCAGAAGATATCTTTCCTGGGCACAGAGTTGGACTCGCTGTCCATGATAGCGCGACTAATGCCACAGCGCGCGGTCGACATTCAACGCACAGCGAACTCGTTCCGCTGCGGCGCGTCTGTCCCGCTCAAGAGATTTCAGAAGATGCTGGGTCTCATGGCCGCAGCATCATCAGTACTCCAGCTGGGCCTGCTTCGCATGCGCCCGCTGCAGTTTTGGCTGAAAGCACGAGTCCCACGCCAAGCGTGGGCATCCGGTTTGATTCGCCTCAAGGTCAATCAGAAGTGCGTCACAGCTCTGAAACCTTGGAGAGCAAACAACTGGTACCAGTCAGGTGTAAGCCTGGGGACTTCCTCGAGGGTGAAAGTGGTGTACACGGACGCGTCCACCTCGGGATGGGGAGCGCTGCTCGAGGGCAGACCGTTCTTCGGCCAGTGGTCGGAACGGGAGAGGCTCCTGCACATAAACTGCCTCGAAATGCTGGCAGTAGACAACGCGCTGACGCATTTTTGTCCCCAAATAAAAGGACGCCACGTCCTGGTCCACTCGGACAACGTGTCTGTGGTGTCCTACATAAATCGCCAGGGCGGCCTCAGGTCCAGGAACCTGTACAGGCTAGCAGAACGCCTCCTGGTATGGGCTCAGCGCAACCTGCGCTCGCTCAGAGCAGCGCAGGTGCCTGGGATCCTGAATATAGGACCAGAGAGACTGTCCAGGAACAATGTTCCGGCAGGCGAATGGTCTTTACACCCACAGACAGTCCAACTGCTGTGGAAGAAATTCGGCAGAGCGGAAGTAGACCTGTTCGCGTCTCAAGAAAACGCTCATTTTTCTCCAAGAGCAGGGACGCGCTGGCTCATGTGTGGCCCCGCCGCCCGCTTTATGCTTTTCCCCCCGTCTCTCTCCTGCCTCAGGTGATAGAACGGATCAGGGAAGAAGGATGCTCAGTACTGCTGGTGGCACCGTTCTGGGAAAACCAACCTTGGTTCCCAGTCGTGATGCAGTTAGCAAGCACTGTCCCGTGGCCAGTACCAGTGAGGAGAGACCTCCTCTCTCAGGCCCACTGCTCGATCTGGCATCCTCACCCGGAATTGTGGTCCCTTCATGTCTGGGCCATCAACGGGTACATGTTGGACTCCCTAAAGGAGTATTAAACACGATCACGCAGGCTAGAGCTCCGTCTACGAGACGGCTCTACTCCTCGAAATGGTCAGTGTTTTCGGGCTGGTGCCACAGCCCGTGGCGTGTCACCCACAGACTGTGGAGTGACGGAGGTGCTTTCCTTCCTACAAGAGCTGTTGGATAAGGGCAGGGCCTCTTCCACGCTCAAAGTTTATGTGGCGGCTATAGCAGCGTTCTCAGAAACACCGCTTGGTCAGTCAATAGGAAGGAACGAGTTGGTCATCCGCTTCCTTAGAGGAGTTAAGAGACTGAATCCTCCCAGACCCCCCTCAGTCCCCGTATGGGACCTTTCTACGGTTCTGGAAGCCATGAAAGGTGCACCATTCGAGCCTTTACAGTCAATTGATCTGAAACATCTGTCTTTCAAGACTGTGTTTCTGCTGGCTCTCGCTTCAGTGAACTTTCGCCCTTGGGTCTTTGGTGTCAGATCTCAGCATGCACGGCGTTTTGCATTGGGTCCCCTAGCGTAAGATATCTTACGCAGTACGAGAGACCTCTCGTAAGAGAACGTACTCGGTTACTAACGTAACCTCGGTTCTCTCTAGAAGAGGGAACGAGTACTGCGTATCTTGCCGTGCATGCACACGCTCTGGTTGCTTCGATGATGAAAAACCAGATAATAGCTGCCTGCGAGCGGTATTTATAGGCCTAGACCACGCCCGTTTCGGCGGGACGTGACGCAGCGGGCGCGAAGCACCCTGATTGGGTCTGGCGTCACGCCAGGCCTCGCTCGATAGGCTGCTGCAGTTGCCGCAGAGCAGACAATAGGCGCGCGAGCTGTCTTGCCTATGTCTGCATGCTGCCGCAACGCGTTTTGCATTATTAAAAATTAAGGATAATTTTTGGCTTCAATATCTCACGGAAAAGGATTTTCCCCTAGCATAAGATATCTTACGCAGTACTCGTTCCCTCTTCTAGAGAGAATCGAGGTTACGTTAGTAACCGAGTACGTTTGCGCGCTGTCGCGGAAGCGTCAGCGTTCAGCGTTCAGCTTTCGTGTTCAGCCTCCTTGTGTGAAGACCGACTCGGGTAAAGACCATCGACTCTACCTGTGCGACTCCACCGAGCAAGGACACCGACTCCACCGAGCAAGGACACCAGGAAGGCACTTAAGTATCTTCTTCTCCCTTTCCTTTCCTACTTTTATCTTATTTACCCTTACTCAACATGTGCTTTCAATACATTCCTGTTGTCTCTCGATAACGCTCTTTCATCACGCGCAGAAGGCAGCGCAATACTGCTAATCTGCGTCCCATTCTCTCATCCTCACACACACCTCTCTCTCTTTCTGTGGGTCTATGGAATTGTCAGTCAGCAGTCAATAAAGCTGACTTTATTCCAGCCTTTGCATCTCATTCTACTCTTAGTATCTTGGGCTTGACTGAGAACTGGATTCGTCCAGAAGACTCAGCAACCCCTGCTGCTCTCTCTGACAACTTCTCTTTCTCTCACACCCCTCACCAGTCTGGGAGGGGTGGGGGTACAGGGCTTCTCATTTCTAACAATTGGAAATACTCAACACTCTCTTCTCTATGCAATAACAACTCATTTGAATATCATGCTATTACACTTACAACTCCCAATAAGATCCATATTGTAGTCATATATCGCCCCCCAGGTCAAATGGGAAACTTTGTAGAGGAGCTATATGTGCTGCTGTCCTCTTTCCCTGAGGATGGCACCCAGCTTGTAGTCTTTGGTGATTTCAACATTCATCTCGAGAAGCCGTATGCAACAGACTTCAACTCTCTCCTAGCCTCCTAGCCTCTCATCACCACAGGTACTCACAAATCAGGCAACCAACTGGACCTGGTCTACACACGCAACTGCATCACAGACAACATTTTGGTGAGACCTCTCCATGTTTCAGATCATTTCCTCATTACTTTCAATCTACAACTTTCTACCCATGCACCACCAACCCCCCACCAGTCACTTTCAGACGAAACCTGCGCTCACTTTCTCCCTCCCATCTCTGCTTTGTCTTCTTCTCTTCCCTCACCCTCACAATTCTCATCTCTGGATGTGAATACCGCAACGGATACCTTATGCTCCATTTTAACTTCTTCTCTAGACAATATCTGCCCCCTCTCCTCCAGGCCTGCACGTGCTACTCCCTCTAACCCCTGGTTATCTGAGGTTCTTCGTGAACACCGGACCGAACTCAGGGCAGCGGAGAGACACATCTGACCTGAGTATGTATCAATCTCTCCTCTCCTCTCTTCCTTTTCTGTTGATGTTCATGCCGCAAAATCTTCATATTTCCACAACAAGATCAACAGCTCCTCCAAAACACGATCACTCTAAACACATCACTTGTAGAGAATTACCAACCTATCTCTCTCCTACCATTCATTGCGAAAACACTTGAACGAGCAACTTTCAACCAAGTAACATCCTTCTTGTCTCTGAACAACCAGCTGAATGTCAACCAATCCGGCTTCAAGAAAGGGCATTCAACTGAGACTGCATTACTGTCGGTCACAGAAGCCCTACGGATCGCAAAAGCTGCTTCCAAATCTTCAGTTCTCATTCTCCTGGATCTGTCTGCTGCCTTCGACACTGTGAATCATCAGATCCTTATGTCCACCCTCTCATCACTGGGCATCACAGGAACTTCCCTCCTCTGGTTTGAATCCTATCTCACAGGTAGGTCATTCAGGGTCGCATGGAGAGGCAAGGTATCCAGAGCACAACAACTGACCACAGGGGTTCCTCAGGGTTCAGTTCTTGGACCCCTCCTCTTCTCCATCTACACCACATCACTGGGACACATCATACAGGCACATGGTTTCTCTTACCATTGCTATGCTGATGACACACAGCTCTTCCTCTCATTTTAACCAGATGATCCCACAGTAGCTGCACGGATCTCAAGCTGTCTGGCGGACATCTCGGCATGGATGAAGGAACATCACCTGCAGCTCAACCTGGCAAAGACGGAGCTTCTCGTCTTCCCTGCCAATCCGTCTCTACAGCACGACTCAACTTCTCGTCCAGGCCCTAGTCATTTCTTGGCTTGACTACTGCAATGCTCTTCTGGCTGGACTTCCATCTCGTGCAACTAAACCTCTACAAATGATTCAGAATGCTGCAGCTCGTCTTGTCTTCAATGAGCCAAAAAGGGCCCACGTCACTCATCTGTTCATCTCTCTGCACTGGCTACCACTCGCTGCTTGCATCAAGTTCAAGGCATTGACACTTGATTACAGATCTATCACAGGCTCAGCTCTCTCCTACTTTCACTCACTCCTACAAGTCTACATCCCTACCAGAAGCCTGCGATCGGTCAACGAGCGACGGCTCGTGGCTCCATCACAGAGAGCCACGAAATCACTTTCCAGAACATTCTCATTCACGGTTCCATGCTGGTGGAATGCTCTCCCCACTCTCATCCAGAATGCAGAATCCCTGACAACATTCAAAATATACAATATACGGTCCCATACTGCCATTTTTGGTGTCATTAGTCTATTTTTAGTCATATTTATACAACAATATTAGACAACAGAAGGAATGTATGACATCATTTGTAATTATTCAGTAATCATTTGAAGTTATAACATTTACCTTTTTAATATGGACCACCCAACCCATACTAACCCTCATTAGTGTCCAGCAGATGAGTATCTGATTAGTTAGTCTCCTCTCGTTCATGGCTCTCTCTCAGGGAGAGGACATCTGGTTAAGTCAGGGTATTGATAATGGCAGTGACGCTTGGCTGTGTGTCTTATTAATCACTCCTGGCTGAAGAGTGACCTTTTCCTGCAGGCAGTGCATGCTCCTAGATCTGTCCTGTGGCCTTCTGGGACACCCACAGACATCCTTTACCTCATGTTCACCTAATGTCATCTTCAGACTGCTCAGGCTATGTTCAAACACACATGATATTCATATGTCTGTCTAAATGTCTTTATTCATAACTAATCTAATAAATGTTAGGTAAGAAAGTTCTAAGCCCACAAAGAGTTTAGGGGGAATAAACCAGGTGGAATGCCGATTAAATGTATTAAGCAATTTGGAAACAATAAATGACACAAATATTGGCATCAAACACATCTGTCGAAGCTACTTTTATAAAACCAATTCTGTATAATTATAATGGTGGTATGTGTAAATACAATAAAAAAATCTCTATTATGTGAACATTATAGAGTGTATTTTTTTGTACATACAGATGTAATTACCACACAATACATCCTTAACTCTTTCCCCAGCAGCATTTTTTTTTTTTAAGTTGCCAGTCAGCACCAGCATTTTCTTTGATCATTTTCACAAAATTTCCATTGCCCCCAGAATATTTTGTTGTATCAATATCTGAACATACAATATATCAAAAGAACTATATATATATATATATAAGGTAACAATCTTAAAATTCTTGAGATCTATTCCTTAAATAAAATAAAAAATCTAATTCTTTGATGATGTAATTATTGTGTAGTAATTACATTTGTATGTGCACAAAAATACATATTTTTGTATTATTTACTATTGTTTTTATTATTAATTGTCAATCTTTGGTCCAATAAATTCCCTGTAACTGTGGTTACATTTTCTGAACATGTATGGTTAAACTTAGCCTCCTACAGCCAGATCTTTGATTAGATGTCAAAAGTGCTTTGTTCTTGACTAATATGAGCTGTAGTAAGGACCAGTCAGGAACCAAGCATTTGTAATCAGTCATTTTTGTTTTGTTTGAATGTTCCATTCTAGGAGCAGGTTTATCTGATATATATATATATATATATATATATATATATATATATATATATATATATATATATATATATATATATATATATATATATATATATATCACTCTAGGATGGAAACTTTTCAAACAAACTGCACGACATTCTCAATTTCTTGTTAATGATTAAGTTCTTATTGACGTTTTTTCTTCTTCTGCTAGCCTAATTGGGCAAGTCGTTAAAATGTTCTTCTGACTGACCCCACCACAAAAAAAGTTGTACATTTTATTTTTATTGATAGCAATGGTTACTCCTTTTAATTTAATGATAAATGCAAATCATAAGCATTATTGTTATAAGATTTTGGCATACTATGCAAAACATTTCTGATTGGGTCATCATACAATTTTTTCACATATTTGCTAGGCATTCGAGCAAATAAACAATATCAACAAACATAAGATTTAGTGCCAACATAGTAGCCTACTGCTCTGATATGGCAAGAGTAGTTTCTTGCAAACTTTGGCAAATCCATTATGATGATTATTTTACACTTTTATCATGTCAAGAAGCTTCAGAATTAAACTTGTTGCACGTAGAAAGCACAACATTTTTACTGGTCAAACCATCCTGCTCCATCATCAGTCTCCTGGCTGCCATTTGGAGAACAGATTGCATTGGGATTTTTGACAGGACGCCACCATGGCAATACAGCTTTAGCAATTAACCTTGATGTCACTGTAATTACTAAGTCACTTTAGTCAAATGAATTAATTTCCCAAAAGGATGTTGAAACCAAATTATCCCCTCTCCTTCTAAAGCAAGCCAATATGGAGGCTGGTAATTAGAGAGAGGAGGAAAAAGAGGGAGCAGTTTCCATATTCCTGTCTTTCACAGGATGTTTTCCAGTAATCTGCCCCTAGTGTGTAGTGAAGAAGAGTATGTGGAATACTTAAAGGAGAACTCCGGTCAGTTTTAACATTGAGCCCATTTTTTTGTAAATTTGGAGTGCTGTCAGTACAGAGAACAACGACAAAAATCGGTGTTGCCTACACCGTGTTATCCTCTTTTTAAAATTTGCACCCTATTGACTTCAATGGGGCCAGTTTTAAACCTGCTTTTAGCCTCTTAACATCCTTGATGTGCCATTACAAGTGCCCAGCCATTGTGAGGGATTCCTTCAGAGTGAACGCGGTGAATCTGACTGCAGTAGATGTGAAAGATATTCATAAAAATGAAGATAATTCAGCCAGCGCACATACCTGTATTTTCTTCCTGTTTTCGGTCGAAGTCCACAGTTGTCGATTGTCGAGTTCACGCGCGTGATCATAGATACTAAACCTATGTGCGTGAACTCGACAATCGACTACTGTGGACTTCGACCGACAAACCGATTTTTGTCGTTGTTCTCTGTACTGACAGCACTCCAAATTTACCAAAAAATTAGCTCAATGTTAAAATTGACCGGAGTTCTCCTTTAATATGTGATATAGACAAGTAGAATAAACTGATAAATCCACAGAGTATTATCTATCTATTTAAGTAAACTATAAATATATGCTAAATGTATTTTCACAGAGCTTTTGTGTCAAGGTCCTGCCCTGACAGTCTTGTTTGTTTTGTCTTTGTTTAATGTTTCTTTGTTTGTCTTGTGTCTGAGCACATGTCTTTATTTGTGTTGGCCATGTGCTCCTCTCATCCTACCTCCTTGTTTCCTGTTTCCACGCCCCCTTTTTTCGTCCTTGGCTGCATCCGAAAACCTAGGCAGCTGACTTGTTGCCTCGCTGCCCTGTCAGGCAATGACTTAGCAGGAAGCGTTTACGCATGAAGATACATGAAACTGATTTCAGACAGACTTCGGAGGCAGCGACTGGGGAGTGTGCATTTGTTCTTTTTCAGTTAATGTTGTTCACAACCCCTTTCACAATGCAACAAGAGTTTTTTTCTTTTTTTTTCTTGAGTATTTAAGATAAATATATAGTAATGCAATTTAACAGGAAAATATTGTTTTATGTAAAAATATTCTCTTAACTGAATTTATTGTTCATTGACCACTTTTATGCCATTTATGGGTTTATCTCCTGCAAAAGTGTAAACTCTCCAGGGACCATGAAAACATTGAGAGCGGTCTGCTCAGATCTGTCAATCTCTATCCAGCTCAACCTATAAGGGTCTTTCGCAACGGGTAGTTCTAGGAACTAGCCACCAGGGTGGTTCCCCGAGAACTAATAGTTCCCTTAGGAACATTTTGCTGGTTGCATTCTCACCGCCAGTAGGAACTCTGAAGTGACGTAAGCCGCGCTTGTTGTTGTGACTTTTATTTTGATGGCGCGGCGGACTTTTATTTTGTCGGCGCTGAGAACAGCAGAGACTGAGCACACAGTGCTCACATTCTCCGTCTTCATTAGTTTACGATCTGTCTAACAGTGCTGTCTAATACGCAATTAGGTAGAACTGTTATACATAGAAAGTAGACAGTATATGAAAAGGTATTAGCGTATGCCGTGTGGTTAATGTCCAATGTTGGTAGCTAAGCAGAAATACATAATCATGTTTGGCTTGGTCCCCTCAAAGTTGCGTTGGATTTTCTCCTCAGCGTAAAGGTTAAGAGGCCAATCTATCACTGTTTTCCATGTTCCATGTTTTTTAATGGCGGGTGCTGGTGTTTCGCTTGCGTTCGGCCAATCAGCATACACTAACGTCACTGGTAGTTCATATAGTGCTGGTTTAGACCCTACTCTGAAGTAGGAGCTAAATTAGTTCCTCCAAAAGGAGTTCCTAGAACTAAAATCATTCCCTCTTCCTGCTGTGGAACACGGCAAAATCCGGGTACTTCCGCCAATAGTTCAAGGAACTGTGAAAAGGTTCCTCCGGTGCAAAATCCCCTATAGAGACAGAGCGTATCCACGCCCACACCCAGGGGGAAAACAATCAAACCGTCTCCATTGACTTTGCATTGCGAGAGGCTGCCTCCTTGTCATTTCTTGCTTCTAACAAAAGACAGACAAATGCCTAAAAGCTGCTGTGTGACAAGGTGTACAGCAAACAAGCTAAAAAACCCAGAAATAATTTTTTATTAGCTCTCGACCCCAAAAAAACGAGTGTTTTTAGGACATAAAAGTGGATACAGGCAGTTGAGACAGAGCGTCACGTGTCTCATTACTCTGAGAACTAACGTACGCCCGCTGGAGGAGACCGTAATCGGCAACACAGGATAGTTTATCTTACAGAAATATAATATATAAAACTGACATTTGGATATTTGACTCACCAGTGACCAAATGTTTAACTTACTGCACACGTAGTGTATTTTTAGTGCATACTGAGTGTCAGGATCCCACAATTGACCCATTCGTTCCAGCCTGTATCCACTTTTATGTCCTCAAACGCTCGTTTTTTGGGGTCGACAGCTTATGAAAACTTATTTCTGGGTTTCTTAGCTTGTTTGCTGTACACCTTGTCACACAGCAGCTTTTAGGCATTATTCTGTCTTTTCTTAGAAGCAAGAAATGACAAGGAGGCAGCCTCTCGCAATGCAAAGTCAATGGAGACAGTTCGTTTGTTTTCCCCCTTGGTGGGCGTGGTCTTCAGATTATGACGCGTTGCGCTCTGTCTCTATAGTGCGAGTTTTGGGTGTGGCTACTGTAGCAGGCTGAGCTAGAGGGTGTTTAGCCTGTGTGGGACCATGATTGATGTGTTACATGGAAGAGACATTCAGCTTCTGTTACAGCTTCAGCATCTGTCAGTAAAATTTGTTGCATTTAGACCTTTAAAGATTGAACAGGTCATAAACACATCAAAGTGAACGAGGCATTGCAATTGTACTGTATGTGCTACAAGGGACAATTTAATGTGCCCCATATTATGCTATTTTAATGGTTCCTAATTTTGTTTTTGAGGTCTTCTACAACATGTTTACATGCATCCAAGTGTAACCGAGCGATACCCAAAGGTCACACTAATTCTGACAACATACAGCAACACAAGTTCAATAGCCAGTGAACGGAAAAAGAACAGAGACGTGAACTTGCAAGTACAAGCAATTTTATTAAGCAATCAATAATAATAATCTGAATAAAGAGACAATTTAAATGTGCATTTTTAAAATCTCAACTTTAAGAGGTCTGGACTTCAACCAATGACTCAGCGTAACAGAATAGAATAAAAAAAAACTCTGCAAGTAACAGCTTGTTGCTATAGGCTAGACACAGCGTCCACAACCACGTCCACAACGAAATAACCACATTAACATCCCACGCACTCACACTTTTACATTGAGGAGTTATGTCCCTGATATTCACACAACTCTAACAGCATCTGCTCAAATGCCACACTCATACTTTGCAATGGCTCTTTCAAGCGTCAGGAAGTTACGTAGTCTACCAAACCTTCATCTATTTATAGGGCAAAATAAATATGTACGCCCAACCCTATACCATCCTTATTATCCACACGGTCACACAAGGTCAAAAAACAATTTCTTTTTCTCATAATATACATTTAATATCACCTCATTTCTCAAAGAGTCTGAAGCGATTTCTTTCGAAGCAGTTTGAAGATTCAGTCCCTCTAAACCCCTCCTTTCCTTGAGCCTACTCTGCTCTGATTGATCAGATGGCCCAGTCTATTGTGATTGGTCTACCGCTTACAGCTTGTGTCGATAACACAAATCCCATTACCACAACTGAATTTCAGCTCTGGAGACTTCTTCAGTCCTCAGAGATTGTACACAATGTCAGGGGCGCCGTAATGGGGGGAGGATTAGGATGATTCTAAGGGGCCTGGTCACACAGGGGGTCCATCAGAACCCCATCATTTCCTGTATGATTTTGGTATTTCAATTACCTCTTCAAAAAATTATCTTTTAAGAACCACACTGTAATGAACAAGCATTGATTATAACGTGTGCCAAGTCTGTGTGTGTCCCCTTTAAGGATTAGTTCACTTCAGAATAAAATTTCCTGATCATTTATTCAACCCCACGTCATCCAAGATAATCAGGTCTTTCTTTCTTCAGTCGAAAAGAAATTAAGGTTTTTGAGGAAAACATTCCAGGATTTTTCTCCATATAGTGGATTTCATTGGAGTACAACGGTTTGAAAGTCCAAATTGCAGTTTCAATACAGCTTCAGAGGGCTCTACACGATCCCAGCTAAGGAATAAGGGTCTTATCTAGCGAAGCGATCGGTCATTAAAAAAACAAACAACAACATTTATATTCTTTTTAACCATACATGCTCGTCTTGCACTAGTTGTGATGCGCCACACATTACGTATAACGTTGAAAGGTCACGCGTGACATAGGCGAAAGTACAGACCTAGTGTTTACAAAGCAAACGTGCAAAAAGACTAAGTCAAATGCTATTTACAAATAAATAAATAAATAAATAAATAAATAAAAGGTAAAAAATTATGTCGAATGAAGTTCTTCGCGCTACCCTACCTTTTTGAACCAGAACACGCGTGATCTTTTAACGTGATGATTTAATGTGAGGCGCATCACAGAGCTAGTGCAAGACGAGCATTTGTGGTTAAATGAGGAAATAATTTCAGTACCTGCGACAGTACCTGGAATGTTTTCCTCAAAAACCTTAATTTCTTTTCAACTGAAAAAAGACATGAACGTCTTGGCTGATGTGGGGGTGAGTAAATGATCAGGACATTTTTATTCTGAAGTGAACGTTTAATGTTTAACCTTTAAGACGTTAGCGGGTTATTCAGGAACGCGGCAGTGCACTTCACAGTTGTGACTCGCCGTGCATTAGGTAAATGGAGAGAGATGGCAAAGGCAAAATCAAGATATCAAAAGAGGAAAGAAAAGCACAAAAAAGAAAAAAAAAGAAAAGAAAAGGTGATTTATGTTCCTATTTTTGTGCTATGATTCTGAAGCTAGCCCTAGTTTTAATTAACATAAAATAGACATTCTATCTATTACTTAATCCGATGTTTATCCACTGAAAGTTTAACAATATGTATGTATGTAAGTTTTTCCATGCAATCGGGTAATAGTAATGGAGCACTGAGCTTCAAAAAAGACGGAAAATCACCAAGCCACAATAAAACTAGTCCAGTGATAAAAAATCTGTTTTTTCGAAGCCTTGGAACCACTTTCTGTGAGGAATTGATCAAAATGTACGATGTAGTACTAGCCATATACATCTGCTTTATTTGTCCCGGTAGAGTTTATGAAATAAGCATTGTAAAGATGTCAGTTTCATGAATAAATCATTTGAGTCGGTTTATTTCAATGAATAGGAGAAACTCGTTGATAAAACCAGTCTGAATGATTACTTCGTGAATAGAACTGATTGGTTCTCGAGTTCAAATCACTGATTTAGCTAATTTCCATGTTTCTTTCTGGAGCTGCTTTTGTGTTCAGTAAGCTTAAGTTCAGATCCTGTTTTCCTGTGACTGCTAACCTGTGGATGTCAGTAACAATCTTTTGATTGTCTGCTGTTAATGTACCTACGAACTGCTAAAGACTGTTTGAGAGCTTTCCTGAATACTCACCTTGGTCCCTATTTTAACGATCTAAGCACATGGTCTAAAGCGCACAGCGCAAGTGCACTTAGGTGCGTGTCCGAATCCACTTTTGCTAGTTTAATAATGGGAAAAATGGTCAGTGCGCCCGGTGCATGGTCTGAAAGGGTTGTCCCTATTCTCTTAATGAGTAATGAGTTGTTTTGGGCGTAATGTGCAATAAACCAATCAGAGTCTCATCTCTCATTCCCTTTAAAAGCCAGTTACGCTCGCGCCATGGCAGATTAGCTATTTACATGGCAGATTTTGTAAGCGGAAAGACTGAACGCTTCTCTAGAGAGAACACGGATCTGGTCGTGCGCGAGGTTAATGCGCACAAGCAGACCATCTAGGGGACAAGCCGGATTCCAACATATCTTTATGTACACTGCTCCAAAACACAGCAGCTAGAGTTCTTACCAGAACCAGGAAGTATGACCATATTAGCCCGGTTCTATCAACACTGCATTAGCTCCCTATTAAACATTGTATACATTTTAAAATATTGCTGATTAGTTACAAAGCACTAAATGGTTTAGCTCCCTAGTACTTGAGCGAGCTCTTAACGCATTATAGTCCTTCATGTCTATTGCGATCTCAAAATTCCGGCCAGTTGATAATACCTAGAATATCAAAATCGACTGCTGGTGGTAAATCCTTTTCCTATTTAGCACCAAAACTTTGCAACAGTCTTCCAAACCTGGAAGCAGACACACTCTGTCAGTTCAAATCTAGACTAAAAGCACATCTCTTTGACCAAGCATACACATAACACATTATAAACTTCTATAATTCAATGTTAGGCTGCATAGATTAGGTCAGCCGGAACCGGGAACACTCCCCATAAATCCTGATGTACTCGTTACATCATAAGAAGAATGGCGTCTACGCTAATAATAGTCTCTCTGTTTATCCCAAGGTTTACCGCAGTCTTCCGGATCCAGGCCGTATCCAGATCTGATTAAGGACCCGACTTGGACACGACGACAGTCCTGAAGTGTCAACTAGTCTCTCCCCTGTGAAGGCCCCCCTCTCCTTCCCTTTACCTCTGTACAGATAAAACGTTGTCAAAATAGTTCCGGTTCACATGGCTACTCGGAAGCGATAAATAATTCTGTATTATACATTTTTAAGGCCAGAAGTAATTTGTTTAGGTCAATTAGGTAAAGAAAGACTAATATATATATAATTTTTTTACATTTATTTATCTTTCTTCAAGACTTGCACCTTGGACCCGTTTCAAGGTTTGCGTTCTCGAGCCACCAAACACTGTTGTGCGAATGAGCGGAGCACTTTAAGGGTTTTCTGTTAGAATGGTTTTGTGTAAGTTGTATTAACCCTTAGTTAATAACTAATGATCTTTGCAGCGGAAGTGAATCGATCAAAACTAACTGTAGCTGGAAAATAACTTTATTCTAGAGCTGCTGTAAAGCCAAAACAATCTCTGTTACTTTAATTTCCTATTATCATTGTAAAGCTGCTTTGAAACAGTCCATATTGAAGGTGACTTGATTTGACTTACACAATATTAATCTTTTACACTGTAATCCTTTATTTTTAATATTTGGCTAGTTTGTGGACTGCTGCACATCCCTGTGTATGTAATAAGCAGAGTGTATGTGTTGTGCACCCGCCTATAGGTGCATATTAGCCTACTATTGCGGCCTTAAAAAAAACACAATACTGTGCCATTGACTTTAGACCAGGTTTCAGTTGGTCAATTGCACAGTCTATTTCAGTTGTCTCAAAATAGCAATGCGCCAACACACCTCATTTTCAGACCAGCACGCAGACCAGCACGCAGGACATGAAAAAGATAACTGCGTCGGGCTGAAACTAGCAAAAAAAAACACTTGCATCGCGCCTGGGGCTGCATTGTGCCGGGTGTATGATAGGGCCCCATGTGTTACTCACCTGTTTCCTCAGTTCCTTATTGAAATAAACTCCCACTCATGCGTTCATCAAGGCATTCAGTATTAGTATGCCGTTACACTGAGACACTGGATACACTAGATTTCTGAGAATCACCACCAAGTCTCCTGAGAAGGAAAAGAAATCTCTGAGCAATATTTTTTTTTCTTAACTGATCTGTTTATTTTCCTCTTTACTTCAGCAAGAATATGCCTAATCAAAAAAAAAAACAAAAAAAAAAAACATTTTGTATAATATAACACTTTTTAATTCAAAGTGGTGCTACCAAAAATGTTTGTAACCTTTCTAATCCGAACTCCAGTGATTGATTTCTTTTGAATGTCTCATCTCTTCATGTCTCACTGCAACCTTTATAATAAGCACCGTTGCACTAAAAACACAGCC
The DNA here is from genome assembly GCF_965113295.1 of Leuciscus leuciscus. Classification (NCBI taxonomy): domain Eukaryota; kingdom Metazoa; phylum Chordata; class Actinopteri; order Cypriniformes; family Leuciscidae; genus Leuciscus; species Leuciscus leuciscus. Next base: position 22,732,292 of record NC_138728.1, on the reverse strand, counting down.
ATCACACCAAAGTGATCAACGACAGAGATCTTGAGTATCAATTTATCCTGACAGGCCCTAAATGGAATTACGGAGACCGGCACTGAAATATTATATTGACTTTATTAAAATGTATTAAGAGGGTGTCATGCAAGGCCTGGTAAATTAAAATTTTCTTTGAGCTATTGACAATGATGAAGAAGAATGCTTCCAGAAAGCTATTATGGCTGGTGTGATGGCAGTGACAGCTGTGGTTATAGCCAGGCCCGTGTGGCAATCACACTGGACAGGTGGGAGGAAACAGGCCATGAAATACTGACAAAGAGATGTCATCAAAGACCCTGTCACCATGTCTGCACAGGCATGCTTTTGGACACATTTGGAAATGGGTTGTGATAGTTTTTAGGGAAATGGGTCATTATCATTGTACAGTAGGTACTTCTGAAAGAATAGTCTTTAATCTTATTGCATACTAATGTTGCAAACCACATTAAGCTACAAAAAAGTACCATAAATATCCGATGAGTAATTTATATGTGATCCGTAATCCGGTGAGCACTTATAGGCCAAGTCTGAAGCCATGCTACAGCTTTGTGTGATAAAAAGGCCAAAATGTACATTCACTAAATATGTCTAAAATTCTGTCAATTGAATTCCCTCTGGCTCATACTGTATGTTACATAATTAATTTTAATGGTTTGATAAGATATTTGTATGATTTCTACAGTGCGTAACATGCGTTGTAACGGCAGCACACCTTTGATTCAGTTTGTTTTCACATTTACATATTTCTGAATATTTTTGACCATTAAAGATTGCCATTCAAAGCTAATATAATGCAACACATGGGTGTGCTATGTGAGCATATCATAGTCATCATAGTCATCAAAGTCATAAAGTCATATAACAGTTTAAAATATTAAAGGGGTCATATAATGCCATTTTTGTACAAGCTAATATGCTTCTTTATGGTCTAAATTAAAAGTTTGTAATATACTTTAATAAAAAATTATCATTAGTATTGTAAGAAAACACTAATTTACCTGGTCAAAAACAGCTCTGTTTTCAGCACGCCGTTTCAGTGCATGTGTCTTTTAATGATAATGAGCTTTGCTCACCCCACCCCTCTGTTCTGTGCGTTCACCGTTTTTAATAATAACACAATAACCATAAGTTCATTATAAACGTGGGATTATGAATTATATTGAGAACGTCGTACATAGAAAATGTACATAATGTACCCTGAGTGTAAACAGCTGCATTCATCGTGAACGTGCAAGCGATTTGCAAAGATTAATATAAAGGTTAATAAAACGTTTCACTCACTTCAGTTCTTCTGGAGGTGTAGCAACACGAATAGTTGGTACGGATCCTTTTTCCAGAAGCAGCTTTTAGCAAAACCAGCTTTATACTGACCCTCGTTTGTAAAGCAGTCTCTGGTGTGTGAAATGATTCGCGCAAACATGAAAGCATTGACGTTGATAATGGGGAATATTCCCTTCGAAAACAAACTCAGCCACTGCGTCTTCAGCTGTACGGATTTAGGAACATCAACATGACTGCTGTGATCGTTATTACACCCAAGAACAGAACACCACAATCGTTAGACGCCATTTTGCTCACAGACAGTCAGAGACAGTGCTCCAGCGGGGAGGGGCGTCGATATTGTGACGTCACAAAATCGAACAGCTCAATTTGAGAGAGGGGAAAACATATAATAAGATAAAAAAAAAAACACTGGATGGATTTTTATAATTTTATGATGGTTGTGTACAGGCACTGCCAACACACATTTCAGTACAATTAACTTGTAAAAGTGCATGTACCATTATATGACCCCTTTAAGTAGAAAAATATTTTAGTGCTGGTAATGGGATTATTTAAAGTATACGAAAATAAACTTTCTCCCCCGAGAAAATTTTGATTTCTCGGACCTACATATGTGCATTTTAAGGTGTTTGAAGGCCAACATTTTTTGATAACAATAGCTTTAAAAGCATGTCAGTGGGCAGTAGCATAAATTATTTGTCAAGCAGATAACAGATTCTTAAACATGAGAATGAGGATAAATGTTGAAATGAATGATCCACACTAGAAAATGGAAATGCAAAATGTTTCTGCTTATTGTTGACAATACACAATCACATATTCCAAACAGGAATGGCCTTAAATGAGAAATCTTTCAAGGATTATTTTGCATAGATGTAAACTTTTTAGCATTAAAGATTGGTTTCAGCAACTTGTTTCTTTCTTGAGTTAATCAATGTTTTTGGCACTATTAAATCAGTTCAATTAAATTTCAATTGTTCACTCATAAAGACAGTCACTTGTCACCACCTACTGGCTTAATGATGCAAGTTGTGCAAACTCAGACAAGCGGAGTGATACAAACGGTGAAAAGGCTGATGCTGGTGAAATATTCGAACACATTCGAGGACCTTATATATAGGCTACATATCAGAGTTAAATAGGAATACATTGTAATAATGTTAATCAAGCAGACTAAATCACACGACTGAGCAGCAATATTTAAGCTCATTATACAAAGGAAATAATACAGATCTAGACAAATTGGGTTGCTTATAGTTAAAAGAATGTCATGAACGATCATTTAGGCTAGATGTAGGCCTATTTTTCACATTTTTGGTCACAAAATATTTAGTCAGTTTTGATGACTTTGCAATATTGATAAAATGTTAGAATATTAATAATGAAAATTGAGTAGGGCTACGCTAAAATGTGTAACATTTATGTAGCCTACAAAGGAATACAAAAGCCCTGACAGAGTACTGACGCAGCTTTAATCTCCCTTTTGGTTATTTCAATACTTAATTGACGACAGAACACGACGCTACATGCTAGTAGTTTATTTTGAGTGATACAGGGCGCGCCGCATTTGCGTGATTGAAGAGTGCGCGCCGCGAACAAACGGCTGGCACGACGTGACGTAAGTAGGCTAAGTTAGTTTTTCTGAGATTTACTGACATATAGCCTGACAACATCTGGTCTGACAGAAGACTGTGCGGCGGTGCTGACTGCGTTATTTTTTTTGAAACCGGTGTGGCGCGCTCGCCCCCGAAGTTCATCTGTGAGAAACTTGAAACCGGTGCTTGAACTTGAACTCAGGTGACTCATTAACACTCGCGTTACTGGCCACGCCCTGCTCTCACGGCTCGTGGACTCGTGCTGCTTGCCACTTTGCCTATTTTGTGTTTTCTATCACAGGAAAAGTAATTGCTGAGATTTTTGTTTCTGAAGGTTTTTTTTTTTTTTGGGGGGGGAGGAATTGACTCGCGGGGGCGCATCAAACTGTTTTGCGGGCCGGTTACGGCTCGGGGGCCGGACGTTCCCCACCCCTGGTCTAGATGTTGCATTATTGCTGTCACAGTTGTGTTCTGTCTGAGTCTTGTTTTCATTAGTCACATGTCTTCCTTTGTTCTGTTTTCCCACCACTGCTTTGTTTCCACGGTAACCCTCATTAGTTAATCTGTCACACCTGTTTCCTCGTTAGTTTTGTCAGCTGTGTCTCCTTTCCCTGATCTGTTTCCCTATGTATTTAAACCCTGTGTGTTACCTTGTTCATTGTCTGATCTCTGTTGTATTAAAGCTGCCGTCGGCAACGTTTTTTTTAATCATATTCAGTGAAATCGACACTATAATCTGACAGAACAACATAAATAAAGTGGTTTTAGAAAAAAAAAACTAGCTTCTAACTCCACCAGGAGCGTGTTATTTGTTTTGCAAAAATCCACCGCTCCCGGATCATCGGGTCCAATCAGCACTGGGGGGTGTGAGAGATCTGACTGTCAATCACAGGTCGTGCACACGCCACAGATCCCACTCCCCCCTCGCGCTGAGTCGCGCACGTTAATATCACATGCACACGCCTGAAGTTCGCAGGTGTGTTGGATTGTAGGACGCGTGATGGCGGAGAGAAAATCTACTAACAAGCTCACAATCTACTAACGGTTATTGCTATCTATGGGTAGATTAGCCAGGGCAGCCTACCTCCGAGTCCATGGTATTGATCGATGCTGAAGAGACGGACGCGTTCACAGAAAACATGGTGCACACGCACTGATGAGCACGAACTCGATGGGAGGGTGCTCGCTGGTAGTGGGGGAGGGGCATGAGAGTTGTAAACATTCAAAATTTTGGCTAAGTCGACTCAATCTGCCAGACTTGCCGACTGCAGCTTTAAGTGTGTGTGAACCTTTTGCCCATCTTCTATGTAGTGATGGGCAGATCGAGGCTTCGTGAAACAATGAAACAGTTGAAGCAAATGTGCCATATTGTGTTGAGGCTTCGAAACAATCCGACACCCGTCTCAACGGTGACATCTAGTGGTCACTTGCAGGTGTTGATCTGAAACAACCTTGACAACGAGCCATTAAAAAATTTGTTTGTTTTTTATTATTGTATTTTATTATTGTGAAGCTTGTAACCTGTAGGCTCCTCATTGTGCTTAATGTTATTTTGGTCATGAAAAATGAATATTAATAAAAGAAATCAAGCCACAATGTCTCACTTTTTTATAGATTTTTATTAAAAAATATTAATTTCTGTGCTGTGGAAGGACTTAACCTACTTCTTTTTGTACAGATAATTTCTCCAGCCTTTGAAAGAATCGTCTCACAAGGGACACTTGTTGCTGGCATGCAAAGATATTTTTTTAGCAAAGACATACAAATGAGGAAAAATGCTCTTTCCAGTAAGTTAGGGGATCATGAGTTCTGGGCAAAAAACGCATCGTTGAGGTATTTGTTCACTTCCACTGTGGCACCAGCTGTAGCATTGTGTATCATCTGGGTTTCACGGATACGATTATCAAAAAGTTCCCATAAACTGTCCTGTGTTTCTACTGATGATGATGATGATGATGATGATGGGCCTGATGTTGACATTTGTGGCTCTGAATGAAAATGAAAACAGCAATTGGTAACAAATCCTAAACTGACGGCATATATGAAGTATAAAATACATGAATCACATCACATAACATAACATAGACTGACATAGCAGGCCTAGTACAGGGGGGATGCTACCATCCTCTGCACCCTGCAAAATGGCAGGATGTTCCTCAAATGGCGCATCATGGATGATGTATTGTTGCAGTAGGCTAGCTGCCGATCACAATACATACATCTCACTTTATTTGGGGTTTCCAAATGTAAATGCTTCCACACCACAGATGTACGGCATCTCTTCTGTTGAGCCTCCATTTTTATCTATCTATCTATCTATCTATCTATCTATCTATCTATCTATCTATCTATCTATCTATATGCATCTATTAATGTGTCACTATATGTATACTCTGTCTCTAGCCTATCAGTCAATGTGTAAATTTAAATGTAAGCCCAAATATAACTAAACAAATCGCACTATAAATGTCACTATATCACCAAAAATCTGCTATCTCAAAAACCCACGAGGTCAAGATGCGTTGACTTCACTTTTATACAGATGTGCGATTGTGTGGTCTGTTCCCGACCCTGTCAATCAAACACGGATTCGGCGGATGCCACCTGTCGAAACACTTGTGAAACACTCCGAAGCTTCAATTAGCCGTAGTCACGTGACATGGGTGTTTTGAATCACGCTTCGGATCAGTGATTCGAAACATCTGCGCTTCGGGATCTCGCAAAGCTTCTGAATGTTAGTTTCGCGTCAGCCATCCCTACTTCTATGTACCTGTATGAATTATATTGTGAGTAAAGTTTGCATTGGAATTTTTTATTCTCCTTCGTTTTCTTCTGCCTGCACCACACAGTGACAGAAGATCGGACCGCCCAAAATGGACGATAGGGTCAAAACTTTTTTTCATTTACCAAGGACATTTGCTGCCTTGCTGTCACTAGCACCCTCGACGACGAGAGCCTGAATACCTTGTTCCGGATCGGGATCACATTCAACCTCCCTGACACCACCGGACTGGACTAGAGGGATGGCCGCCTCGCCGCCTCGCCGCCTTAGCCCTCATCCAAGACTGCTTCCGCTTCACTGCCTGAGCCCTCAACCAGGATGGCGGCCGTCATGCCAATACCTGCTCCCGTTCTGTTCCTGCCCCTAGAACTGTATCTGTTCCCGAGCCTGTATCTGAATATGTTCCAGAGCTCGAGTCTGTTCCCGTGCCAGAGCCTGTTCCCGAACCTGAGCCTGAATCTGTTCCCGAACCAGAATTGGTTCCTGAATTCCCACCCAGCCTCCCTCTGCCACCTCTCAACCCGTCTTCCGCCACTGCCTGTCAGCCCCTCAGCTCATCAAACCACCTTCGGGGAGTTGGGGTCGTTGTAGGTCTGCCAGCCTGTGGCTCCAGCCTGGTCTCTGCCTCCGACCTCCGACCAGGACTCTACCTCGGCCCGTTGATCCATCAGCCTGCACCTCAGTCGCCAGAGCCAGCGGCTATGCCATGTCCCGCCAGATCTTCTGCGTTGCCTGGGGTCGTCGGCTCTCTGGCTCCACCCTGGTCTCCTCTCCTACCTGCTTCGCCCCCGTCAGTTGGCCCCCTGAAGTCGTCAGCCCTGCCTCCACCATGGCTCCTCCCCTCCGTCGTCTCAGCCCTGGCTGCCTGCACAGCCTGCTCCGCCCTGGCCGACTGCACCGTCTGCTCCACCCTGGTCCCTCCTGCTCCACCCTGGTCCCTCCTGCCTTCTGTCGGCCCTTCACCTACTCTTTGTTCCCCTCCTGAGACCCCTCCCTTCGCAGTTGGTCCATCAATGGCGCGAGGAGAGGAGAGGAGAGGGAGGAGAGGGAGAGGGCGCCTTGCGGAGAGGGGAGAGTACTGTCACAGTTGTGTTCTGTCTGAGTAACCCTCAGTTATCTGTCACACCTGTTTCCTCGTCTTGTCAGCCGTGTCTTGTTTCCCTGATATGTTTCCCTATGTATTTAAGCCCTGTGTGTTACCTTGTTCATTGTCCAATCTCCATCGTATTAAGTGTGTGAACCTTCTGCCTGTCTATGTACCTGTATGAATTATACTGTGAATGAAAGTTTGCATTGGAACTTTTGATTCTCCTTCATCTTCTGCCTACACCACACCGTGACAATTGCATTATTATTGTTGAATTATCCAAGGTACAATATGTAACTCTAGCGGTTAAAAAACAACAAAGCTGCTTGCATTTGTTTGACTGTGGTGACTGAAAATGACTGTGCGGATGCATAATGTTCTTTCTCATAAAAAAAAAAAAAAGTTTATTCTACTGCTCATTAAACATTAACTACTAGTTTTAAGAGATATAACCAGTTTAGATGGATGATCTCAAGCTGACTAGCTGAAGACGTTACTGTAGCTATACCCAACACATGCCTGTGCAGCAGGGCAACTGGGTGACCGCGAGACGCTGTAAGTCACGGAACAAAACACTGTTCTTCTGTTCCGATTACCATAACCAATAGATTCTCCCCACTCAGTGAAACACCCACTGTGAATCCTGTTGAATGTGCCCTAGTTATTAGTGATTCTATTACATGGAACGTGAAAATAGAGACAACAGCCACAATAGTCACATGTTTGCTGGGAGCCAGAGCGCCTGACATCAAAGCTAATTTAAAAGTGCTGGCTAATGCTAATCGTAAATTCTCTAAGATTATTCACGTCGGCACTAATGATGTTCGATTTCGCCAGTCGGAGATCACTAAAATAAACGTTTGGTGTGTGAACGAGTACGATATCAGGCACTAATTTGCTCTGTTCGCCGGAGTGATGCGATACTTAGTAGACTGTCCTCACTCAATGGCTGTCTGTCTAAGTGGTGTCTGCAAAATAATATAGAATTCATAGACAATTGGAAAAGTTTTTGGGGCAGACCTGACCTGTTGAAAAGAGATGGTATTCATCCTTCCTGAGATGGTGCTGCTCTTCTCTTTAGTAATATGGCACATATTCTTGGGGCTCAAACATGAAATGGGGCTCAGGTCAAGAAGCAGACAGACTGGCTAAACCGACTGTCTGCTAGCTGTCTCACGTCACTGAGGTCAGATAAATCCCATCACATAGAGACGCTTTCACCTAGATATCATTATATAGAGACTGTGTCTGTCCCCCAAATTCCCCGAATTAGGAAATACAAAAAACTCCCAAACCCATTTAAGGGTAAAAATGTAATTGATGTTCAACAAATAAAAAAAACAGATATAATACAGATGAACAAATGATAATCCTCGGGTTGCTGAATATTCGATCCCTTACTTCAAAAGCACTTACTGTTAATGATATGATTACATATTATAACCTTGATGTGCTGTGTTTGACAGAAACCTGGCTAAAACGAGACGATTATATTACTTTAAATGAGTCCACCCCCTAAGATTACTGTTATAAACTTGAGCCTCACCTGAAAGGTAAAGGGGAGGTGTTGCTGTAATTTATAGTAATATCTTCAGAATTACTGAGTGTAAATGATTAATCATGTTTGAGATTTGTGCTGGCTACTGTATACAGGCCACCAGGGCACCATACAGACTTTATCAAAGAATTTGCTGATTTTCTATCAGAGTTAGTACTGGCTGCAGATAAAGTCCTAATTGTTTTAATGTACAGTAGATAACGAAAAAGATGCATTGGGATTGGCATCTAAATACATTCTAAACTCTTTTGAAAACTCATTGTCATACTCTAGATCTAATATTATCACATGGAATCAATGTTGATGCCGTTGAAATTCTACAGCAGAGCGATGACATCTCAGATCATTATCTGACTAGTCTTGTGTTTACTCCATCTAGCCAAGGTTGCAAAGCCGACTCCGTGTTACAAATATGTTAGACCTATCACTTCTACCAGTAAAGATTGCTTTATTAATAATATTCTTGATCAGTTTCATCTCCTCAGCATCCCAGATAGCTTAGAAGAACTCGATATTACGACAGAAACTTTTGACTCTCTCTTTTCATCACTTTAGACACAGTTGCTCCTTTGCACTTAAAGAAGATTGAAGAAAATAGTCCAACGCCATGATACAACGAGCAAACTCGAGCCCTTAAGAGATCAGCCAGAAAAATGGAGCGCAACTGGAAGAAAACAAAACAGAGTTTTTTTCCGCATTTCATGGAAAGAGCACGATTGCGTACAGAGAGGCATTAAAAGCTGCTAGATCTGCTTATGTTTCAACCCTACTAGAAAGAAAATAAACAAAACCCTAGGTATTTATTTGAAACAGTGGCTAAATTAACGAAAAATAAAGCTTCAACCCCAGATGTTTCCAAGCAGAACAGCAGTAATGACTTTATGAACTTCTTTACTTACAAGATTGATAATATCAGGGAGAAAATTATAACTATGCAACCGTCTACAACAGTATCGCATTAGGCAGTGCATTGTAGTCTCCTTGAGGATAAATTTGATTCATTCATTGCTATAGGAGAGGAAGAATTTTCTAAACTCGTTAAATCATCTAAATTGACAACATGAATGCTAGACCCTATACCACCTAAGCTATTGAAAGAGATGCTTCCAGAGATCATTAATTCATCTTTGTCATTAGGATACGTACCAAAAACTTTTAAGCTGGCTATGATTAAAACGCTTGTTAAAAAAAAAACACAGCTTGATACTACAGAATTAGTCAATTACAGGCCGATCTCGAATCTACCTTTTATGTCAAAGATTCTAGAAAAGGCAGTGTCCTCACAAATATGTTCATTTTTAGAAATAAATTGTATCTGCGAGGATTTTCAGTCAGGATTTAGACCGCGCCATAGTACTGAGACAGCTCTCATTAGAATCACAAATGATTTGCTCTTATCATCCGATCGTGGTTGTATCTCTCTATTAGTGTGACTTGATCTTAGTGCTGCATTTGATACTATTGACCAAAACATTCTTTTAAATAGAATCGAAAATGATGTTGGCATTAGTGGAATTGCATTAGCGTGGTTTAAATCATACTTATCTGACCGTTATCAGTTTGTAGCAGTAAATGAAGAGATGTCTTCATCGATCAAAAGTTCAGTCGGGCATTCCATAAGGCTCAGTACTAGGACCGTTGCTGTTCACTCTGTACATGCTACCCTTAGGATATATCATTAGGAAGCATGGCATTAGTTTTATGCTTATGATAAGCAGCTCTATATTTCTTCACGCCCTGACGAAATTTACCAATTCACAAAATTAACGGAATGCATAGCTGAAAGAAAAAACTGGATGACTAGTAATTTCCTACTACTTAATTCTGAAAAAACAGTAATTATTGGACAAAAAAAGTCCTCCCGTTATAACCTAGAAAACTGTCTAGCACCTGATGGCTGCTCTGTCAAGTCTTCGTCGTCGGTTAGGAACCTGGGTGTGCTCTTTGATACCAATATTTCATTTGAAAGTCACGTGTCTAGTATCTGTAAAACCACATTTTTCCATTGTAAAAATATATTTAAATTACTTAATATGCTATCAATGACAAATGTGGTACAATTAGTTAATGCGTTCATGACATCAAGGCTAGATTATTGTAATGCTATTATGGGTGGTTGCCCTGCACGCTTAATAAACAAAGTCCAGTTTGTCCAAAACCAAGAGTTCTTACCAGAACCAGTAAGTATGACCATATCAGCCCGGTTCTGTCAACACTGCATTGGCTCCCTATTAAACATTGTATACATTTTCACGAGTTCACACTTACAAATAAGTCAGATGGAATAAATGCGCATTTGGCGTGCTGTCCGAGGAGAGGGCTCCGGGCTCGGTATTCGGCCCGAACCCAGAGTACTCCCCCCGTATTCCTGGCTGTGAAAGAACAAGCCAAGAGTGAGGAGTTGGGGTGGTGGAGGGATGCTGAAAACTGTCAAGGAATGTTAGGTGAGTTGACAGAGTGAATATATATATGCTTCCTCTCATGCTGATAGGGTAGACATGGTAATTGTTTGATGACGAGTTGATTGATTGATTGATTATTTGAACGTGCTCCTCCCGAACTTTGTTTATAAAACATCATTAAAAATATGGCTGATTACTTACCCAATGGTTTAGCTCCCCAGTACTTGAGCAAGCTCTTAACGCATTATAGTCCTTCATGTCAAAATTCCGGCCAGTTGATAATACCTAGAGTATCAAAATCGACTGCTGGCGGTAGATCGTTTTCCTATTTAGCACCAAAACTTTGGAACAGTCTTCCTAACATTGTCCGGGAAGCAGACACACTCTTGTCAGTTCAAATCTAGACTAAAAACACATCTCTTTGATCTAGCATACACATAACACATTATAGACTTCTATAATTCAATGTTAGGCTGCATAGATTAGGTCAGCCGGAACCGGGAACACTTCCCATAAATCCTGATGTACTTGTTACATCATAAGAAGGATGGCATCATCTCTCTGTTTATCACGAGGTTTACCGCAGTCCGCCGGATCCATGCCGTATCCAGATCTGATGAAGGACCTGCGCCTAGACACGACAACAACTCAGTCCTGAAGTGTCAACTAGTCTCTCCCCTGTGAAGGCCTCCTTCCCTTCACCTCTGTACAGATAAAACGTTGTCAGGATAATTCCTGTTCACTTGGCTACGCGGAAGTGATAAATAATTCTTTATTATACATTTTTAAGGCCTGACAAGTAGTTTGTTGGGGGTTGGTTTGTAAAGAAGGACTACACGCCTGTGCACATATATATTCAAACGGACATACCTATATACTAAACACGTGATGCGCATGTGCACGGCGTCTGCGTTTTTGCGGGTTTGCGTTTTTGAGGTTTGCGCAGAGATAACCTTTTAAAAAAAAAAATTATTCAAGGCTCGCACCTTGGAATCTATTTCAGGGTTTGCGTTCTCGAGCCACCAGGCACTGTTTTTTTGCGGATGAGCACGCCGGAGCACATTGAGTGTTTTCTGTTAGAATGGTGTTGTGTAAGCGGCCCCTAAGTTAATAACTAATGATCTTTGCAACGGAATTGAATAAATCAATCAAAACTAACTTTAGCTGGACACTAACTTTATTCTAGAGCTGCTGCAAAGCCAAAACAATCTCTGTTACTGTAATTTCCTATTATCACTGTAAAGCTGCTTTGAAACAATCTATATTGTTAAAAGCGCTATATAAATGAAGGTGACTTGACTTTATTTACAAATATGACGAAACACGAACAGATGAGTGATGTATGTACGCAAATTCCCATGAAATCCATCCGACAGATGTAAAATAAACACTTATAATAGGTTTACAATAGTGAATCAGGGTAAAATCATCTTTGATCAACAAAATTACACATTTTAAACATTTTTTTCTTTGAAAAAAAATGTCTTCATTCCTTAAAATAGCTTGAATGTAACTCTACACCCTTGCCTCATTTAGTATACGTGGTTCTATGAATATGCAACTTTGCCCTGCCTCACACCAGCTCAGAGATCAATCAATCAATCAAATTTAATTTTTATAGCGCCTTACAACAGCCAAAAGGTGCACAAGGCGCTTTCCAGTAAAAGCATCAATAGACAACAGAAAATAAAACACAAATATACATATAAAAAATAGCAGTCGAGTCAGAGGTTACGTGTTAAAAGCTTGTCTGAACAGATGTGTTTTCAACTGCGATTTGAAAACACTCAACAGGGTGATGCTTCGTAGGAGTGTTGGTAAAGCGTTCCACAGATTAGGGCCCTGGACGGCAAATGACCGGGCTCCAAACTTTTTATATTTGAATTTGGGAATGATCAGAGAGATGTGTTCAGAGGAGCGGAGAGTTATGGGTGGTTGTTAGACCATTACTAAATCGGCGAGGTAGACCGGGGCCAGACCATTGATGGCCTTGAACACGAACAGCAGGACCTTATACTCCACCCTAAACCGCACCGGGAGCCAGTGGAGCGAGCGGAGGACTGGGGTGATGTGTGAGCGTATGGAGGTGTTGGTGAGGAGACGTGCTGCCGCGTTTTGAACCAGTTGAAGCCGATTAAGGAGTGATTGATTATGTCCAGTGTAGAGGGCATTGCAGTAGTCTATCCTCGAGCTGATAAAGGCATGAATGGCTTTTTCAAGGTCAGCTCGGGACAAGAATGGTTTGACCTTACTGAGAAGCCTTAGCTGGTAAAAGCTTGCCTTAACAACTGCACTAATCTGTTTGTCATACTGCAAATTTTTGTCAAAAATAACACCCAAGTTACACACAGTGGGTGCAAACTGAGGTGTTAGAGGACCAAAACTGAGATAACTGTTGGGTGAGTCAGGGCTGAACAGGATGTACTCAGTCTTTCCTTCATTCAAATGAAGGAAATTCTGGGAAAGCCACTGCTTGATGTCCTTAAGGCAGTTATAAAGGGGGTCCAGCGCAGAACGATTGTTCAGAATCACAGGAAGGTAGATCTGGAGGTCGTCTGCATAGAAATGAAAATGAACGTTATTATTGGAGATGAGTTGTCCAAGTGGCAGCATATAGAGAGAGAACAGAACAGGACCAAGAATGGATCCTTGAGGCACCGGATGATAGAGGGGCAGATGAGGAGGAAAAGTCGTCGAGCATTACTGAAAAAGTTCTGTTAGTGAGATATGAGGAGAACCAATTGAGCACTGCGCCCTGCAAACCAACAAAATGTTGAAGACGGGAGATGAGGATGGCATGATCCACGGTGTCAAATGCAGCGGTAAGGTCCAGTAGTACCAAAACCACAGAGCTTTTACTATCCAGAGCTCCAAGAATGTCATCATGGACCCTCAGTAATGCTGATTCAGTGCTATGTCTAGACCTGAAACCGGATTGAAATTTATCACTAATGACGTGCAGTTGTAGGTGAGACTGAAGCTGGGACAAAACAAGCTTCTCCATCAACTTAGACAGAAGTGACAGGTGAGATATTGGTCGAAAATTGGACAGTATGGTGGGATCTAGGTTGGGTTTCTTGAGCAGCGGTCTAACAATAGCGTGTTTGAGAGCAGTGGGAACAGTCCACAAACTAAGACAGCTGTTTATGAAGGAGACATGAAAAGGACCTACGATGTCAATAGCCTCTTTCAAAATCTTGGCAGGAACAGCGTCTAGAGGGCAGGTGGTAGGCTTCAGCTCATGGACAGCTTTTTTGAGGTCCTCCAGAGTAACTGCATCAAAGTTCTCCTGCACGCATTGCGTCGCTCGGGAGGAAAAGGCAACAGCAGGAGCTTGTGTGAAAGTTTGCCTAACAGACGAAACCTTGTCCAAAAAGTATTGTTTGAATGCATTGCATGTATTTTCTGATACATCATTCAAAACAACAGACACCGGATTTATGACAGAATTAATAGTGCTGAACAGGATTCCAGGGCGGTGGCTATTGCTATTGATGAGATTAGAAAGGTACTGTCCTTTAGCTTCCTTCACTGCTCTCTGATAGGTGGCAAGACTGTCTCTAAACATCTCCAGTGACACCTGCAGCCTATCCTTCTTCCATTTTCGCTCAGCCTTTCTACACTGGCGCCTGAGGGCCCAAGTTGGATCATTGAGCCAGGGGTCCAATGGACCTTTGGTCGTCTTTACCTTGTAGGGCGCAACAGAGTCCATAATCTGGGAGCAGATGGTGTGGAAGGAGGAGAGGAGAAGGTCAGGACATAGAGGCGATGCCAATTCAGCAGTGGAGACGATGTCAGAAACAGAGAAGGCAGCAACAAAGTTATCAACTGTAGATGGAGTAATAATGCGACGACGATGGGGGGCAGTGGACGAGGGAGCAGGAGGAACAGTGCAGATGTCAAACTGTATGAGAGAGTGGTCAGAGATGGGAAAATCCAGAACCTCACAGGTTGACACTATCACCCCACGAGAGATAATAAGGTCAAGGGTGTGACCTAACCTATGAGTGGGACGGGATATGGACTGGGTAAGGTCCAATGAATCTAAAAGTGCCTTAAAATCATTAGCAGGTTTATCAGAGGGGCAGCAAACGTGAATGTTAAAATCACCACAGATTAGAATATTATCAAACTTTGCCAGAAACTCTGTCAGAAACTCTGAAAACTCATTTAAAAAATCCTTATTTAGCTTTGGTGGCCGGTAGATTACTGCACATAAGATAGGACAGGGTAGTGTGAGCACAAATGCTTGTAACTCAAAGCTGGAATACTCTCTAGTGGACAGCTGGCGGCATATCAAGGACTGTCTGTGTGTAGCAAGCGGCAACCTCCCCGTCTCTCTCTTGAAACCAACACGGAAGTGAGTTAAACTGCAATTCATTGAGTGGCCGCTTGAGGCTGGCTGCAGAAGTGAGTCAAATCTATATCTCCCCCATGTTAAAATTACCAACTTTACAGCAGAAAAAAACATGTTTACAGCCTGGATCTCTATGTGGCTTTGGTCTATACAGCTAATTTTGCCCTTCATAACAACTGTGAGGGGGGTGTATTTTTTTTATAACTCATCCGTTTAGTTGATTAATATTTAAAGTTCTGCATAATTAAGGGTGTGTCCACTTTTGAGTGACAGGTGGATTCCCGCTGATGTCAATGCTAGCCGTTTGTTTGCTGTTAGCCGCGTCACTACTCACTTCACTTCAGCAAATTTTAGCTGCTGAACTTGCCATCTCTGCAGTGTTTGTGCTTTTTTTCGGGATTATTTCATACAATTTAATACACCCATTACTTCGCCCATGGCTTAGGATTCCGTCGTTGTCGTCGAGTATCGTTCGAGAGAACAACCAGCGCTGTATTTCAGTTGTTTTCCTCTTTGAACATGCACTAGTAATGGATGTCTGACAATTTCGTTGGTTTTTGGAGTTTTCAGATTTAAAAACGTCTATAGATATAAAGGCTCGTTTGTTCTGCTCTCACGGAACAGATAGATTATAATATGCTTATGTACCGTCAGATGAAATCCTGCAGGTGTCGGCGCTTTCTCCGTCCGTGCAATAAATGCACATTCTTGAATGAGCGCGGATTTTCTTGCCCATTTACTTGAACTTCATACGCAATATATCTATGGTTTAACCCATTTGAGAGGCGGCCAAAATCAGAATTTAAAATGGACTGAATAAGCTCTCTACGAACTTGACGAGCGATGCCGCGCTGACGGACCATAGACTATAAAAAAAGAGTGACTGACATGTAACTGTTATGCACATAAATCACTGTCACACACACTCTCTCAGATTAATAAAGTTACAGCATAATACATTTTCAACCAACAGAATAGTACAGAATCACGATACACAGTCTCACTTGTAACCATGTCTTTTAATAATATTTCGAAGGGCAAAAACAGGAACTTTTCATTGGCTTTACATCATCAACTGTCACTTTAGCGCGAGGCCCTGTGCAGTCGCAGACTTAGTACTTTCCATAGGGTACTTTCAGTAGCATATAGCATTACCTCCCAAGCCTGAGCTAACTCGATTACGTCGAGCGGTGAGCCGCGAGCGTGGTTTCATAGCCAGGCTCCTCCAGCTTCACCCACGCCCCGCCTCTTTGCCCATTTTCTGTTATCCGAGAGTGACGCGAGGCCAAAAATGCTCTTCAGAAACCTACGGGTGACGTCACGGACACTACGTCCATATTTTTTACAGTCTATGGTGTGTAGTAGCTATCCCACCGCCCCTACCCGTTTGCCGCGGGGTGTTTAGGTAAAGATAGCCAGAAGGGAGGAGTTCCGAAAAGGCACTGACGTCACCTGGGGGAAGCCAGGTTTCGGTGAGGAAAAACAAATCCAGATTGTGAGAGGAGATGACATCATTGAGGACAAATGTTTTGTTATTGAGCGATCTGGTGTTACATAATGCCATGCGGAACGTGGTCGAGTTGACAGGCGGCGATGTCACACAAGGAATTGGACGGAGGTTTCCTTGGACGCAACCCCGGGTAACGTTAGATGTTTTGACGCGGCGGGGACACAGAAATGGAACGCCAGTGTTGGAATTAACCGGCCGAAGCCATCGGTAGCATTCCCACGATCTTCTAGCACTGCCAAGTCCTGATTGATTTCCAGTCCTCGGCGACAGAGAATCCAGGTGAGTCCTCAGCCTGACATGAAACCCCCTTCTCCGACCGCGTCTTCTGCGACGCTTACTGCCTGGTAGCAGACAGACAGGGCGTCTCAGGTAAGAAGGAATTAATGTCAACAGTGGCGGTGGTGGTTTGAAGGACTGAGCATTTAGGAGGCGATTAGTTGTAAAACGCAATTCCAGCAGCGTAGTGCGATCATAAACAATAATCGGCGAGACGGTAGCAAAAACAAACATGAAAAAACAGAGAAGCAAGTGTCAGGCCAAACATAGCGGCGCCATCTTCGCAGGCCACAAGAGATCCACTTATTGACGATCACATGTTGACCTGATAGGTTACAAGGTTGTTTGTGACGTCAGAAACACCAGCGGTTTCAAGCCGCGCTTTTGAGACTGTCTTTGGTTCACTGCAGTTTTAAGGAGAAAATACTCAGCAATAGTGCTGACTTATGATTTTGCACATGGTTTCGTCTTAAAGCATATTAAAAACACCATATAGACATATAAACAACATTAAAATCCTGATTTTCACCACAAAGGGACTTTAAGTAAATTTTAAATGATAATAATGTTCTTACAATTGTTATGTTGCTTGAAATATTATATAAAGTAAATAATTGTATTATTATTATTATCAATGTCATCAAATAAATCTAGTGGCATTTGTTTAGCCTGCAATATATTGTGCATTTTGATTTAACTGATTTCATTCACCGCAACCCTACAGTACATATGTAGGAAGTAGTTTGGAAAATGGAGCTGAGTAGGAGGCTTTTCTCATGGCCAGATAGATATAGCAGGAGTGGGATATAGCAGCAGCGGAGCAAAAGAGAGAGCCGCCTGCTATGACACAAATTATTTTAAGTGTGAGAAAATCACAGAATTTTTCAGAAAGAAATTCTAAAACATATATGGAAAATTTGTTTCCATAAAAGTTCTGGCATTGTGAAATTTTGTTTATTCACTCTGCCTGAGCTTCCCCATGTTCTGTGTGTTCATTCACATATACAGACAGTCCTTTAAAGATAAAGTGACATAATTATATGATTTTCAATTAACTATTTGCTAAACTCCAATATGAACAAAATAATTAATCGTATGGGCAATATGAACAATAAAAACCTGTGATTTATGTGTCATTTAATCATGGCAGTGATACACATCACCAAGCAGTAATTAGGCTTGTCACTAAACCATTTATAACTAAATTGTTATAAATTGAACAAAACATTACAGATTTTGTAACCCTCCATATGGCCACATGACAAATTCATATCTCCAACTTGCAATTAGGCTGTAAGTATCCAGCTTTACCTGAATACACAAAGTACACTTACATAAAGTGGCATACAATGTACCACAAATCTCAACTGCTGTAGCAGGCGCCAAAGTCATAGCTGAAGGGGAATCAAAACAAGTAGCAGCGATTCAGAGGCAAGAAAAGACGTGAATGCAAAAAAACCCCCCAAAAAAACAGAAAAAAAACAACAACAACCAAGGATTAGGGAGGATAAGCGTGTGAAGGGACAGCAGCAGTGTTACCGCTGTGGTTCTGCTAACCACCTTGCAAATGATAAGTCCTGCCCTGCTAAAGACTGCAAATGTAGAATGTGTGGAAAATTCGGACATTTCTCAAAGGTGTGCAAGACAGCATCAAAGTCAGTTAATGAAATATGCTTACCTGAAGTGACAGTACTGTGTGTGAACGATTGCCATACAGATGATGGAGCTCCAGTTGGTACTTTTTCCATAGCTACGCCCACATCTCCTACACAGACTTGTACCATTAGGATGATGGTGGATACAGGGTCTGGTGCATTAATCCTACCGCAGCACATATTCAAAGAATACTTCATGTGTCCTGTCACCACCGAAAGTGCAGCTTCTGACTTACTCAAACTCAAACTATGTGTCATACTCAAACTATCCCCTGAGACCTCTCATTGGACGTGATTTATGTAAAGCACTGGACATTGAGATTAATGTTGGTCACTTGATTGAACCTGCTACTCACTGTGCAATGCTTCAACCATCCACCATTTCACTTGTTTCTGCTGATAGTCCTGTTTCCGTACCAACTGTTGCTGGATTTGGATGCGCCAAAAATGTCACACACAAAGTGAAGATCCGCTCTGGAGTTAAGCCTGTACAACAAAAACTCCATCACTTACCTTTATCAGTGTGGGCAGCAGTGTCAGACAAACTCAAGATGCTAGAGGAGAATGTCATAATTGAGAAGATTGATCCATCTGAGTGTGTTTCTCCTATCGTTGTCACAAAACTAAAGAACAACACAATTCGTATGTGCGTTGATTTAGGGGAACCTAACAAGGCTGTGGTACAAAATAGTGTGGCAGATTTTTTCCTAAACCTAACTACGTACCTGGAACCTAATTACCTGGGGCGTTGAGGCCCATCGAGCTATAAATCGCTTCGAGCTATTTATATCCCGGGAGACCTGAACCGTGCGGCCGACGAGCTGTCTTGGCTTCGGCCTCTCCCTGGAGAATGGAGACTCCATCCCCAGTCGGTTCAGCTGATTTGGGATCAGTTCGGGGACGCACAGGTAGATCTGTTTGCCTCCCACGACTCGTCCCACTGCGACCTGTTTTATTCCCTGACCGAGGGCACGCTCGGCACGGATGCACTGGCGCACAGCTGGCCGCTGGGCCTCTGCAACTATGCGTTTCCCCCAGTGAGCCTTCTTGCGCAGACCCTGCACAAGATCAGGGAGGATGAGGAACAGGTGATTTTGGTTGCCCCGTATTGGCACAACCGGACCTGGTTCCCCGAACTAGTACTCCTCGCGACAGCAGCTCCCTGGCCAATCCCTCTGAGGAAGGACCTCCTTTCTCAGGGACGGGGCACCCTATGGCACCCTCATCCCGATCTTTGGAACCTCCACGTGTGGCTCCTGGACGGGACGAGGCAGGTTTGAGTACCCTACCACCAGCGGTGGTGGCTACCATCACTTCCGCTAGAGCAATGTATAAGAGACATGCCTATGTGTTGAAGTGGAACCTCTTCGTCAACTGGTGTTCTTCCCGTCGTGAAGACCCCACGACATGCCAGATCAGTGTCGTGCTTTCCTTCCTGCAGGAAGGGTTGGAGCGAAGGCTGTCTCCCTCCACCCTGAAAGTGTATGTTGCTGCTATTGCCGCACATCACGATGCAGTTGAAGGTAAGTCTCTGGGAAAGCACGACCTGATCATCAGGTTGCTGAGAGGAGCGAGGAGACTGAATCGGAGGAGGCAGACCCAGCCTTGGCACTGCTCTGTCCAGTACGCGCCCTCCATGCTTACGTAGACAGAACGCAGTGTTTCAGGACCTCAGACCAGCTTTGTCTGTTATGGTGGGAAGCTGAAGGGAAAGGCTCTCTCCAAGCAAAGGTTGTCTCACTGGACAGTGGACGCCATTGCTTTGGCTTACCAGCAGCAAGGTCGACTGTGCCCCCTTGGTGTGAAGGCCCACTCCACTCGGAGTGTGGCCTCCTCTTGGGCTCTAACGTATGGCGCCTTGCTAACAGACATCTGCAGAGCTGCAGGCAGGGCGACACCTAACACATTCGCGAGATTCTACAATCTCCGAGTGGAGCCAGTTTCTTCTCATGTACTCGCTTCAACTAACCGGTACTAGATTCTGCTCAGGTGTCTTCGCTTGCTCGCCATTCCTCTCCAAGGACTGGATACGTGCGATATTCTCCTCAGGTGAGCCTCCCCGCAGGCCCTGAGTTCCTCCAGCGCTGCTGACGCAAACGCCAGAGTTATGCCACTGGCAGCTTTCGCGCTTGGCTAGGTGCCTCCATGTACATGGTAGGGCTTTGACTCCGAACTTCGTTATTCGAATATAATTCGAATATAAAAAAAAAAGAATGATATTCGAACGAATATTAGGCAGCCTTTAATATTCGAACCTGTTATGGGCATTATTTTTGGTAAATGTGTTTGCTTGTAAACATTGTTTTCAATTCAGATTCCGAGGCTTTTTCACGCCTGGTGAAGTTGTGAATCGCGAGCTCATTAACAAGGCTATTATTGGTCATCTGGGCTCCTGTAGGTGACTTTACGCCTGTTTCACACATACTCTGTTTGCAGTGCGTATGCGGTTCGTATTTTTTTCCGTACCCATGTTAACAGGTTAGAGCTTTCACACTGCACACGGTTGCAGTCCGTCGATCCGTTCCAGGTGCGGTGCGTATACAGCAGTGCAGAGATCGTTTCCGCACCGAGTCTATTTCTGCTGTTCTGCAAACGCTGAATTAAAGTGACAGCGCATGTTTCGTGGTCAAAATGAACACAGATTGACCTGAAAATGTAGTAATTTCACCATAAATGTATTTAATTAAATACAAATTTTTTTCACAGTATATCTTTTTACTTTAAGACCGGGGTAAAGCAAGGAAAACGTACTCGGTTACTTTCGTAACCTCGGTTCTCTCTAGAAGAGGGAACGAGTACTTGCGTAAGTATCTTAGGCTAGGGGAAAACCTCTTTTCCTTGAGATATCGAAGCCAAAAATTATCCTTAATTTTGCAATAATGTAAAACACATTGCAGCAGCATGCAGACATGGGCGAGACAGCTCGCGCGCCCATAGGCTGCTCTGCGGCAACTGCACCAGCCTATCGACAGAGGCCCCTCATGACGTCAGAACCAATGAGGGTGCTTCGCGCCCATTACGTCATGTCCCGCCGAAAGCGGGTGGGGCTAGGGCTATAAATACGGCCCAGAGAGGCTGGTTTGGTCAGTTTTTCATCGCAGAAGCGAATCAGAACATGACGCATGCACGGCAAGATACGCAAGTACTCGTTCCCTCTTCTAGAGAGAACCGAGGTTACGTTAGTAACCGAGTACGTTCTCTTACGAGAGGTTCTCTCGTACTTGCGTAAGTATCTTACGCTAGGGGAACACAGTGTAAAACGCCGTGCGTGCTTGAGACATAACACTAAAGTCCCAAGGGCAGGTGCCCGGGGCTCATACAGTGCCTAATCACAAGGGACTCGCAGAGAATCCGGGAAGAGGGGCTAGAATAGCATCATTCCTGTAATATAGAGCTCTGATAAGAGCATATTATATCAAGTGTTCCACACAGCCAGGGCGAACACGGCCTGGACTGATAAATATGGGGGACTTACGCACTGCCCACAGAAGTATACATACGATCAGTGATTGACGCTCTAGCGGTTTCAGCATCCTGAGCCGATAGGATCGGGCGGGCAATACTGAAAATTTAAACCGAGAGCAACCTAGCTTGCAAAGCGGGAACCTCGAGGTTATAAAACCTTATAAATGTAGACGGGGAGGCCCAGCCTGCTGCCATACAGATATCTTGCAAGGCAATCCCACTGGACCAAGCCCACGACGAGGCCATGCCTCTTGTGGAGTGCGCTTTGACACCTATCGGGCATTGCAGGCCCTTGGATGTGTAAGCTAGCGCTATAGCATCAACTATCCATCTGGATAGACTCTGTTTTGACCAGCTAGTCCCTTAGAACATCCGCTGAACAAAACAAAGAGCTGCTCCGTCTGTCTGAAAACAGATGAGCGAGACACATAGGCTCTTAACGCCCTGACCGGGCAAAGGAAGCCTGCGTCCCCTTCCTCTTCGGATACCGGCAGGGCCGACAGGGAGATAACCTGTGCCCTAAACGGTGTGTTGAGGGATTTAGGAACATATCCGTGCTTTGGTTTGAGTATGACTCTCGAGTCATTTGGCCCAAACTCCATACACGTCGCGCTCACTGAGAGCGCTTGCAAATCCCCTATGCGCTTCACTGAAGCGAGAGCCAGAAGAAACACTGTTTTGAAAGACAAGAGTTTCAGGTCTATTGACTGTATTGGCTCGAATGGGGCACCTTTCATGGCTTCCAGAACCGTGGAAAGGTCCCAAACGGGAACTGAGGGTGGTCTGGGAGGGTTCAGCCTCTTAGCTCCTCTAAGGAAGCGAATGACCAGATCGTTCCTTCCTAATGACTGGCCAAGCGGTAGTTCAGCGAACGCTGCTATGGCCGCCACATAAACTTTGAGCGTGGATGGGGTTCTGCCCTTATCCAGAAGCTCTTGTAAAAAGGAGAGAACCTCCGGCACTCCACAGCGTGAGGGCGAAGTGCCACTCGCTGTGCACCAGCTAGTAAACACAGACCATTTTGAGGAATAGAGCCGCCTCGTAGATGGAGCTCTAGCCTGTGTCATCATGTTTAACACTCCCGCTGGGAGGTTAACGGGTACCCGTTGATGGCCCACACATGTAGGGACCAAAGCTCCGGGCGAGGATGCCAGATCGAGCCGTTTGCCTGCGAGAGGAGATCCCTCCTCACCGGTATCGGCCACGGGGCGGTACTTGTCAGCTGCATCAGGACTGGAAACCAGACTTGGTTTGTCTAAAATGGTTGCGACGAGTAGCACTGGGCATCCGCTCTCCCTGATTCGCTCTAACATCTGGGGTAGGAGCGTGACAGGGGGAAACGCATAGAGCGGGCAGCGGGGCCAGGCGTGAGCCAGCGCATCCCTGCTCTTGGAGAAGAATTCCTGACAATGAGCATTCTCTTGAGACGCAAATAGGTCTATTTTCGCTCTGCCAAATGTCCTCCATAGCATTTTGACTGTCTGTGGATGTAAAGACCATTCTCCTGCCGGCAGATTGTTTCTGGACAGTCTGTCTGGTCCCACATTCAGATGGCCGGGCACATGCGCTGCCCTGAGCGAGCGCAGATTGTGCTGGGCCCAGACCAGGAGGCGTTCCGTCAGCCTGTGAAGGATTCTGGATCTGATACCTCCTTGGTGATTTATGTAAGCCACCACTGACATGTTGTCCGAACGGACCAAGACGTGGCGTCTTTTTATCTGGGGACAAAAACGCCTCAGCGCGTTGTCGACTGCCATCATTTCCAGGCAGTTTATATGCAGAAGCTTTTCCCGTTCCGACCACTGGCCGAATAACGGTCTGCCCTCGAGCAGCGCTCCCCATCCCGAGGTTGAGGCGTCCGTAGACACCACCTTCACACTCGAGGAAGTCCCCAGGCTTACACCTGACCGGTACCAGTCGGTCACTGTCCAAGGTTTCAGAGCTGCGACGCATTTCTGATCGACCTTGAGGCGCGCGAGACCGGAGGTCCAAGCTCTGCGCGGCGCGCGCGCTTTCAACCAATACTGCAGCGGGCGCATGCGAAGCAGACCCAGCTGAAGCACTGAGGATGCTGAAGCCATGAGACCCAGCATCCTTTGAAACTTTTTGAGCGGGACTAAAGCGCCGTGGCGAAAAATCTCTGTCATGCGCTGAACACTTTGTCTGCGCTGCGGCGACAGCTGTGCTGTCATAGACAGCGAGTCCAGATCTGTGCCCAGAAAATATATTTTCTGACTGGGAGACAGCGAACTCTTCGCCCAATTGACTGTGAGACCTAAATTCTCGAGGTGATTTAGTAATATGGTCCTGTGTTCTACGAGCTCCGACTGTGATCGAGCTAGAACCAGCCAATCGTCCAAATAATTCAGCACTCGTATGCCTCGGAGCCTGAGGGGTGCGAGCGCTGCATCCATGCACATCGTGAATACGCGAGGTGCCAGGGATAGGCCAAATGGCAGGACTGTGTACTGATATGCCTGGCCCTCGAAGGCGAATCTCAAAAATCGCCTGTGACGTGACGCTATTTGTATTTGAAAATAAGCGTCTTTCAGATCTATCGACATGAACCAGTCCCCTTGGCAAATTTGCGAGAGGATTTTCCTGGTCGTGAGCATTCTGAACCGACTTTGTTTAGTCGTCTTAGATCTAGAATGGGTCTGAGACCCCCGTCTTTTTTGGGTACCAGAAAATATCTGCTGTACATGCCCCCTTCGCTCTGAGCTTGTGATAAGGGTTCTATAGCCCCTTTGCTCAGTAACTTCGCTATTTCGGCTCGAAGTAGGTGTGCTACTTCCTTCTTTACCGTAGTATCGATTCGCGCCGCTTTGCGTTGCGGGCGTCGACCGAACTGTAGCGAATAGCCTCTTTCTATAATGTTCAGCACCCATTCTGATACCCCGGGGAGCTCTGCCCACGCTTTCGCATGAGTGGCTAGGGGTAGAATGATATCTGGGCTCTGGTCGCGATCTAGTGGCGAGCGGAGAGCAACGGTGTGCTGTAACATGAGCGCCGCGTTCGCAGCGTGTGAGACTAGGGGCGCGCTGATCACAGCGGCCCATCTATAACGCTGAAAACACCGTCTGTTTGTGCAGACTGTATGTGTGTTGGTTTCGTTTTTACAGAAACCGTGAGACATGTAGCATGTAGTGTTTGTGGGCACTGGGACATGGGCACAATCACTACATTTGGTGCACAACCGACATGAGTCGATTTTATTCGTGTGGGCCGTGTGTGGCGGGCCGTGTCTGTGTGTAGGAATGGGCACTGGGCAGTGGGCATTTTTACTACACTCATAACACCATCGGCCGTGGCCGGAATACCAGAAAATACACTCTTTTTGGGATTTATCTGGGTCGCCGTAAAAACGGCGTTTGTGTGCAGGCAAGCGGGCTGTGCTGCCGACTTGTTTACTGCTGAATATGCTGGAACAGTCGCAATTACTGGAACTGAGCGAGCGAAACTTTTTGGTGGAAGTCCGGCCGCAGCGGGACTTGAACACCGTCGCTTCCGTAGACTGGCTAGGAAGACTTAGAGGCCTCGGGCTTTACCTCAATCTTTGGCCGTGGCCTACGCGGCGGGGGGCGAGGGCGAAGGGCGAGATCCGTAGCGCTCCTTAAATCCGGTAGGCTCACAGCTTCCGGTCCTTCCTCGTCCATTTTTCGGAGAAGGTTGGCCTGGAAGACCTGGAGTATGGCCATTGAGTGAAGCGCCGAAACAGCCTGCCCGGCGGCGGTGTAAGCGCAACCGTGCAAAGCTGATGTAGTGCGGCAGGATTTTGATGGCAGCGCCGTCTTAGCACGCCGTCCAGCAGAGGGCGGGCAAAGATGGGCGGCTACCGCTTCCTCGACGGGAGGAAGAGAGTGGTACCCTTTTTCCTTAGCACCGTCGACTACGGAGAATGCTGCGGAAACGGGAGTACGCACTCTGGCTGAAAAGGGAGCGCTCCAAGACTTAGCGACCTCTTCATGAAGCTCAGGAAGGAAGGGGGCTGGTCTTGAAGGCTGCGAAGTACGGTCCCTTTGCAGAAAACAGCCGTCCAGGCGGTTGAGTGCAGGCTGCTGGGGCGTCGACCACTCAAGGCCGAGGCTCTCGATGGCCTGCTCGAGCAGACGCATAAGCTCCGCCTCAATGCTGGCTCTCTTCCCAGAGGGCGGGTGAGAAGATGGTGCGAGGTCCGCAGAGCTCGACCAGTCCTCACTGCCCGACGCTAGGATAGAGCAACTGTCGTCCTCCACCTGTACGGCTTCCCCGTAATCCTCAATGGCGGCAGCGGCGGCAGACGGCGACCGCTGACCGGCGGTGAGAGACTCGGGTGAAGCAGGCGGCGAAGCTAGCGGGCGCACCGGCGAGCTTTCGCGGGATGGAGGAGGTTGCTTGCTTGAGCGCGGCACTTTTTACGGTGCGGCAGCCCGGCGGGCGAAGACGCAGCTTGGAGAAAGAATGCCCGGCGAGTCCGCAGAGTCACCATAGACATTAACTCGCAGTGAGGGCAGCCGCCCTCGGCGAGCGCGATAGCTGCGTGTTCCTCACCCAGGCAGGAAACACAGATGACATGGTGGTCCCCGTCGCTGAGTGGAGCTCGGCATGAGCCGCAGGAAGAACGAGGCATCTTGAAAAAGACGCTTCGTGCTCTTTTAGGAAATAAGTGTGCGTGTCGCAGCGGCGAACACACACACAGCAATGAAAAGGATATAGGTACGCCGGAAAGCGTCAGCAGGAATGGCGGCTGAAGGCGGCGAGTTGTCGACCGGCAGCTTCAGATGCAGATAAATCCCGCTGGGTGCTTGAGTCAGACGGCTCGGTTTCCTCTCAGGATCCAGCGATGCGTAGCCCGCTGAAGAGATGAAAAACTGACCAAACCAGCCTCTCTGGGCCGTATTTATAGCCCTGGCCCCACCTGCTTTCGGCGGGACATGACGTAATGGGCGCGAAGCACCCTCATTGGTTCTGACGTCATGAGGGGCCTCTGTCGATAGGCTGGTGCAGTTGCCGCAGAGCAGCCTATGGGCGCGCGAGCTGTCTCGCCCATGTCTGCATGCTGCTGCAATGCGTTTTACATTATTGCAAAATTAAGGATAATTTTTGGCTTCAATATCTCGAGGAAAAGAGGTTTTCCCCTAGCGTAAGATACTTACGCAAGTACGAGAGAACCTCTCGTAAGAGAACTACAGTTTACCTCAACAAGGCGACATAATGAACAACACTTGTCTCATTCGTGGAGGTGGAAAAACATGTTCTTTGTTACATGCAAGATTTATTGTATTAAAATTTAAATGCAAAAGAAAAGGCATGAGTTTTAAGTTTTAATTTAAAATGTTTGCGATTTTAATATATGTACATGGTTATATATTTGACCACTTGCTTGATCTACTTAATATATAAAGTAATGCATTGAATAATACGTTGTTTAACGTGAATATGTCTATTAAAGAGTGTATATGTGTACAAAGAGAATGCTCACAAAACTTTTTTTTTAAATAAAAGTTGCTGATAACTTCTGGATTTGAAATACAAATAGTGAATAAATGTGTTTGGGGTAGAGCCGCGGATCAGTTACGCACTGCAAACGCAGCATATGTGAAAGCACTATGGCGTGTGCTGCTCCTGCACTGCATACGCACTGACTGCACACAGAGTATGTGTGAAACGGGCGAGCGTCCTGGTTAGCGCTTATTTTGTATAGGCTACCAAAACACTGCCAACGCCTACAACAACCACGCCTGACGAGGAGTTCGAAATCTAGACTCCTGACAATTTGAAAAGCAATGTGTGGCTCTACTTTGCGTTACCAAAGAAACAGGGAAAAATCACACGTAGCCTAAGGACAAAGTCCATTTTTTAATAAAAACAAAACAAAAACAAAAAACAGTCCTAACAGTGTGTTTTTCTTCTGAAAACATCATTGCCTGCCTATTGACATTGACAAATATATTCGAATATTAATATTAATAAACAAACGAACTTCGAATGTGATTTTTGGGCAAAAGTCAAAGCCCTAGTACATGGTTCCCCTTCCGGGCGACCCCCACATGTGTATTTCCACTGTAAGCCTCTCTGAGCATGTGTCTTTCCCTTAATTGGCAAGCCACCTTGCCACCCCTGGGGTTGAGATATTCCACCTGCGGCTGGACACCCCAGTGATACTCCATATGCAGCCCCTCCGGGTCTTATGTGTATTCTAAGTCCCCCCGTTCGGGCTGGGCATGATTGCATATTTCCGCTGAGATATGCTTCCCAGTGTACTTTGGTATTCCTGTGTTAAGTAGGACTCCTTCGTCTGTGCCAGTCTCACGACAGGGAGCTCAGACTTACGCAGGGCACTGGAAGACAGCCGAGGTGGCGTAATTAGACTGGGAACCCCATTCGTCGTCACTGACGTAACTCGTAGTGACCACGAAAGGTAACGTCTCGGTTACATATGTAACCCTCGTTCCCTGAGTAGGGAACGGAGACGTTATGTATCCCTGCCACTTCCGCTGTACCGCTGTACCGCCGGAGTTCAGTCTCGGCTCCTCAGCGAAGAAACTTATGTTGCCAGCGTACTTCCTTATATACCTACGACATGGGGCGGACTTACGCTATGCAAATTCTGCAGACCCATGGCATTTTCTTGCCATTGGCTCGTTTTGTATACTCGAAGGTGAGAGGCTTTCTAAGCGAAACCCCATTCGTCGTCACTGACGTAACGTCTCCGTTCCATACTCAGGGAACGAGGGTTACATACGTAACCGAGACGTTCTCGTTCCATTGCATTGCTATAATATTCATGTCCACTAGGTGGCACTGATGTGTTTACATGTTCAACTGATGTAAGAGCTGTGTGGAAGAAAACAATATAGTTGAGTAAAGTGAATGCTAAGCTACTGCTCGTGTCTGTCAGCTTTTTATCCGTTCCTCCTTCAACATAACACTTGATTATTTAACAATCACTCAGCTCATTGTTGTCAGCAAAAAGTTTAATAAAGATGAAACATAAAAGAGCTGGATCTGTTTGCAAACAATAATCTTCAATCAAAATAAATTTCTACAGGATATCTGGAAATAAAAACACAGGAAACAGAACAACCACTTTTTAAAGTCGAGATCTGGTAAAGACTGAACCAAACACAGGGCTATAAATACACAGGTACACACTAGAGATTAAACAAGATAATTAAACAAGACCAGTGTAAATCAAAAACCATGGCAACAGAAGAGCATGAACAAAGAAAACACAGGAAACTGAACTGAGAACAGGGCAAAACAAACTCAAAGTATAACTGAAGTAAAACATAGACCGGATGTGACAACAGTGTGGCAGCACCAGTTATACCTCTGTGAAATGGATTGCCCTGTTGATTAACACGTTATCTTTACAGGTTTGTATTTACAAAGAAGCATACAAATTGAAAGAGAGATTAGTGTTAAGAAATCATGACTGTTTTGTTCAATAGTGTTGGGAAGGTTACTTATGAAATGTAATGGGTTATGATTACAAGTTACCCTATTTAAAATGTAATAAGTAGTGTAACTATTTTAATTACTTTATTTATTACTTTATACATTAAAGTAATGTAACTGATTACATGTTATTATTTTTTGATTACTTTTCTAAATTTTATAAAAAAATAAATAAAAAAAAAATCCATGGTGGCAACTCTCAGACAGGTTGTAGCCTAAAGCTTTCAGTGGCAATATGGATTGATGTAATTGGCAGGCGTAGTGAATTCAAATTCAAACCAGAGAACCAATCAAAAACATAAGAAATAGCATTGCTTTTCTAAACGGCCTTTAAATGACAGGAGGCATTATGCACATCAACAACAGGCAAAGCAACAAATTAATATTATTCAACATATCCTAGCTTTTTACAGAAATTATTCAGATGTAAGTTGTAACCTTTGTAATCGTTTACATTTAAGCAAGTAACTGTAATTTAATAACACATTTTATCGCAGTAACTGTAACGGATTACAGTTACATTTATTTTGGAATTAAATTACGTAATCACGCTACATGTAACATGTTCCTTCCCAATACTATGAACTAATATGTGTGCATTAGGTTTAGGGACAAGTTTAGAAAAAAATTACATCACAATGCAATCACTACTGCATAGTGTCACATTCACCGTCTGTCATCGTCCTGTCTTCACTACAGTTCCCAGAATCCTCCTTGTCTCCACACCTGAACTCACTCCCTCAATTACCCACCTCATCATCATCATCCGTGTCACCTGTGCTTACCTCTTGTCTTTTTGTTTGTTCTGTGTATATAAGCCCAGTGTTTTCAGTCTGTTAGTTGTCTGTCGTCGTTGCTACATGCGTGGTTGTTCTGTTCTTGTTCCCTGAGAAACCTGTCCATGTAATATCTTGTTTGTTTAAATAAACACTGCTGCAATTGAGATCCCACTTCTGATCCTGCTTCAACCAGCCCGTGACAGAACGACAGACCAAAAATGGATTTTGCAGCAGTGAAGATCCTCTTTCAGCTCAGTATTCGTCCTGGATCAGTCACAGGGATCGTCTGGCCCAAAGCTCGCAAACTGGTCTCTAACAGTGCTGATCTGACATCCAAGTTGATCGACCCCCCTTTGATGTCCGTCCGAAGAGCTTGCAAGTATGCTTCACACAAAATCAGCCCAGCCAAACCCCCTCATCCTACCTGCCCAGTCGAACCAGAGCCTGCAAGCGTCTGCCCAGTCGAGCCAGAGCCAGCAAGTATCTGCCCAGTCGAGATTGCTCACAGCGACTGCCCAGCCGAGACAGCTCACAGTGACTGCCCAGCTGAGACTGCTTACAGCGACAGCCCAGCAAAGCCCTCACCGCTGGTCCTGCCCAGCACAAAGCCCACAAAGCCCTCACCGCTGGCCCTGCCCAGCACAGAGCCTTCACCGCTGGTCCCGTCCAGCACAGAGCCCTCTTCGCCGCTGGTCCCGTCCAGCACAGAGCCTTCTTCGCCGCTGGTCCCGTCCAGCTCAGAGCCCTCTTCGCCGCTGGTCCCGTCCAGCTCAGAGCCCTCTTCGCCGCTGGTCCCGTCCAGCTCAACGCCCACTTCTCAGCTGGTCCTGCCCAGCTCAGAGCCCTCTTCGCCGCTGGTCCTGCCCAGCTCAGAGCCCTCTTCGCCGCTGGTCCTGCCCAGCTCAATGCCCTCTTCATCGCTGGATCTGCCCAGCACCGAGCCCTCATCGCTGCCCAGCACCGAGCCCTCATCGCTGCCCAGCACCGGGCCCTCATCGCTGCCCAGCACCGAGCCCTTTTCACGGTCCCCATCAGCCCGGTCAGAGACTGTTTTTAACCATCCTTCTCAGGTACCCGGGACTTTCCCCAAGTATTTTTTTTGGGGGGGGGCCAAAGGCCTCCGTCCTGGCCACTCGAGGGACCACGGCCACCCGAAGGGTCTTCTCCGCCATGGCCACCCGAAGGGTCCTCTCCGCCTTGGCCACCCGAAGGGTCCTCTCCGCCTTGGCCACCCGAAGGGTCCTCTCCGCCTTGGCCACCCGAAGGGTCCGCACCGCCGTGGCCACCCAAAGGGTCCGCACCGCCGTGGCCACCCGAAGGGTCTTCTCCGCCGTGGCCACCCGAAGGGTCCGCACCGCCATGGCCACCCGAAGGGTCCGCACCGCCATGGTCACATGTAGGGTCCTCACCGCCATGGTACCCTGCTCTGCCTGCACCACCATGGTCCCCTGCTCTGCCTGCTCCTCCTTGGTCCCCTGTTCTGTCTGCACTGTCTTGATCACCTCCTCTGTCTGTCCTGCCACCATCCTGGAGTCTCCTGTCTGTCCTGTTTCTGTTCTCCCTCCGGCCACTGACTCCAGGATGCCCACCCCCCTCCCAGGTTCTGCCATCTACGGCGCGGGTTGCGCCTAGCGGGAGGGGGGAGTAATGTCACATTCACCGTCTGTCATCGTCCTGTCTTCACTACAGTTCCCAGAATCCTCCTTGTCTCCACACCTGAACTCACTCCCTCAATTACCCACCTCATCATCATCCGTGTCACCTGTGCTTACCTCTTGTCTTTTTGTTTGTTCTGTGTATATAAGCCCAGTGTTTTCAGTCTGTTAGTTGTCTGTCGTCGTTGCTACATGCGTGGTTGTTCTGTTCTTGTTCCCTGAGAAACCTGTCCATGTAATATCTTGTTTGTTTAAATAAACACTGCTGCAATTGAGATCCCGCTTCTGATCCTGCTTCAACCAGCCCGTGACACATAGACTGACTCACTGCAGGAAACACTGTGATACTTATCTGAGAATTTGAGTTAGCTACAGAAAAACAGATAATGATAACTCTTATGAGAAGTTATACCGCAGCCACAAAATGATGAAAACTTGTGAATCTAGTGCTACTTAGACATAAGTAAAGGAAAATAGCTGGACCAGAGGTGTGGATCTCATAAACAGTGGCATACACAATAAGTTTGAACACTTTGAAAATATCTGGATTTCTGCGTCCGTGACCCTACAGATGACAAACGGTTTTGAGAATGGATGCATATAGTATTTCTCCATTGATACTGTTGGCTTAATTGATTCATTCCTTGTGTTTTCACATTTCAATAAAGAACGTATATCTTTGAGTCAGCTGTATCCTCTTCTGGTTTTGACGTAATTAAAGTAACTGTCATTTGGTTTTATAGTTAATACAAAGACTTGCATTTTTAATTGTGGCTTGGGTGTCACTACTTTTTGGGGCCACTGTACATATTGTTACATTGTACTTACATTTAAAGTACCTGCATGTAATTACATATGTACTTGCTGACTGTACCCTAAACTTAAACCTGCCCTTAAAATGACCCGTACCCATATCCCAACCTGGCAGCAAGTTTGCTTGTACACAATAAATACATTATATTAAATGCTTAATTTTATGGTGCAAGTTCATATTTGTTAAAGACAATTAATATAAAGTACAGCCCTATGAACTAAACATCACTGTCATCGGGACTCATCAGTCTTAGCATTTATCACTTGGAGACATCTGATTATTTATTTTAGTTATTCATTTTTCATTAGTTGTTAATTATTATAAATAAGTAAATGTTAACCAGTTTGAGTTTAAGCATGCATAGCCTATTGGTATAGCTTCACAAAATATTTAATAATTATAATTTGTTACATTTATAGCTTTTCTCCGGACTCAAAGTGCCTTACATAGAAGGGGGAATCTCCTCAACCACCACCAATGTGCAACGTCCACCTGGATGATGCAACGGCAGCCATATTGGACCAGAATGCCCACCACACATCAGCTTATGGTGGGGAAAGAGGGATGAAGCCCCATCAGTGTCCCCATCAGTATAGTGTTTAGGACCCACACAGACCACAAGGTGAGCACCCCCTGTTGGTCTCACTTTCACCTCTTCCAGCAGCAACCAGGAGGTCTCCCATCCAGATACTGAGCAGGCTCAACCCTGCTTAGCTTCGGGGCAACCAGTCTTGGGCTACAGGGTGATATGGCTGATGGCCAATATTTGCATTACAATTACATTTGGAAGATTATTTTATCCAAATGACTTGCATTCCATTTCAGGTATACATTGTTCGTGCATTAACTAGGAATTGAACCTATGACATTGGCGTTGTGGAGTAGTGGCGTAAAAGTCATTTACTTTACGGCACAAGTTTTTCACCATAACAATGACTAATACTAATTAAATTAAGCTATTGCTGGTAATGTAATTATTCAAAGTATTCAGCCACATGAAAAGATACGTGCAATTAAGCTACCATTATTTAATAGTAATTTGTCTCTCTTTTATACATTTAAACAATTGAATTTACAGATAAAACCATATTAATTTCTTAGTGAACACACAGGGACTTAATTAGAGTTGTGTCACAGTGTGTGTATATACACAAACATATTCCCTCTCTCTCACAGACAAGTTCAGAACAGTTTAATGAGCCAGATGTAGGTACTGTATGAGTAATGCACAGAACCAGAGTCAGGCAAATCAGACCTGAAGCACTCAGCACTTTATGTTCCTGAGTGTTCAGTACTGCACAGTCAGCCACTATGCATTTCAGAATAATACTCAGACATAGCTTCTGACCTCTACATAAGGGTCATCCTCAGGACATTTTCAGGAACAATTTGTATGTGTTTCTGTATTGTACACAATTTATTTTAATTGTTTAAGTTTAATGCCTTTTTGTTTTATTTAAAAGTACCAGTACCAGAGTTGTCTTAGCTCTTTGTGTATGTGGAGCATTTTTTCCTTGTGCCATTCCCTTGCTGGTGCTTTGTTGGTAAAAAAGCTCAGTGGTACTCCACATTAGACCTTGCAATGGTCGACATTCACAATGGGAAAAGACAACACATACAGAGAGTATATTTTCACTACATCTCATTGGATTCTATGATTTTTAGCACATGCCTTTCTGATTATATAATGCCTCTACAATGTTTAAGGCTTATGTACTGTTGTCTTGGGAAACTTGGGAATGACTTTATACCTTGATGATGTTTTCTCAGAAAAGGCAAAGGAGGCAGTGCCTCTTATAAAAACCTCATATATATATATATATATATATATATATATATATATATATATATAGAGAGAGAGAGAGAGAGAGAGTATAGAGTATATAGAGTACATATATATATACACACACAGTATATACATACTATGGGGGGGCCAAACAGGAAATAATTCTATGTAAATCCGAATATATAGTTAAAACTCTGAATATATAGTTGTAAATCCTGAATATATAAATGTAACCCTGAATATATAGTTATAACTCTGAATATATAAATGTAAATTCTGAATATATAGTTATAACTCTGAATATATACATGTAAATCTGAATATATAAATGTAAATCTGAATATATAAATGTAAATCCTGAATATATAGTTATAACTCTGAATATATAAATGTAAATCCTGAATATATAGTTATAACTCTGAATATATAAATGTAAATCCTGAATATACAGTTATAACTCTGAATATATAAATGTAAATCTGAATATATAAATGTAAATCCCGAATATATAGTTAAAACTCTGAATATATAGTTGTAAATCCTGAATATATAAATGTAACCCTGAATATATAGTTATAACTCTGAATATATAAATGTAAATCCTGAATATAGTTATAACTCTGAATATATAAATGTAAATCCTGAATATATAGTTATAACTCTGAATATATAAATGTAAATCTGAATATATAAATGTAAATCCCGAATATATAGTTAAAACTCTGAATATATAAATGTAATCCTGAATATATAGTTATAACTCTGAATATATAAATGTAAATCCTGAATATATAGTTATAACTCTGAATATATAAATGTAAATCCTGAATATATAGTTATAACTCTGAATATATAAATGTAAATCCTGAATATATAGTTATAACTCAGCATGTGAGCTCCGCTCAATATTCCGCTCTATGCCAATGCGCTCCACTCAATCGCTCACGGCCCAAGCGCTCAAATCCCGCTCCGACATGAAATCTCAGTGTAACGTAGGCTTCTGTACTATAGCCTTTGTTGATTATTTTTAAGGCATTGTTGGGGGCATTTGCCATTTTGCATAGGTGGCCTCAGCACATTGTTTGTGTGATAATAGGCCATTCTTTAAACTTTATTAGTTTCAGAAATATTCTCGCGGATACAGAGACAGTTGAAACAAAGGCAGATCTTTATTTTACAAAAGCACAAGGTTTTGGTGTTATTGTGAATGTACACAAATAAAAGTAGACCATTTGTAGTTGTCTTACACACTAATCTGTATGGCCAAACATTTACGGAGTTTCTTCCGCTGTCATTAAAGAAAAATCCATCAGAATGCGCTGGCGCGTTCGTTGTACAGGGTTACTTTAGTTTCATATTTATGTTTAAATAATATGCTGGGCTGCATTTCCCGAAAACCTTATTTACGATATCATTCTTAAGTTATAACTCAGGCTTTACCTTAACGTTAATAAGTGTTTCCCGAAACGTTCTTAGTTAAGAATACCTTCTGTAAGTCATTCGTTCGTATCTGGAGAACTCTTAGATATACCTTATCACTATTGACAGTTCATTACGATAGTGGCCACAACTGTTTCTTTACATCTCAGTCTATACGAATATAATTCTGCTAATTTAAGTGTTTTCATGCAAAGAACATTGTCATTACACTGATGTGATTTTATGTTGTTATTAATTATATTATCCAAAATTGTATCAACTGGCAAACCGTTAGGCAGTAGATTAGCTATAGGAGTAGGCTATGTTTAAACATGTGTTTTCATGTTGGAGCGGGATTTGAGCGCTTGGGCCGTGAGCGATTGAGTGGAGCGCATTGGCATAGAGCGGAATATTGAGCGGAGCTCACATGCTGAGTTATAACTATATATTCAGGATTTACATTTATATATTCAGAGTTATAACTATATATTCAGGATTTACATTGATATATTCAGAGTTATAACTATATATTCAGGATTTACATTTATATATTCAGAGTTATAACTATATATTCAGGATTTACATTTATATATTCAGAGTTATAACTATTTATTCAGGATTACATTTATATATTCAGAGTTTTAACTATATATTCGGGATTTACATTTATATATTCAGATTTACATTTATATATTCAGAGTTATAACTATATATTCAGGATTTACATTTATATATTCAGAGTTATAACTATATTCAGGATTTACATTTATATATTCAGAGTTATAACTATATATTCAGATTTACATTTATATATTCAGAGTTATAACTATATATTCAGGATTTACATTTATATATTCAGAGTTATAACTATATATTCAGGATTTACATTTATATATTCAGAGTTATAACTATATATTCAGGATTTACATTTATATATTCAGATTTACATTTATATATTCAGATTTACATTTATATATTCAGAGTTATAACTATATATTATATTCGGGATTTACATTTATATATTCAGATTTACATTTATATATTCAGATTTACATTTATATATTCAGAGTTATAACTATATATTCAGAATTTACATTTATATATTCAGAGTTATAACTATATATTCAGGGTTACATTTATATATTCAGGATTTACAACTATATATTCAGAGTTTTAACTATATATTCGGATTTACATAGAATTATTTCCTGTTTGGCCCCCCATAATATGCAGTATATATATATATATATACAGTATATATATAAATATAAATATATATATATTTATTTATTTATTTATTTATCATTTTATTTTATTTTATATAATGATGAGGTTAAGTGCACACGCCAGAGATGTGTTTTCAGTTGTCTTTTATATGTTGTCAGGGATTCTGCATTTCAGATGAAGGCTGGAAGATCATTCCACCAGCAAGGAACAGTGAACGAATATGTTCTGGAGAGTGATTTTGTGCCTCTCTGTGATGGTACCTAGAGCCGTTGCTCATTTACCGATCGCATGCTTCTGGTAGGGATGTTGACTTGTAAGAGCGAGTGGAAATAGGAGGCTGCTAAGCCTGTGGTAGATCTGTAAGCAAGCGTCAATGCCTTGAACTCGATGCAAGCAGGGAATGGTAGCCAGTGCAGAGAGATGAAGAGAGGTGTGACATGGGCCCTTTTGGGGTTATATAATAAACATATTACACCCAACAACCTGATTGATGTCGTGTTTACATCTTCTGGCTTAATGAGTAGGTAACTTTGATTATCGCTAGTAGGCATAGATAAAAAAAAAATAAAAAATAAAAAAAAAACCACTTCTGATTGTCTTAATTGAAGCAGCATGTTTGTTTGCTACCCTGAGGCACTTCAAAAAACTGCGTTAAAAAGCCATTCTTTTCAGCAATGAAATAGGGTTGCATATGTGGAAAGAGAGTCCTTTCAGAATGGAAGATGAAAATGTTTTTCAACATTTCATTAAGGTTTATTTGCCCTGTTAGCATGTTGTGGGTGAGAGAGATGGACATTATTGTGCTTTACAGAAGAGAATTACAGTACATGACAAATGAACATCAGCAATTTCTTTGTTGATGCAACATGAAAAAAAGGTTTCTATTTTAAGCTTTCTTTTGTTATTTTCATGGAAGAATGTTTAGTGCACCTACATATTGAATAAATTAGTCAGTTTAGTCAATTAGTTTTCAGTGTTGACATTACTCTTTTACATTTAAATTTTATAGATTTGCCTAAGTATATCTTTGTTGTTGTTGCTGTTGTTGTCGTTAATGAGTATTCAGTTCTTGAATAACAATAAAATATAGTTTTACAACCTGAAGCAGTCCATTGCTGGTCTTCTCATTGATTACATGTTTTATTTATAATGATATTTCATACCTGTTGAACTTCGATTTTCCAAATAGGCTACATTTAAAATGCTGCAAAGCTTTCATCTCCATAATTTACAGATAAACAACATTTCTGTGTCTTTTTAATAAGCACACAGAAAATAATAAAATGTATTATTGCATGAAATAAATTAAATAAAAAAAGGGCAATGTAATTATGCATACATATGCAAATAAGTTTATGGCAGAAAATGGAAGTGTGGAGCACTTTGCGTAGCTTTTGGTGAGGTTTTGTACACCTAGAGATAGTGAGGCAGATGGGTGTCTATGAGCTGTGGTTATGTCATATCCATCTGGCCACTTCCGGCCACCCACTTCACACCTTTCACACCTACGATCACAGTTCTGCAACGTCTGCCACACGGGATACTTTCATTATCGCCCCAAACCCTCCGAAAGTAAACCCCATACTATACAAACAGCTCAAAGTCATCAGAACACACAAAAAAAAGCTTATAGAAAATATTACAAGAAAACAAAAATCAAAGGATAAACCTTGCTCAAAAACTGCTTGTTTGGACCAGTTTAATATACTAGTTGGTTTGCACAATAATCCAGAAACAATGTGAATTAACACCACAACAACTGTAGCAGCAAACTTTGCAAAACACAAAATGTATGTCACGGCCATGAGTGTATGATGAGGGCATTAGTCGCAGTCTATGAGATGTTTCTCTAGTTTTATAGTTTTAAAATTGTGTGGTAGCTCACCTCTCCTAAACAAGTTGCATGATTTGAAGTATCATTCATGTTCTTTAATACATTTTATATGATTAAGTCAGGGTTGGAATCTGTCCCTAATCAACCAGGCACTATGTCTAGTATTGACCTTTGACAAGAAATGTTGTTGTTTAACAACAATGCACTTTTCTATCTTCAGTGCCATCCATATGTGCAGGATCTGTACAAATGTCAGTGGATCCAGAAGTTCTATTTGTTTGTTGTTCAAGCTAACGCTTTTTAGTTAACTTTACTTAGGGCCCTATTTTAACGATCTGAAACGCAAGTGTCAAAGCGCAAAGCGCAAGTAACTTTGTGGGCGGGTCT
Organism: Leuciscus leuciscus; assembly: GCF_965113295.1. Classification (NCBI taxonomy): domain Eukaryota; kingdom Metazoa; phylum Chordata; class Actinopteri; order Cypriniformes; family Leuciscidae; genus Leuciscus; species Leuciscus leuciscus. Next base: position 22,692,956 of record NC_138728.1, on the reverse strand, counting down.
CGGCGCTGTTGCTATTTTCCCGGCGGGATAAATGACTCTTGCGCCAGGCGCAAATCTAAAATGGGTTGGTCTGAAGTAGCTTCATTATTCATAGGTGTGGTTTGGGCGTAACGTGAAATAAACCAATCAGAGCGTCATCTCACATTCCCTTTAAGAGCAGATGCGCTTTTTCCATAGCGGATTGCTATTGTAACGGCGGATTTGCCAGGCGCACGCCAGCAGCGGTTCACAGCCAAGGAGAGCAACGCTCTCGTCACGGCCGTAAAAGAGAGAAGTTACATTGAAATGGAGAAACCTACATTGAAATGGAGTAAATGTGTAAGCTAGATGTATGCTTTTATAATAAATTGTTTATCTATCTATCTATCTATCTATCTATCTATCTATCTATCTATCTATCTATCTATCTATCTATCTATCTATCTATCTATCTATCTATCTATCTATCTATCTATCTATCATCTATCTATCTATCTATCTATCTATCTATCTATCTATCTATCGTAATAATGTATGATTTGCAAAAATGAAAACTGCTGCTTCTGTGTAGATGAGAGAATCAAAGTGCGCGTTGTGCACACGCTACATTGATTATGGCCAAGCATGCGCCCTTAAAATAGCATATGAATAACATGCGCAACGCGCCACTGACTTTAAACTATTTTTTCCTGGTTAGTGGCGCAATTGTTTTCTAAACCTGCAAAATAGCAAGAAGGAACGTTTGCGCCGGAACACGCCTCCTCTTTGCGCTGAACCGCCCCCGGGAGCGCAAGTGTATTTCTTAGTTAACCGACGTGCTTCTGTGGAGGGAAAAGTCCGCTTTGCGCGGGTGCAAAATAGGAATGATACATGCGTCGGTGTACAAAGTCACTTGCGCTGGGTGCAAGATAGGGCCCTTAATGTCTTAATGTAAAAATCTAGTAATATGCACGTCTACTCAGAAAACCCCAGTTAAGATTAATGGATTGGTTTTAGTGCCAATTTGTCAATGAAAAATATTTTTTGAGGCGGGGCAATTCTAAAAACACTTTGCTGTTATATTTCTCTAGTTGTCTTCACTCATTTCCCAAAGTCATCTTGAATGTTGAATTGTTAATACAACTGAAAATTTGAGAGAACATTCACATAAATTGACTTCATAAATTGATGTTGATTTTCCTAAAATGTTTTGGTGATTAGTGTTCCCTTTGGTTGGGCTCTTGGAAATAAATTTATATTATTGTAATTATCTTCCTATTGATGGATCTATGCAACAATAAATCATATTCATATGATTTTATCATATAATGATATCATAATCATATCATATAAATAAACTGGTTTCAAAGGAAGGGAAGTAATGAATATGTTGCTTTTAAAAGCTGACCTAACTTCTAATGTAATCATTAACTAGTCTTTTACAATTGTATTAACACTTACATCATAAGCACCTTAAACAAATTAAATAAATTAAACTTTTAATTGGATTGACATAATCCCTTTATTTTTGTGACAATATCTTGCAATTGACCATGCTTGAGTCACACACAGACTTACATTTTCAGCATGCCAAACTCAACAATGGTATACTAAAGCCCTATTCGCACGGGATAAGTATTACCTGGTGACCTCTAGTAATTTGTAATAATCGCGGAGATTGTCTGTGATCTTAATCCCGTGCGAATCGGCCATGTCTGTAATTTGTAAAGTACAAATTCCCCCGCAAATGACCTACCATATTTCGCCGAACACCGAGGTCCTGTGATAATATTAGTCCCGTGCGAATCGGCATCTCTGTGATTTGGCGGGTCGTTTATAATTTTGTCAATGTTTTTTTTTTTTCTGTGCGCTTTTTTATCCATCTTTCGCGAAGAATGGAGATTGCGTTGGAGTGTTTTGATAGTATTTGGGTGCGGGGTCATGGCTATAGCCTACACTAGGGCTGCACGATATTGAAAAAAAAAAAACATTGCAATATTTAGAACATATTTCTGTAAGAATTTGGTGAACGTTCTACGCAATACAACATGGCGGCGCCCTTAATAAATATTTGTTTGTTCATTAGGCTATAATTCCTAATAATAAGTTTAAAAAAAATGTCTCTCTCTCTCGCTCTGGTGCTGATGCAGTGACGCGTTCATGTAAACGGCACCTAAAAGCTGTCACTAAGAACCAGCAAAAGTAATGATTCTGAATATGTAAATTATTGCAATGAAACATTTTAATTTTTTTATTAATAAACAAGTGTTTTCTGTGTCGGCTGCAAAGATGACGATAGGCTACTGACTCACGATCTTCGCAGTATATCTAGTGAACGCGCTGGAGAGAAATGCACCTTTAATTTAATTTTGTTTTGAATGGTTTTGTTTAAAAGTAGGGATTTCTGTAGATAATATATATATATATATATATATATATATATATATATATATATTTTACGTGTGTGAGGAGAGTAGGCTACTTTATACGCTGAGTTTCGGTTCATGGATGATAGCGCTGTTCAGTTGAGGCGCTGGCGCCCTCCGTGTCTTGAATATCTATATTTAGGCCTACTTCTTACTTATTAAATCCAGGAAATTGGATAATAAAACACTGATTAAAATTAAGATACAATTAATACAAAACGAAATTCGTTTTAAAGAAAGGCTTTGTGCTTTCTGTTTTAGGTATCTGTGAAAGTTTTAAAGCAGTCTTTTAGTGCTGCGTTCAGAGCGGTCGCGTCCGTTATGAAGAACGGTCACGTTTTCCTCATAAATGCGAACACGAAAAATAAAAGACAAAATACTTTTTAAAAAAGACAACCATCCACAACTTTAATGATGTCACTGCAGTTAAGTACCTCTTTTTGTAGCTGAAATAGTCCCAAATAAGCGGATCGTATAGGATTGCCAGTGAATGTTGGCTGTGAGCGGTGAGCAGCGGCACATTGTTCCATGTTCCTTACAGTATAGCAGCATGTGGTAAGGAACATTCTTCTGTTTATGTTATATCATACAGCTAGACCTATAATAACGACAAGATATTTCCCAGCAATAGCCAGTTGACATCATATCTGGGAGATATGTCAGTAATTTCGAGTAAAATCACAGGCTTCGTTTATCCCGTGCGAATGCGCCACACGAAATTCAGATGTGGGTGGGTAATTTCTAAATCACACGAGGTCCCCAGATAATACTAATCCAGTGCGAATAGGGCTTAAGTCAACAGTAAATCTAAAGTAAATGATCAAGTCTCATACAGTTATTTTTAGTTACTAGAACTCTTGTGTAAGTGAACTATACTAACTAAGCATTTGTCAGTAACATACTATACCTATTTCACTTTACTTACTGTAGTTTGTTTTAAGGCAATTGGTTTGCATGCTTTTTTAAGTAAGTATAACTAATCCGATTTTACAGTGTAGTATGAATTCATAAAAAAAAAACAGTTACTTAAACCCAAAGTAAATGAACTGAATGAGATTGTTCCAGTGATTGTAAATGGAAATTGATTAGTCATTACAAGCAGTGGCATGAAATACGTAGCAATTAAGAATCAAAAGCATGACGACTGCAAGGCTATTTTGAGAACTGAAAGCCCATTATCTGTTCTGAAACATCAATGAACAGGTTAAAATTACAACTATAAAGGTGAATGTGAATGTAAGAAAGCATGCTGCGGTGCAGAACCCCTGATCCAGGTGAGATCCCTTTGACACACACACAAATCAAAAGCTTAACGCAGCCCCAGCCGGCTGTCTACAAACACTCATGTTGAGCCAACACAAGTGGTTATTAAAGGCTCCCGCAGACTCTTTAACAGGGTGATTTTGCACATAACTGTGTCCTGTGGTTCCACAGAGTCCTCTTCTTGTCCTCTCAGAGTTCATGTATGTCCAGAGCATTGGATATGAGATCTCAACAATGTCTCAAACTATGTTCTGATTCATTCATTCAATGTACCAAAGCCTTGAGTGAAAATAAAAGTCTCCTGAGCTATGAATGAGCAACCTCTGGGTAATAATTTTTTCTTCTGGGTTTATCTGGGATCTGGCTGCGACCAGATGAAAATGATAACAGCCATTCAGATTAAATGAGTAATTGCTAAATCAATATCCTCATGCATCTAAGCGTAACGATGACCTCGTGTCCACATAGCTCATGGTTTGAGATTGTCCACATATTTGATTTGCACTGACAGCCAATTAAATTTGACTAAACATGAATGTTGATCTATTTTGGGAAAGCGTTGTAATTAGTTAATGAGTTGTAAGAGAAAGCTTCTTCATCTAATTTTGGTGCTTAATTAACCTTGAAGTTGGAGATTTCCCCTAGCTGGAGAGACTAACCTCTACTTTTTTTGTGTGTATTTTTTTATCCATCTCCTATTTACTTTGGTCTAGTACAATGTCAAATGGATAGGTTACTCTTTTTATGGTATCCTTCTCAACAGCCGTTGACTCTGCCTTTGCTCGAGCCGCCTCTGGGAGTCATGGATGATTGATGCTCCAGCCGTCTTGCTTAGTTTATCCAGCTGAATGATTGAGACAGCTCTGATAGAAGCATCCAGTCACAGTGGTCATTTGTGTGTGTGTGTGTGTGTGTGTGTGTGTGTGTGTGTGTGTGTGTGTGTGTGTGTGTGTGTGTGTGTGTGTGTGTGTGTGTGTGTGTGTGTGTGTGTGTGTGTGTGTGTGTGTGTGTGTGTGTGTGTGTGCAAGCATGCAGAAAATGGCAATTTAGGTTCAGGATAAAATGCATGGGAACAAAAGGGAATGATTCTTTCATTCAACAACCAGAAGAACCTTGATTGCCCAAACATTCAAACTGGTGTGCAACAGAGTGCAGTATCCATCTCGGTATTCCCTCTGGGAAGAAAGCAAGTGTTCCAAAAGAACCGGACTCGAGTTAAAAGTCCAAATCTCGAGTTCATCTGGTCCTAAGTACTACAACACTGCCAACTTATATTTATATTTATATTTATATATATATATTTTTTTTTTTTTGTCTAAACAAAATGTTTTAAAGCAAAGCATGTTTTACATGGGAACATTATTTTTATATCTGGGTTTTCAAAAGATGGGTATAATACCAATATTTACTTCAATTTTGTACCCTCATGTACAGTCAGCTACATCAGTTCCTCACCGAGCAATGGATAACATTAATTCTTTCAAGACAGCCTGTATTTATGTCTTTGGCTTCCCTATGCCTTTTATTAAAAATCTTCCTTTCTCTGCCATATGGACTGGTGCATTCGGATGATCTCAATGCGCAGACACATTTAATATCACAGCCAGAGGTCAACTCTGGCAAGCATTCATGTCTGTGTATGTGTGAAAGTGTGCTAGAAAGTCGAACATTGGTTAAGGGACATTGAGACACTTTAGCAGGTGAGGAAGCCGTCTGTGAAATGGGAATTTTATAACACATCCTTCAGCACAAAGGAACTCTTAAGGGCCCTGTTCTTGTAATTGGACTATAGTTACTGATTTTCGGCTATGTTACATTACTAGGGTTGATGTTATGATGCTATTAGGGTGATATTTATGTGTAATACATTTACAACATGTTTTACATGTCAATGTTCTTTATTAGATTAGTTATATACAGTATGTTATATATTTTCATGCCCCTTACCCTTACTCCCTAAGTCAGTGGTTCTCAACCGAGACTGCTCTAAGGTGATTGTAAGGGTATGTGGAAACCATACAAGGGTATGACTTGTGTGTGACAATGGACTAGGGGAAAATAAGTATTTTGATCAAATGTATACTTCACTCAAATACCAACCACTACAACCTTGATCAGCAGTATATTGGAATATAAGACTCTCAGGAAGACTACATGCATGTTAGCACACATATGATGACTCGCTTAAATTAGTCCTAATTTGTAAGTCGCTTTGGATAAAAGCATCTGCTAAATGACTAAATGTAAATGTAAATGTAAATGTAAATATAAATGTAAATGTAACACAAGCAGTGTACATAATACATGGAAAGACAAGACAGTACAAGTGAGAGTGTTTCCTTTCACTGTGTGATGTAGCCTAGTAGAGTGCAGATAAAATGCCCCCAAAATTCAATATATGGTGGCAGAAACGCCCCATGTGAGTTTGGGGTTATATTTAGGGTATTTAGGGATATTCATTGCTTGAACACAGTTTTCAAAACTCTACACACTTATCCCATGACTTTAACAACCTGCACAACACTGTGGATTTACAGCACTTTGTTCAAATGCTAACACACTGCTGTCAAAACTGTGAACCACACATTCAAAACAGAATAGATTTCAGCCTTGTGCCTTTCAAACACTGCGGATTGCAATTTCAGCTAATCCTAAGCAGGATTAGCCCCTCAATTATTTGTTCGAATTACAGTATGTACTTTTAGTTTCTACCTTTTTTTTTCTCATTACTGTAATTCCGTAAATTACTACAGACTATTGAAGCAAACTGCTAATTTTCATTTACCTTAAATAATTATGTTCTAAAAATTTAGAAAAATGTCTCTTTTCTTTGAAGAAAATATTACTTTGTATGAAGTCACTGAAATTGTTCAAACTGTAAAGATGAAAAGTTTGTATTTTCTGTATTGCTACAGAAAATATTTTTCTGTAGATGCTAGTGTTTTTACTCTCACTGTGTTCTGAGTGACAGTGTGTGTTATCTCAGTGAGGGTTGTGCATAGTGTTTGGCTGCACTGAGCCTGTTTTGAGCCATGTGTTAAAGGGATACTTCAGGATTTAGCATTAAGCTTTGTATTACAGTAGTAGAAAACCTGTAGTATTTTCGAATTACCGTGCTTTCCACCCTCATATCCCCCTGAGATGAGAGATTTATGTATTTTTTGTCTGGAAAAAATCCTCAGATGACGCAAAAATCGTCATTTTGCGTCATCGGAGGATTTTCTGGCCAGAGGCTAAAGACTACAGCCAGTAGGAGGAGCTGTCCCGCATGTTTTCAGCCCGCCCATAGAGGGAGGGATCTCACTCACAGAATGTACACAGTATCAGCTGTCTTTCTTTGGAAGCTAAGCTAGCAGGCTCTTGTTCTGTGGAGAAAGCTGAGTAGTAGGAGAAAGCCGAGTAGTAGGGGTTACCATCCTCTTTTTCCCGGACATGTCCGGCTGTCGAGATCGTCCAAAATGTCCGGGATTCTGCTTTTGCTTTCTGCAGTCGCCATTCATTGTTTACATGCACACCTTTTGTTTCAATCTAACTGAATTCATTCCGATTGGTGAATCTGAATGTAGTGTTTACATGAACGCTAAACAAGTGATCGGCTGATGTGCGTTTTAACATTGCTAAGAAAATTCCCGCTCCTCCGTGGAGATAGGAGACCTGTGCGTCTCAGTAATGACGCCACCGGCCTCGCGCCGTTCTCCCGCGGCCCTCAGCCTCGTCCTGCTCACCCACAGTAAACATGATGAATGACGACTGTAGAACGCAAAAGCCGAATCCCGGACATTTTGGGCGATCTCGCTATCCCGGGCAAACTCGTCACGGAGACTCACTAGTAGCCTAACCTTGTTGTTTTCAACTGCGCTCTCTAACCGGGAGGCGTGGCTTGGGAGTGGCCTCCTAGGGCAGCGAAGCAAGTGTATTCTGGGAGTTGTTGTCTTTCATCCACATAAGCCAAAAATTCATTTTCTGGCTTTTCTCAGTCTAGAAAGCTCCATATTCAAAAATGTCTTCACATTTCTTCTACATAAATGACCTATTTTAAATACACATTAATCTTTCCAGAGGTGAAGTATCCCTTTAAGAGTTGTGTTGCTTGGAATGAGTTTTGCAGGTGATGTGAACTGTTTAGCTCAGGTGACTGTTGGTAGTGCAGACTGTAGTTAGAGTTTTGCACATGTAGCTCCAGTTGTGCTCACTGTCGTTTAGCAATCGAAAAAAACTGTAACATTTAACTCTAACACATAATCTGTTTTTTTCTGGCTTTCTTTGACTGGCTTTGACTGACATTGCTGATGAGTGGTGGGAAAATCAAACAAAGGAACACATATGATGAATGAAAGTCCATGAAAACGATACGAGGGACAAACACAACAGAGTGTAAAAAATAGTATTATAGTGAGGCAAATTATATATAGTGAAACTAATTAAGCCTAATATATAAGAGAAACATTTTAATGTCTTAACTATGCTAACTTTTAGGTAAATGAACAGTAATTTCAAAAGAGCCACTTTATATGTAAAACTGTGGTCAGCCTCCATCCTAATCCAACCTGTAGAAGTCATCAGGCTTTTGAGGTCATTTCAACACTTTTATTTAGCAGAAGAAAATGGATCAGCCAGAGACTCAGAACCTGTATCTGTTAATGTCACACCTTTATAGGCCAGAAACACAGAATAAGGAGTGTATGTTGAAAGGGTATATATCCCTTTCTGTTGAGGAGGAGATTGCAATTTGTGTTTCTCAATTCCAGTGCTGTGACTGGCTGCTAGCATCAGAAGGGGCACACACAGTGTTGCCCACCCTTCTTTCCCCTGTGAAACTCATTTGCACAATCTAAAGCACACAGAGCAGCGTCTTTATAGTTTTATCAATGCATCACTCACTTCCCAAACCAGCACCATTCCAGAAAGCAGATTATGTAATGTAAGTTTACGGATAACCTCAACTGCCGGTTCCAAAAACAGAGGTTACTTTCAGGGTATTTAAGCAGCAAGATCAACTTACTCTCCGCTGCAGAACTGGTTATGTTTCAGAGTTATTTTACTTATTCAGGGCATGATGAGGCTCCATTTAGCATAACAGATTTCACACAATATAATATTATATAGCTATTTACTGTATATAACATAACATAAGGCAGTGTGCATAGATCAATTTTTCATATTGTACTTCCTCTAAGAGTCTCATATCATATTAGAAATTGTATTAATTTAATTAATTCGAAGTAAGTTTATTTAGACCTTTACAGTATGCTGTGTCAGTCAAGATTTATTTGTTTATATCCATACTTAATGCAGATAAAACTCATGTGTGGGTTGCAGGAGAAGTGGGAAATCTTATTATCTTTTTATAACATTTAGCATGTGTTTTTCCAAAGAGCTTTTATTTATTAACCATAATATATGGTAATCATAACCATGGACATGGCACCCCTGGGCATGTGCCATGATTGCCACAATTTTCCCGGTCCTAATTGGACAAATATCCTTTGCAAAGTTCATCTGCAAAAGAAAACATTGCCAAAACATATATTCTACTATTGAAATTCAGAATATTTCCTTCTTCCCCATGTGACAGTTGTTTAGACATCCGAGAAAGGCATGAGTGGCTGGTAAAGTCAATGGTCAAACCTCCCTCAGATTGAAAGGAAAACCTTGTTTTACAAGTTTATGCAAAGTATGAATAAGCCTTGGCAGTGAGATTCCTCCGGGAAAATATAGCATTATCACATCCCTCGAAAGCATCAAAATGCAAAGAATTATTTACTTTGCACTAGTCAGGCCCCAAGACAATGAGTGCTATGACAGCAAAGATGTGTTTGGACTTGTGATTGCTTGGACGGCCTTGTGGGGTTCAAGAGCTCCTTGGGCATAAGGACGAAATAAAATAAAAGAAGACTACAATGAAATTTAATGATCAAGGGAGAATCATGTAGATGCACACACACAATTTTTTTTTTTTTTACTCACAGGAAGTCCCTTGTATCATCAATCTCATCTTTCAGAGCAAGACCCCCCTGAGTCTGCACTGCTGTTTCTGGCTCTCTCCATACCTGCAGCAGGTCTCCAGACACCCCTGTCTCCAACCAGGCTACTGGACCGGCCCATGGCACATTAATGCAGCACATTCCCCATTATACAACTCTGAAGTCAGTTTCCAACTCTCTACAAACTACAAACTACATTCTGCAGTGGAAGTGGAAAGTAAAAAAAAAAAAGGATTACTCATTTGGGATCATCCCTTGTTGATGGTTGGAACATCCAGACATCATCTGCCGAAAAGTAGGGATGGGTCAGGAGGGCTCAAACTTCATCTAGTCGTCCATTTCTTATCATGTTATGAAGGAAATATTGTGGGCCTGCTTTAAACAGCATTTGCAAGTTGGCATGTCACAGCACAACGTCAGCAATACTTACACATCTAAAAGAATATCCATTTCAGACAAAGGGTTTATTGGTACTTTTGGACAAATTGCCAGCTGTAAGCACTGTTCATTATGCACAATGTTTTTTTTTTTTTTTTTTTTTTGTGAAACAAAACTGTTTTGTTGTGATGACTCAGATAGGTTTGTGCAAAGAAAAGGTAAAGTTAGCAAATGTATTTATTGAAACTCTTCAGTGTTCATGTCAAAAAACGAATAACGTCAAAACGCAGAGAAATCATTGTAACTGTGTGGACATAGCTCAATTTTGGACACTTTTTTTTTCACAAGCTGTTGATGCCATGCAACTAATTGGAGCCATACGAACATTAAATCCTGGCAACGTTAATTGGCTGATGGCTCTGTGAGAAGGTATACAGTTCAAAGCCCTTCTCCAGTGACCATCCTGACTGGTAAAACATTTACAATAATCTAATCAAATATTATATTAATTATAATATTTAATGATTTCTCACACAAAAGAAGATATTTTGAAGAATGTCGGTGATTAGCTCAATTGACTTCCATAGTATTTTTGTTTTTGTCCATACTATGTAAGTCAGTGGGGCTGATCAACTGTTTGTCTACCCATATTCTTAAAAAAATATCTTCTTTTGTGTTCAGCAGAAGAAAGAAATTCATACAGGTTTGGAACAACTTGAGGGTCAGTAAATGATGACAGAATTTTCATTTTTAGCTGAACTATAACTTTAAGGCTATAAATTTTATGCTGATTTTTACTATGATGATTACAGCTCAACCATGTTTAAAATCAGCATTCAGCGTGCGTTTTCCTCTGCAAAATCTCTCATTCTGGTTCGACAGGAAAGACGTGATGCGAAGACAGCACAGCAAGTGATAAGCCAAGCATTTATCTATTGACCGTGTGCTGCACCTGGTCAGCAGAGTCAATATTTACACTTGCATAACTTTATTTTGTATGTAACAGCAGCCTATCGGATAATTTACAGGAACCAGGAACTTGTGAAGATTTTTTCTCTCTGCCCTGTGCCTTTTTCCTTTCCTTTACATTTGTACCAACAGTTTAGGAAGGAACATTTTCTGTTCGCAAAAGACAACACCCCTGTGCACAAAGCATGGTCCACAAAGAAATGGTTTAAGTTTGGTTACTGGTTTACAGGTGGGGAACAACTTGTCTGGCCAGCACAAATCTATGTACTATGTAATCACTGTACTATGATACTGCTACAGTACTTTTTCTTTCTTTCTTTCTTTCTTTCTTTCTTTCTTTCTTTCTTTCTTTCTTTCTTTCTTTCTTTCTTTTTTCTTTCTTTCTTTCTTTCTTTCTTTCTTTCTTTCTTTCTTTCTTTCTTTCTTTCTTTCTTTCTTTCTTTCGAACTACATAACATAATTCAGTACAATTAAAACTGATCATTTTAACCAATAGGTTTTAGTAGGTTGTATGTGCAATATGAATTTTTATATGCCCAAAAGAGTATCCGACCATTAGTTTAGCATCATCTTAATGTTGATTCTATTGGAATCAGCTATAATCGAGTCTGTGAAGAGTTTTCCTTTAAAATTAATTCCTTTAATTGTGAGCTTCCATTTAGTTTCTGCTTCCTTAGAAAGTAGCTGTGTATGTAGTCGGCAAGGCAGCTCACTAGTTTTTGTCTGCTCTCTCTCTCTCTCTCTCTCTCTCTCTCTCTCTCTCTCTCTCTCTCTCTCTCTCTCTCTCTCTACTGAATCTAGTTTAAGCACAGACCTTTGGCCTGCCTGCGGTTCTCTATGATTTGTGGGACTCACATGGGAGGAAAGCAGGATTCCTATAGGTTAAAATCTGCAAACAATGACTCGTGTTGGCTTGATGGATGAACTACATCCTTCCCCATTTGTCTGTGCTTAAACCACCGTCCCTTTATCAATTGTTATCTAAAGTTTGCTAACACGCACTCTTTGAATCTTGCTGGGTGAATGGAAAAAGTGAGAAACAAGATGGAAAGAGATATGCGATGGAGGTTAGACCAGAGCATACGTTTGTATAAGAGGACTCTTCAAAGACTCTCAGGTCCTAATTAAGAGTAGGACGCTTCCTCTTCCCGTGACATTTCGCCGGACATTCTTGATAAATGTCACACCCGTGGTTACGCCAGCAGCAAATGGATGCTTCGCCAAGTGCTTAATAACCTTTATAAATATGCCTGCCAGGAATTCAAATTCTCACACCCACATCCATAAAAAATGTGCCTTGTAAACAAGGTGTGCTTGTGTGTGTGTGTGTGTGTGTGTGTGTGTGTGTGTGTGTGTGTGTGTGTGTGTGTGTGTGTGTGTGTGTGTGTGTGTGTGTGTGTGTTGGGTGTCCTGCACATCAAATTAAGTCGGACGCCTCTGTCAGGGATGTGTAGGTTGCATTGTACAGGAATAGCGGTAACACTTTACGGTAACACTTTATTTTACAGTGTCCTTGTTACAAATGTTACATGTACTTACCATAGTAATAACAGTAAATTATGCATAATTACATGCAACTAACCCTCAACCAAATCCTAATCCTAAAGTAAGCACATGTAGTTCATTAATATTACTCAGTACTTAAATATATAATTACACTGTAACAATGACACCTTAAATTAAAGTGTAACCCACTTTACAATAGTTCATATTTTTAACTAACATGAACTAACCATGAGCAATACATTTTTTACATTATTTGTCAATCTTTGTTAAAGTTAGTTATATACAGCTATTCATTGTTAGTTCATGTTTGTTCACAGTGCATTAACTAAATTTAATTATAATAAAGTATTAGTAAATGTTGAAATTAACATTAACAAAGATTAATAAATGCTGTATACATGCAGTTCAATATTAGTTCATGTTAACTAATGTAGTAAACTAATGTTCACTAACAAACCTAATTGTAAAGTGTTTCCGGAATAGCTAAATGATACCTTATGTGAAGAATTTAAAAAGTCCAAATATATAGTTTTTAAAACAAACAATTTATTTTTTTGCGAGTTTGCTAAGAATAAATAATAAAAGCATCTCCTTGCTGTATACAATGTGTACTGCTTACTTGTTTTTGAGGAACAGGACCTCTGTAATACCGACAAATCAATTTTGGCAATTTTCCAGCATGAGAAGTTGTAACATTACCAGTAAATTACCGTTCTGATGCTATGTTTGAACAGAGCATTAGATTACCCTTATGATATGAACATGTATGTCAGGATGGGCTGAAGTAAGAAGTCTGTCTTGGGCCAATCATAAAGCTCTAACGGAAATGAGAGCTTTTTTTTTTTTTTTTTTTACTTTTGACTAAACATGTGTTATGAGGATGTCTGAGAGTTGCATTTCGTAGCTTTTTCAGTGTCTTGCGCTCAAGACCCTGCCTACTTTTTCATTCCTCAGAGCTGTGGCTCTGCAGTTACTTTTGTGCAACGTCTTGTTTTCAAGAGCAAAAACGCTTTCTGTGTGATCATCCTCTTATGCCCGTCTATCAGAAGTCAAATAAGAAGAAAATGGCACAGATTGAATGACATAACAGAGTTTACTGTTATTTTGGTACTGATGTAATGTAGCCTATTTTACCGGTAAAAGGACAGAACGGACAAAAAGGACAGTTGCTTGTGTGAACATAATATATGGTATATTTACCGGATGTAAGTCGATCTGGTAATTTTAAAGTAATTTACCGGGTTTACTGTGTGAAAGGGGCTATGAGAGATTATCCTAACCCTAATTCGAATATGCTATAATGTTGTTACATTACCTAATTTAGTTGTTGGCATTCGGTTTTAATAAAATTTTGTGTAAATCTGTGCAGATAACAGTTGATATTACTTCTTGTTTATTAGTCACACTGGATATGGAAAGTTAAGTTGATTGTTTCCAGATATAGTATTTATGTAGTGAACTCTGGATATAATAAGCATTTTGGCAAATGTAGACCATTCAGGTATTTCATGAATACAGAAAATTCATATATACTGCATACACTGTTGCAGTGAAAATGTGCAGTGGTTATCTTATGGAAGGATTTCTATCTGATCGTTCTTAAAATGTACTTCTATTATAGTAATCTATAAACGACGCTTGATGAAATTATATTTCTTACTTTAATAAAACAAGCTAATTTAAATGTCACCATATAAATCACACGACAAAACAGGTAACACGATTTTACACTGGACTGAATAATGCAGGAACAGAAATAGTATTAAGTATGCAATTAATTTACATTACACTCCAGTCAATGTTAAATGTTTGTGTCTTCAAAGTCATTTATCGTTAGAGAGAAAGACATAATTGAATGTGTTGTTATGTTCTATGAATGTCATTAAAAATACTAAATATCAGTTGTGATTACATTAAGGCCTGCACATCTGTATTTTGGGCGATTGTTTTGCTTGCCTTGGAAATGGGGATTGTAGTAATTGTGTACACATTGACACTTTTGTGGGTAATGCTAGATTTGATGAGCTTTTTGTGCTTAGAAAAAATAAAATAAAGATATGACATTTAGAATAAGAACTTAACTTGTAGTATTTGGGTGAATCTCTCAAAAATATGAACATTAACAAAAAAAAGTATTCAAGGTTGTTTTTTTGCATTGAGGCATTTTTTATTACACAAATTACACCCACCGACTACATAATACACACCACATATTTCTCATTACTGTAATGTATCCAGTTTTACTTTGTTTTTCTTATCTCATTAGAATTTCATTACTAAAAAAAAAAATTGTATTAAAGGAAGTAGAACAGATGTATGAATACTTTTTAATGTCACCATTGAAATATTAATATTACTTTTAATGTACTTAAAACTGTTTTTTTGAAAAATTTAATATTATGCATATCAGCAAATATAACTTTTCCATGAGTACAGTTGCAGTGAAGTAAGAAGATGTTGTGGGGAAATATAAAATATAAAAATAGAGAAAATATTATTTATATAATTTATTATTTTAAATTTAAATAAAATATGATCCATGCAGACATGTTATTGAGAGTTTAAACATTTAGCCTGACCGCTTTAATATTTATGTGCAGTAATTCTGGATAACCTTATACAAATATAAAGTGAAAATTGTTTAGGATATCTTGTCTTTATTATGTCTTTGATATGGAAATGAAAAAAGAGAAAAGCAAATCATGGTTTATGCATTTTTATTATTAACAACAATTATCTGATTAAATAAAGCATCTAAATAAAATCATTCATGTTTGTTAAGTCTTTTTTTGTTGTGTTTATCAGATCCTCTCCAGACATTCGGCTGACTGACACTCTGTTTGTGTGTGTGAGGATGTGTTTCAAGGTTGTTTCAAGTTACACAACGTGCACTGCCACGCGGTGGCTAATTGTCTCTCCTGAGGAATAATTAGGTGACAAAAGTGTGTAATAGTGGCTTCGCTGAACACACACACCACAAATTGTATGCTGTGTGTTCAGCATGCTTCACAGTGCGCGATCATTTGTTTTGCATGGAAATTTGACATAAAAAAATGAAACAATCACTGCATTCCTGTACAAAGATGAAATAAGGTCATCAGAGAAAGGAAATGGTTCGGATTATTCAATTAATAAATACAATTATTTTACTGTGAAGTACGTTTAGAGAATTTACAAAATAATTTAACACCATACAAACCACAGAACAGCAACTAAGCCATTTAGCAGGCCAATAAAATCTCTATGCTACCTATATGAAGGACTAGAAATGCAGCTTAAAGTAAAATGAAGGAATCAATCAAATCAATTTCTTTTTGAAAAATAAGACAAATGTTTTATATGTAATAGTTATTATTTAGTAAATTATAATAGTTATACAATACAACAACTAAGAAATCATTTTGTAAGTATTTCATTTAACTATGCTTATTTAAATAATAATAATAATAATAATAGTAATAATAAACATTCTTAAAAAACATATTAAAACACTACTAGTAAAAAAAGAATGGTAACACTTTATAATAACTGCATGCTATGAATCATTAGTTACAAAATAGTTAATTCATCATTTATAAAGTAATAATACACATTAATAAGCAGTTTATAAATAAAGCTATAAATGCTTTATTTTTGAGTTATAAACATATATATATATAACGTGTTTAATAATTTTATTTTCATACTTTATTAATGATCAGTTTAGCGTTTCTAAATTAAGTATTACATTATTTACACACCAGTTATTTTGTCAGTGGTTCATAAGATCATTTAGAAAGTGTAAATAAATGATTAATAAATTATTTAAATGTGCATTTATACATCTTATTATTTAGATATATAGTAATAGTTACTCAGTGTGTTAATAAATGCTATATTTCATGATTAATTCAGGTAATTATAAAACATTTAGTTGTCAGTTAACTATTTTTGTGAGCTTACCTAAAGTGAGGACTATTTATGCCTCGTAAAGCTTTTACAGAAGATATTTTATGGCTCAGTTATCTTCTGCACTGATGTTCTCTAATGTTTTAACGTTAGTATAGTTTTAACACTGTGAAATATTTTATTATATTACTATTGTTTTATAAAATGTTTATTTGTTGTATTTTGGCACTCCTGTAATCCAGTGTTGGCACTGGTCAATTTTTATTCAGCAATGTTAACAGTTTACAGAAATTTGTTTTAATATCAGATTGCAGAGGCTTAGTTTTATTTTATTTTACTGCACAGTTATGTTTTCTAGAATTTTTATTTTCTATGACATTGAAGATGTTTATTTTTTTATTTTATATCAAGTCTATAGGTGAACAGTTAATTATTTTTGCATATTGAAATAAATATTTCTATGTTCTATATCACTCTGTGTTGTGTTTGTTTCATTTTTCTGTTTAGAAGATAACTGAGCCTTTTAATCTCATTTGTAAAAGCTTTACAGGGCATAAATAGTCCTCACGTTAGATGAGCTCACAAAAAACAATTATTACTATATGTCTAAATAACATTTATAAATATAAATAGTGTATTAATTATTTACTTACACTTTCTAAATTATCTTATGAACCACTGACAACTCCTAAATAACTTGTTTGTAAATAATGTAATACATCATTTAGAAATGATAAAAAGTATGAAAATACAATTATTAAACACATTATAGATATGCTTATAAATCAAGAATAAAGCATTCGTAGCTGTATTTATCAACTGCTTAATAATGTCTATTAATGCTTTAAACAATGAATTAACTGTTTACTAATGCATAACTAATGATTCATTGCATGCAGTTATTATAAAGTGTTACCAAAAGTTCTTCAGTCGAACACCAGCCATCGTTACTGTGGGCTTGTAGATGTAAAGATAACAATCAGGCCAGTTAGATCGGTAATGCATTTGACTAATGACTACATGCACTGCTGGGAAATGCTTAAGTGAAACCAAGTGCAAAATGAAGGTTTCATTAAATCAAATTTGTTATTTATGCTCTGTCCTGAGAGTGCCACATGGTCAGAGATACATACAAAACACTGATCTTAATAACATCTCTATTTTTGACAGCACTATGCTAGGCAATCATATCCGGAAAGGAGACTTGCAGCAGAATGGACTGGACTTGCAATCAGAACAGAAAATATATATTTATGTTCATTTTAGAATAATCTACTTACAAATATACATGTCTTTATTTTTGAGGGGGAAAAGAGATAGAGAGAGAGAGAGAGAGAGAGAGAGAGGGGGGGGGGGG
Source organism: Leuciscus leuciscus (assembly GCF_965113295.1). Lineage (NCBI taxonomy): Eukaryota > Metazoa > Chordata > Actinopteri > Cypriniformes > Leuciscidae > Leuciscus > Leuciscus leuciscus. Next base: position 22,675,227 of record NC_138728.1, on the reverse strand, counting down.
GTACATTTTGGAAACGTAACGCTGTGTACATATAATACAGTGTAAAGAGATTCTTATGAAATATATATTCATAAATGTTATTTTCTTTCTTTTTTGTGAATTTTGTATAATAGCATATGCAGAAAAGTGCTTTTATTCAAAGCATTTTAATCTTATTTAATATTATAATTTGTGATCTGTCCCACTTTCCCAGCTGACCAAATTCACCATTTATTCACCTCTCTCAGTAGTGGTTAATGTTGGTTAATGTCCAAGTCTGAACCTCAAGCCAAGACTCGAACTCAGGTCGCTGCGTGCCCAGCTGCGGCATTTGCAGCACGTAGTCCACAAGGCTATTGCTCCGACTACTATCAGGACCCTCGACCATTGTTTTAAAGAGGCAACCTATTCCAAGGGAGCATAGCATTGAGCTTCATGTCCTTTGGACCGGGAGAAGCCTCAGGAGAGCATCTTGATAGGGCATAACCGCCCAACTGCTTCTGAGGCCGAATAACTTCGCTGCCGAACCACTAGGGAAGCTTTCTACCCAAAAAGGGTCTCTTAGGGTCTCATAGTCAGTTTCCTAGTCTGACTATAGTGTGAACCAGAGGGGCTACTGAGAGCGGAGCGCCATAGCACTCTTTTTACTGTCTACCACGTAGCTCTTGTTGGCTGATGTTTGCCCATTCCTTACCCATTTCCTTGCCAATCCTTACAGAGTGGGTTGTTAGCTGTGATAAAGCCCACTTTTATACTCTGTCCCAATGCTCCTCACAAACTGTTATAGGAAGCGTGTTAACATTCCACACTATGTCCACGCTATCACCTCCAGATACAGATAACTAAGGCCTAATCTAAACCCTGTCTGTGAAACCAAGCCATAAAGCACACACTAATGCCTTATTCTCCATGGTCATATTCTACATCACTTAATCCAACCCATACCTAAATTTATCAACCACCTTGCTAACTATTAATAAGCAGTAATTAGGAGTTTATCGAGGCAAAAGTAGTGGCTAATAGTTAGTTAATATATAAACTAAAGCTCATATAAGTTTACATGATTTTGCCATGTTGAGTCAACAAAATATTTATCATTAAAAAGAAGGATCATAAAGATTGCATTTTGCTCATTTTTACTACTAAATTAATGGAACTATTCGACATAAAATATATTTGGGTCAGACTTTAGTTTAGGGTCCAGTTCTCACTATTATTTAATTTCCAGTTATGTAAATGCACACTGTGGAGTATGTTATATTTAAATTTTTTCATTGGTAGGCGACCATTTCTGACATTATAATGCTTTGCACCCATCCTATGAGAAAGTTCACTCAGATATAAGATACTAATCTCTCAGCTGCTCAAAATATAGGAGGTCAAATATGTGGCACTCACAATGTCTCCACGTGTGCCAAGTACGTTCTGACAACCAGTGTGTCTTTTCATCTCTCTTACTGCAGATGTCCCAAGGGGAGGACAGGCGGCCCACCATTCCACGCTTTCCATTGCCCTTCATGATGGATGTGTTGCATGAGCGTTGGACTCGTCCCCCGGGCCTGTCTCTGCCTCTTTTCTGGGTTAAAAGGCACCCTACATCACACCCATCTATACATTCACAAGCTGAGTGTGTTTACTGGAGTATAAAAGCACAGCAATTTCCAGAAGAAATATCTTAGACAGCACTTTTGAGATGCGTTGAAAATGATATCACAACCTGAGCAATGTTGGATTTTTCAAAGACCACGTTTTCATCATTCTTGTGATTAAGTTGAATCATTTTCATGTGCGTGTGGTACAGAAGAGAGCTCAGGTATAACAGTATGTGGTACTCAAAAAGCTGAAATCTAAGGCTATGTTCACACTTAGCGTCTTTTTTCAAACTGCCAGCGTCTGTTCTACATTATAACCCTATGGAGTGAACCGTTTTTTCAAAAAAGTCCTGAGCGCTTTTTTAGACGCCACCGCCGGCGTCTTTTTCTGCAGCTCAGAGCGTCTTTTTAAGTTGAAAAAAGTTCAACTTTTCTGAAAAGAACGCCCTACGTCAAGCGCCTTTTTGACAGCTGACCAATGACAAGCGAGTAGCGAGACCTGTCGTTTCCATAACAACAAGAACAACTGTCTGTCGTGCACCCACAAACTTCTTTGTGAACCGACATTCTCCTCCCCGGTAACTTCAAAAGCCAACGCAAGAGCCAAATTTCTCTTTCTCGACATTTTTTGCATCACACAGCACTAGGCTACTGTTCCAGCTCTTGTTATAGCAACAAAAGACGCGCTCGGCTGCTATTTGTAACCGAACGCTGCCAGCGTTTTTTTTTGCTAAAAAAACGCCGTTGTCAACTTTTTCTTGTCAAAAAAGACGCTAAGTGTGAACATAGCCTAAGGCTGCATTCTCATTCACATCCAATCCATCACCTTTAGACAAGTTACACTATGTAATTTGCTAAAAGAGATGAAATGCTGTACAAATATTCACGTTGCATTTTCCTACGCAAAGTATATATATTTGCATTATGCCTTGTAACTTATTAAAAATGGCAGTAAACATCTCAAATATTTGAAGAGGTATATACATACATTTGAACATATAAAAAAAAAAAATCAGTGTTAGGTCAAATAAAGTTCAAAGATATTAACAGTGCATTGGTTTTACATTTGTGAAATGATTTAGAGGTAGAAATTTGAGTAAAAAGTGCAACATGTAAAACATTGTAACAGCCATTATGCTACACAGATTAACTAGGACCGCATTTTCTCTAGTTGGGATGGTACCACCTTTTTCAACCGACGACCAGCAAAACATTTTGCAGACCTTCTTGGCCGGTTCAGAAAGAACGCGTTTTGGTGTTACTGCCGTACTTTTCCATTGTTTTTCTATATAAGCATGCTGTAGAATAGATGGACATTTTTGACCTTTGTGTCAAGTCTTTTGTAGCATCTCATGCTTGACACGTGTTCTAAAAATAATTCAAAAGAATCAATTTAAAAGAATTAAAAAAGCGCATCTCAGGAGCTTTTGTCCGTATCATATCTCAATATGATAGTTTAATTGCCTTTATAGCACCACATCGTCATACTGTATCTTGATACCAATTACGTTCTTGTCAAATGTTGTTTATATTGGCATGTACGCAGTAGCATCTAAATTCAGTAACTAACATTGAAAATTAAATGCTGTTTGCAACTCATTTTTAATTCTGTAAACTGATGTGAAACAGGATATTCAACAAGTAAAAATTAGTGAGTGGGGCTTGATTAAAAGGTGGTTGGTCGCTCAAAAAACAAACAAAAACAGGAACATGTATTTAGAAATTAAATATGGTCAATTGCACAAGGCATTGTGGGCAATTATGACAAAGGTTAATTGTGTGGAGGTTGAAGAAAAATGAACATGAAACCTAGAAAAAGTGTCAGCTTGGCTTGATGCCTCTTGTTTAACCTTAAATACTAAAAAGACAAAGTCTATATGTTTTTAAAAAATAAAATAAAATAAAAAATGCTACAGCAGAATCCTTATACATTAGAATTAAAGATGAGGTTTTTGAGCAAGTATCAGAGGAAAAATACCTTGGCATGATTTTAGATTCTCAGTTAAATTTTAAAAGTCATTTGAAAAAGATGCGTAAAAGGCAAATCTTACTAGCTTCTAACACATTATTATGCCCTTCTGTTTTTAAACTCAATGACATTATCACACATGTTCTATGGATTAGCTATTTGGTCTCAGACAAATCAATCTGTAATAAATCAGATCGAATGTCTTTACAACAGAGCCTTGAAAATCTTAGATAGAAAGCAAACAAGATACCATCATTGTCAGATCTTAACTAAATACAAGATATTAAGCTTTGCTCATTTGGTCTTTCTCCACTTTGTAAAGTTTGTCTTTAAATGTTTAAATGGTCTTGCACCTCAGCCCTTATGTTTTTTTGTTTTTGTTTGTTTTGCTGTTTTTTTGAGAGATTGCATGGGTGCAGCAGATCCACTAGTCAAGTCACATTATTTATATAGCACTTTTTACGATACAGATTGTTTCAAAGCAGCTTTACAGAGATAACAGGAAAATAATGCAACAAAGTTTGTTTCCAGAAGAAAATAGCATCACAGTCCAGCTTAAGTAAGTTCAGTGATGTTTCATTTTTGCTGTAAATTTTGTATTAATTTAGTTACGTGTTGTTTAGTAAAAAAAACGTGATATCATCGTCCAGCTCAGTTCAGTTCTCATATAATGGTGTACATGCAGGCAGATCAATAATATTGTTGAATATTGAGAGCTAGAGCGGCTAGAGCATCACTAGAGCTGCTTCTAGTGGAAATTGTAAAATGCTATTTTGTAAAACATCCTTTGCTCAGACTGTCCTCTCAGTGAAAGGTGTACATTTCTGGAATTCATTACCTGGGGTGCGTTCTCCGATAACGTTGTCTCTTAGCACGCTACGAAGACTCAAAAGGTACACCTTAACTACAGGTATACCTTTTCTACGTGTGTTCTCCGAACTATACCTTAGGATGTTGCTTAAGGTAAACCTTCTTAAGTTCGACCTTAGCAGGTGCTGTCCATGGTGGAGGCGCTGAATAGGTTGATATCGATGCCTCAATGATCGATTGTGCGCTCTTTCCTTCACAGCGGTATAGGTAAAGTATTGAGAAAACAATGTTCTTTATAAAGAAGCGTTTTAGAAATAGTACAAACTGCATTTATCGGGGCTCATTGAAATATGTACATGCAGAAATAAATATGAGTATGTGTTTATAATTTAGCAAGTGTGCAATCCCAAACCCTCACGGCCATACGTGTGTTAATGTTCTCCACAACGTATGCTGATTATCCACCAGCCATGTAGTTGACATACACTAACTGGCTCCGCGGACGGCGCCGTCTTTGATTTAAAACAAGTACTCGCTGTCTCGCTGCCATAGCAATAAAGTTTGTGTAAACTCATCTTTCTTTATATAGACTCCTAAGCCTTTTCTGTCAAATGGTTCGCCAGCTGATGTGCCTTAGGATAGTAGCCTAATTAAAAAAAGCTAACAACCATTAGTGTATGGAAACTTTATTAATGAAAACACTTCCATACACTGGGTGTAGGCTATAACAACATAAGTATTTTATGTGTACATTTTTTAAGTAAAGTAAAAATGTAATTTTAATACTAAATCAGATTTTATATTAAATGTTCATATACAATTTTCTATGTGTAATTAAACTGCGATGTAAAAAAGCTTTTTGCATAGTGGTGGCCACTAGCGGTATGAACCGTCAGCAGCGATAAGGTATAGCTAAGAGCGCTCCAGACCAACCTTACGAACGTATGACTTACAGAAGGTATACTTAACTAAGAAGGTTTCGGAAACCACGTATTAACGATAAGGTACTTCTTAAGGTACAACTTAAGAACGACGTAGCGTTAAGGTAGTTTCGGAGAACGCACCCCTGATTATTTAAAATCTGCTGCAAGTTTTAATATTTTAAAAAAAAAGCCAATAAGTCTTGGTTAATTCAGCAACAAACTTGTACTCATGTTTAGTTTAATTTCTTTTTTTCTCGGTTTTGTTTGCTGTTGAAACTCATTTATAAAAGCCCTTCTAGGGACAAGTGTTGCAAATTAGCTTTAGCTACAAGCACTATGATACACGCATGGCTGTTGTCACAGTTTATATATGTTTATTGTATCTGTCCCTATACAAATAAAACATTAAATAAATCAATAAATCAATAAATAATATTAGCCCCCAAATCAGCATACTTTGAAATCTCACTAGAAATACACCATTCAAGCACATTTGGTAGAAAAGAGTCAAGATCGCTGTCCGCCTAATTTTAAAATTGTTCCATCTTTTTGTGGAAGACCCACCAGGTAGCATTGCTCTTGATAGTTTCCTGAATGCACTTTGCTGAAGGAAACATTAGGAGGCAATTAGGGTCGTGGTGTGGTCAGTGGTGATGTTGAGCCCTGTTTAAATCAGGAGAGGATGGGGGGTCCTAATTACATGCTAATATGGGCCAGGCGGTGTCATGAGTTTGTAATTGGAGCACAGCTGCTACTGGGAGCAACAGAGGAAATGCAGGGAGAGACTCCAGCAGGTCAGGGTGATCCGAGCCGGTTTGTCTCTGTCAGAGGACACGCTCGGAAATTCATGCAGTTTGTTCTGAGTAGTTTTATCCTGCCGCTTTTATCCTGCCGCTCAAGTCTTGAATGGTTTATTCAAAAATTGAACTTGTGTCATTTACTCCTGTCATTCCTGACCCTTATAACATTCTTTGTCCCCTGGAACAAAAAAATTGAATTTTTACCTTAGGTGAATGATCTGGCCACTTTTTTTCATACATTCAAAGGAAATCAGGACTAGGGTAATTAAGCCTTAAATAAATCACAAAAAGTGATCTATATGACTTGTGTGCTGCAGTGTTAATTTAGTATCCCTGAGATACTATATAGTAAAAAAAATAATAAAAAACTGTACTGTACTTTATATAGCTCGTCAAATACGCATACTACTTTACTCTATCTGATTATTTGTAAGTGTCAACTCGTGAAATTATTATTTTTATTTTTTTGCAAAGTTCAGGAGGAGCACGTTCAAATGATCTATCCAATCATCACGTCATTCCAACCAGCAGTCAACAATCAGTAATCAACATTTCTACCCAATCAGCATGAGTGGAGGCCTATATACACCCCTCGACCCACCCCATGTTTCTTGACAGTTTTCAGCATCCCTCCACCACCCTGTCTCCTCACTCACCTGGTTACTTTCCTAACCAGAAATATGGGGGGAGTTCTCTGGGTTTGGCCAAAATTCCAAGCTCGGAGCCCTTCCCTTCGGATAGCACGCCAAATACGCATACTGCTTTACTCTATCTGATTATTTGTAAATGTGAACTAGTGAAAAATTTATCAGTTTGTCCAGCGAACACTCAGTCTATTCTTCAGAAAAGATATTTCCGTGGCCACAGAAAAATAACTCCTTTTCAGCATGTAGCTGTGATCATAATCAAAAAATTTACATTGATTTATAAGCAAACCAGAATCAACTCGCATGAATGTGTAAAAAAAAATTATTTAAAGCTACACTGTGTAACTTTTTAAGTTGATTCTTAGCAAAAAACACTTTGTTCTATCAAAAGTATATGTGCTCATTCATGTGTAATTACTTCCATCAACTAATAAAGTATTCTCGTAAGCGTAAAATCTGCCATTTATAATACATACGAGCGAGTCGCTCGAATGGCGGCAGCCATGTTGCGCCTCCATCTTGAAAATACATTCGCCAAAGAGGGACATACCTGGAAATTCAAGCTTCGCCTTTCGCGTTTCACACTCAGTGACACCGTGACGAAAGCGAGGGGGAGATTACTCGCGACTGCCGGCAGATTTGAAAAATTTCTGAAGATGGAGGATCACGCCTATTTTCGAGGACATGTAGCAGAGTCGCCAAAGAAGCGAAAGAGAGAATTAAAACGTCAACGCGACAGGCAAATCAGCAAGACCAAAGTCAATATTGGAGTAACTTTTCCCAGATGGAAAGAGCTCATGAGGAGCAAAGATTTTAAAACAGACACCGAAGTTGCCTGCTTTCTTCTCGACTAAATGCACTTTGTCATAGTTTTCTAAGGTAACCTCATCACTTGAAGGAACACTCATGGACGAAGTCGAACTGGAAGCCATGTTAATCTTGGAATAATACGGCCACCGTAGGAGTTAAAACGCCCTCGGAATTGAAAGGAACAGAAACTAATATTCACTGGGTAGTCATATACAATTTCACCGCTAGATGGGGGAAAATATCACACAGTGTAGCTTTAATTAAATCACGAACACATAGAAAATCTAAGACACATACACACAATCACACATACATGGGTAAAATAGGAAGTGAAAGTGACTGAAAAAACAGAACAGAACAGAGGAATGAAGCTATGAAAAGAGTATTTTAACCTACTGGATGAACAATCAGTTCCTTATTACAAAGCTCCTTTCAAGAGTTCACACTTACAAATAATCAGATCAGAGTAAAGTAGTATGCGTATTTGGCATGCTGTCCGAGAGGAGAGCTTCCGCGCTGGATGAAGAAACGATGGTGAACTTGAGGAGTTAGTTGACTCGGGGGGGCAGCAGTCTAAGAAGAGACGCCCAGATGCCCAGACTTCCCTCTCCCTAGACACTTCCTCCAGCTCTTCCGGGGGAATACCGAGGCGTTCCCAGGCCAGCTGGGAGACTTCGACTGCCGCCCGATTCACTATGCACCGTCCCCTTACGATTCCTCCTGCAGGTGGTGAGCCCACGGGGGGGCCCCGGCTGCGCCATGCCGGGCGACGTCTCTGTCCTTGATTTTGCGTTTTTCATTCATTAGGCAGATTTGTCAATGAATTAGTGGAAATAATTCCATTTTTATGAGACTGCATGTCTGTTTCTTGCAGCCTGTACTGTTCTCTCATTGAGACCAATCAATGTCCCAAGTGTCTTTGAAGTATGAGTGGAGCAGAAGGCTGATAATTCAGAGTGAGGCAGGCAGACATCACAGAGTCTTCCTGGGTGAGGAGTTGCGAAGATTAAGCGTAACGATAGTGTGTTTGATCGGTCCAGTCGTTACAACGCATACTTTCAAGTAGAAATACTGCCACAACACAGGAAGTTCCTGAGGTTCGCTTTCGGGGGCAAATCTTACCAATATCGGATTCTTCCATTAGGCCCAGCCTTATCACCCCGCACATACGCAAAGTGCATGGATGCAGCACTGGCTCCGTTGCGACTCCAGGGCATTCACATTTTGAATTATATCGACAATTGGCTAATACTAGAACAATCACAAGAGCTGGCATTACAACACAGAAAGATCGTTCTAGCTCATCTGCTTTCTCGATAAGAAGAGCATTCTCTCTCCATCCCAGAGAACAACATACTTAGGGGTTGTATGGGATTCGATCACGATGTTGTAACAAGTGGATTGTTAGTTTTCCTGTCATGTTCCCAAGGGGACAGATTTGAGTGACGTACAGACAGAGAGCTAGGCTATGACACTTGTAATGCTGTTATGCACATGTGTTAAATAAAGTAAGCAATGATACTGCTTTAATCGTCCATTCTGTATAGTTTGATAAAACAGAACAGTATGAAACAGATGTGGGCACAGCTGTCTCCTTCTCGAATTGAGACCATTCAGATTATCAAGATCATACTGTTCATCAGTATCAACAAATGTTAGGTCTCAGGGCATCTATCAGCTACAATGATCAGTATCTCCAATTGGCTAGCAAACTCGTGTCTGCACCTTAATACTGATAAAACAGTGTGTATGTTTTTTTTTTCGAAATCCGCAAATAGAGATCTAGACCCAGATGTTATAGTAGCAGGGAAAATACTTCCAGTGGTCCAATAGCTCAAATATCTGGGAATAATAATAGATTCACATGTTTCATTTAAAACACAGGTAAAAAAGGTCATAAACAGAATCAAATTTAACTTGGCAAATTTCAGACACATTAGGAATAATTTAACTACAGAGGCCTCAAAGTTATACATTAATGCTATGATCTTATCACATATGAATTACTGTCTTACCAGTTGGACACAGACAGGTCGGACCACATTACGACCAGTTGAAACACTTTATAAACGGGCCTTGAAAACGTTGGATAAAAAGTTTAATTCATATCACCATTGTAAAATCTTAATTAAATATGATCTGTTAAATTGGGAAAAACATGATTAAGTTTGCAGATATCTTACTTGTATATACAATTTTTCATGGTATGGCTCCCCCTCCGCTCAATAAATTCGTCCAACAAAATCTAAACTCATCCACCAGAGCGTCTACAAGAGGGAATTGTAAAATACCATGTAGAAAAAGTAGTTTTGGACAGTCAGCTTTCTCTTTATGAGCAGCTCATACATGGAATACCATACCCACAGAACTAAGGAACATCACATCTACATTTGCATTCTCCAAATCCATAAAACATTGGTTATTGTCAAATCAAATATGCTGCCATAATACAAAAAATGTGTTTGCATTCATCGCTATAGTGGTGTCTCTGTGTGTGCTTATGTGTTGATGCATTCAAATGTGACTATACACTTTTACCCGTGTCTACTGTGTGTGATACTTGTGTTATGTTTTTTTTTATAAAAAAAATAATAATAATAATTTCTTGCCATTTTATTATTTATTTATTTATTTTTCTTGCCATCAACCTGCCAGTTGGCCTGATCGGGAATAGTGGTTATGTTATTCTTACTTATCTATATCTAAGGCTTTCTTATTGATATGAATTTATTGTATTGTTGTAGTGTATTTATTGTTTTCTCTTAACCATCAACCTGCTAGGGACTGCAGATGAAAATTAGCCTGTATGGCTAAATCTGGCACATTTACATGTTGGACTTTGTACTCATGTTGATTAATGTGCGTTGTCCCTTTAAAATAAAAAATAAAAATAAAAATAAAAATAAAAATAAAAATAAAAATAAAAATAAAAATAAAAATAAAAATAATCTACGTCCTTGATGATACCTATGGGCCTTTTGCTTATGAGACCGTTCCAGTTGTGGCTCAAAGCCAGGGGGTTTCATCCAATCGCCAATCCCCGAAGGCAGATAAGGGCCATGCGCTGCACAAAACGTACTCCCTTCTATGCCCTTCTCATAGCCCTTCTATGTGGCTCAGACCCCGGTTCCTCACCTTGGGTCCCACTCTAGGTGCGTCTTGCCATTGCCAAATGCTAACGACAGATGCCTCCCTCTTGGGCTGGGGAGCGGTTTTAAGTGGTCATCCAGCCCAAGGGGAACTCAGTCAGTCACTCACTATTACAACTCAGGGTCATCAGCTCGATTCAAACATCAACTGCCTCGGGTTGATGGCTGTATTTCTGGCCCTGAAGTACTTCCTCCAGCAGCTGAGAGGCTGCCATGTCCTAGTGCGGATGGACAACACAGCGGCAGTCTCTTACATAAATCACCAGGGCAGTCTGCGCTCGCGCCGCTTAAACATGCTAGCGTGGCAGATTTTTCTTTGGCCTTAGGACAAGCTCCTGTCACTCAAAGCAGTCTATATCCCGGGAAATCAGAATGTGGGAGCAGATTTACTTTCCAGACAGAAAATACAGATGGGGGAAGTGAAACCCAAGGTAGTGAAACAAATTTGGTCAGGATTTTACGAAGCAGAGGTGGACCTCTTCGCCTCACAACAGACAGGTGCATACATGGCCCAGAATGCATTTCCTCCAGTTTCTGTGCTCCCGGGAGGTCTTTTTTTGTTGTATGTTGTTCCTGTCTACGTTTCCTGTTGTGTGGGTCAAGTCCAAGTCAAGTTGGTCTTTGCGCTTCGTCCCTTGACTTCTGTTGGATTGTTCACCTCCTCTCCCTCCATCTCTTGTCCTCCCTGCTGTGTGTCTCAATAAACAGTTTAAACTCATTCTGCGCTTGGGTCTTCCCTTATAGATCTGTGACAGTGAGGCTATTGTGACTGGTTGATTGGTGATTATTTACTGGCCCAGGTCAAAAGAGACATTCCCCAATAATCTGTACTACAGTATTCCAGTGGCGAGCTGTGACTTCTTTAAGCAGGTATGCCAGGTATTTTGTTTCCAAAGTATGCGCAGTAATAATTATGATGCTTTCTTTGCAAGCAATGTTAAAAGTTGAACTATGATGTGATTGAAAATATCTGTCACCTAAAGGAATATTAGGAACACCATACTAATGCTGTGTTTGACCCCCTTTCGCCTTCAGAACTGCCTTAATTCTACGTGGCATTGATTCAACAAGGTGCTGAAAGCATTCTTTAGAAATGTTGGCCCATATTGATAGTATAGCATCTTGCAGTTGATGGAGATTTGTGGGATCCACATCCAGGGCACGAAGCTCCCGTTCCACCACATCCCAAAGATGCTCTATTGGGTTGAGATCTGGTGACTGTGGGGGCCATTTTAGTACAGTGAACTCATTGTCATGTTCAAGAAACCAATTTGAAATGATTCGAGCTTTGTGACATGGTGCATTATCCTGCTGGAAGTAGCCATCAGAGGATGGGTACATGGTGGTCATAAAGGGATGGACATGGTCAGAAACAATGCTCAGGTAGGCCGTGGCATTTAAACGATGCCCAATTGGCACTAAGGGGCCTAAAGTGTGCCAAGAAAACATCCCCCACACCATTACGCCACCACCACCAGCCTGCACAGTGGTAACAAGGCATGATGGATCCATGTTCTCATTCTGTTTACGCCAAATTCTGACTCTACCATCTGAATGTCTCAACAGAAATCGAGACTCATCAGACCAGGCAACATTTTTCCAGTCTTCAACTGTCCAATTTTGGTGAGCTTGTGCAAATTGTAGCCTCTTTTTCCTACTTGTAGTGGAGATGAGTGGTACCCGGTGGGGTCTTCTGCTGTTGTAGCCCATCCACCTCAAGGTTGTGCGTGTTGTGGCTTCACAAATGCTTTGCTGCATACCTCGGTTGTAACAAGTGGTTATTTCATTCAAAGTTGCTCTTCTATCAGCTTGAATCAGTCGGCCCATTCTCCTCTGACCTCTAGCATCAACAAGGCATTTTCGCCCACAGGACTGCCGCATACTGGATGTTTTTCCCTTTTCACACCATTCTTTGAAAACCCTAGAAATGGTTGTGCGTGAAAATCCCAGTAACTGAGCAGATTGTGAAATACTCAGACCGGCCCGTTTGGCACCAACAACCATGCCACGCTCAAAATTGCTTAAATAACCTTTCTTTCCCATTCTGATATTCAGTTTGGAGTTCAGGAGATTGTCTTGACCAGGACCACACCCCTAAATGCATTGAAGCAACTGCCATGTGATTGGTTGATTAGATAATTGAACAGGTGTTCCTAATAATCCTTTAGGTGAGTGTATAAGTGCACAGACAAGTAGATAAAAAAACAATTTTGTTGGAAAATACCACCCTTGCCAACCACTACACTAATACACCAACTGTCCTGAAATGTCTAAAAAACTGATCTAGAACTTGTGCTCGCAACTCAATGTGGACAAATTTAGGTTTTAATGGTCATATTTTATCTCGCCTATATGGACAATTATGTCCCCATCTCAACCAATCGCTTTATCTCTTTGCCTTAGATCTCTGTCTGTCTGTACTATAATTTATTCCAGTCATTTCCATATGCAATCATGACATGACATTGATTCAGATTACCATATGGTCTGTTAAAAGCAACATGTTTTAGCTTTTAATGCAACCTGGTTTGTCATAGCTGCAGTGGGGAAGCTGTTTCCTCTGATCTGTTGAGGACAAATACATTCAAATCAGTATGTTAGTAAGTCAAGTCACCTTCATTTATATAGCGCTTTTAACAATATGAATTGTTTCAAAGCAGCTTTACAGTGATAATAGAAAATTACAGTAACAGAGATTGTTTTGGCTGTACAGCAGCTCTAGGATGAAGTTATTGTTCAGCTAAAGTTAGTTTTGATTGATTTATTGATTCACTTCCTTAATAACAAAGATCATTAGTTATTAACTTAGGGGCCGCTTACACGACACCGGTCTAACAGAAAACCCTCAACGCGCTCCGGCCGCCCATCCGCACGGAAATAGGTTCCTAGGTGCAAACGATTATCAGTTATCTCTGAGCAAACCTCTGCGCAAACACCGACGTCATGCACATGTGCATCACGTGTTCAGTCCATAGGTATGCGCGTTTTAATATGTATGTGCACAAGCGTGTAGTCCTTCTTTTCTAATCAACCCTCAACAAACTACTTGTCTGGCCTTAAAAATGTATAATACAGAATTATTTATATTGTCCGCGTAGCCACGTAGGGGTAACAGGGGAGATTCTAGTTGAGACTTCAGGACTGCGTTGTCGTCGTGTCCAGGCGCAGGTCCTTCATCAGATCTGGATACAGCCTGGATCCGGCAGACTGAGAGACTAATATTAGCATAAACACCATCCTCCTTATGTAACAAGTACATCAGGATTTATGGGAAGTGTTCCCGGTTCTGGCTGACCTAAGCTGTGCAGCCTAACGTTGAAAATAGAAGTCTATAATGTGTTATGTGTATACTAGGCAAAAGATATATGTTTTTAGTCTAGCTTTGAACTGACAGAGTGTGTCTGCTTCCCAGACAATGTTAGGAAGACTGTTCCAAAGTTTTGTGTGTAGTTGCTGATGCAGTGACGTATAGTCACAGTAAATCATGCATGTAGTTAACTGCAAGAGATTCACTTTTTACAGTGAATGTGTGTTAATAAAATAGGCAATAACTGTGTTTCTGTTAAAAAGGTTAATGCAGATTTCTGTAAAAGTATGGATATTTTACATTAATTTTATGGTTTTTATATGGCAGCCAATGCTGACAGTCATTTTACTGTTTTTTTTTTTGTTTTTTTATGGGTTTTCTTTCTTACAGTGAAGGAGTTTGATTGTAATAATTCAGGAAATAGCTGTAAAATAACCGTTTTTTGTTTGGCAGCCGTAGCTGACAGTCATTTACCGTTTTTTTAAGATTTTATTTTTTACAGTGCAGAGTTTCGGTGTTACCAATTATGCCATATTCGGTTGAACATTCTGTCCCCCATTTTTGAATATCTTTGGAAATGCCTCGGTTAGGACTGTAACCTCGGTTCCCTAAAGAAGAAAAGAGATGCTGCGTCGTGAGTTTTACGACACTATGGGAACACCTCTGCGTGACTGCGTCCCAGAGCACGTGTGAAATCAGTCCAACTACATAGGCGGGTGACGTCACAACCAGGAAGGTATAAAGCACCCCTGAACCAAACAATCTCAGCTTCTGATAGGCTGAAGCAAGTCGGTCACAGGCGCGCCGGAAGTATTAAACGTGAATTAGTTTTTGTTATGCTTTTGTATTTTTAATAGTTTCTATGTTTGTTTGTTTTTTTGTCATTTCTATTTGGCTTTAATTTATTTATATTTCAGTTTTAGTAATTTTAGGACTGTACTTAAACTTATTTTATTTCAGTTACGTGCCAAGGCAACATGTCTGATTTTCATTTTGTTTTTTTGTTGTTTTTTTCTCTAAAAAATAAATAAATAAATATTTCAGGTTTATTCCAATTAAGGAAACCATACTTCAACACTGAGAGTTTTGAGTTAATATATATTTTTACTTGTATTATTTGATTATAGTAAGTTATATTTGAGACATATACTGCCTTCTGTAAAAATTTGACTAGACAGCAATTTTAGGCAGGCATTTCCAACATCTCTCGCCTGTGCTGAACAGGCTGCCAGACCAAATACTGGATTTCAAGCACAGGGTCAGAGCTCATGTACTGTAACTAGTGTCTGCCGACACTGGCCTGCCATCCATGTCTGTCTTGCCCCACTGCCCTGATGAACGAAATACCCAAAGATGAAATGAAAGGAGAGGTGGGATTAGGTTGTGACAGCACAGCAAACTAGTATGAAGCCCACATCTCTGCTTTTTATGTTCAACAAAAGAGTTTTATGTGGAGGGCCTGTTCATATAGAATATATGGAGTCTGTGGTGTAATGTACATAATGTTGTATTAAGCAGGGGTTTTCAAAATGGGGTCTGGGAACCAGAGGTTACATGTTTCAGTTTTTTTGACATCAGTTTTCTTTGTTCTTAGTTTGTCTGTCTTGACCTAAATTCTTAGTTCGTTTGGTTCAGTTCAAGTTTGGTTATCATCAATGTTAGTAGTGTTTATGTTACCTGCTACCTTCCTGAGTATTTGCGTTTCATATTAAATAACTATTTTGTGATATTTCCTGTTTCAAGTCTCTTTGGATTCTAAGACTCGTGACTGAATGACCGACCAAATAAAGAGTTTAAAGATGGACTTGCCTCGCTCTCTTACAGTCTTACAGTCCCTTCTTGATAATAAATCTGTAAATCTTCCTTCTCCGATGTACCAGCCTTATTTTGCTAGTCCCATCTTCTCCGCTGGTTTTGTCCAGTCCCCTGGATCGGTCGGTGCCACTGGTGTTGTCCTGCTCTTCGGCTCCGCCTCGGGCTGCCCATCCACGTTTGTTTTGAGGTTGAGTCCCCGGCTTTACATCAGGCCTTCAGGCCCAAGTCTCCATCTCGGCTTGTCAGCCCGTCGGCTTCACCACGGCTCTGCGCTCCCTCGACTCAAATGTAGCCCATCAGCCCTAGGACTCATTTGGACTCCGGATCAGCCTCGGTCAATTCACGAACTTCCGGGTCTCGGCTACACCTCGACCTTCCACCCCTTTGGCTCCTCCGGGCTTCTCCTTCCCTCCAGCTTCTCTGTTGTACACACTCCCTCCGTCGCCTGAGTCTGCCGTGCCCCCGCTCTGCCTCAGTCCCACAAGTGAGCATCTCCACCTTGGGCTATCGAGCCGTGGATGTAACCCTGGTTATTTGGCCTCTTTGCTCCACCATGCACCCTGGTTCCGCTTCTGTCAGTTAGTCCCCGGGTTCCACCAAGCCCTTCAGTCAATGCTCCACCCTGGTTCTTCCCACCGTCGGCTCCACCTTGGTGTCTCTTTCCTGTTCAGTTACGGCGCGAGGACGCACCTTCCGGAAGGGGAGAGTACTAAATGTTGATGGACTTTCAGTTTGTTGTCATCAGTTTTCTTTGTTCTTAGTTTGTCTGTCTTGACCTAATTTCGCAGTTATTTTTATTTATTTATTTTTTTACCTGTTGTCATTTAATTAGCTACTTTCCCTGGGGTATAAATTGATGCCTGGTGTTAAGTTCAAGTTTGGTCATAGTCAATGTTAGTTTGTCAATGTCTATTCTACCTGCTACCTTCCTGAGTATTTGAGTTCCCTATTAAAGGGCTATTTTGTGAGATTTCCTGTTTCAAGTCTCTTTGGATTCTAAGATTTGTTACACATGGAAGGGAGCTTTAGAGTTACACCAGGATTTCTGTAACTTGTCTTCTTGTCATCTTGTCTCCCTTCTTCCTCATGACATTAATTAAAGTTATATGGGTTTCTTATAGCTCATGCATCTGCTTTTGTTATATCACTAATGTGCAAGAATTGTTTCATCAGTCTGGGCATATTTCTCTGCACTCTGCAGGTCATAGGATGAAGAGTGCAGTGCCTTTCATTAGTTTATAGAGCAGAGATTACAGCTCAATGCAGCCGCATGAATAATGCATACATGTGCTGTGCATGGTATCCTATGCCCTCTGATTTCACTGTTCATTCCAACATGGACAAATATGTGTTATCATAATGCTCTCACAGGCAGAGACCCATACATTTTTTTTTTTTTTACATCTCTTCAAAACCAGGCTTCAAAAACTTATCAACCATCTTCTATAGGGAGGGCCAGGTTTAGAAAAGGATGTGGCTAGGTTTGGACTGGGAGAGTGCAGTGAAGCCATTATCTGTACCTGTTGCAACTACATTGTATCTGTATCTTTTCAGGTAGATCCAGAAGATGGACTTTTAATTTAGAAGTTGGTCAACACCACATGAACATTTTCAATTGCTGTTTTCAAGTCACCTGTGATGAAAATAATTGTAAAATTAAGGGGTTAGAAAATCAAATTCAATATGATTATATGTTCTCGCTATTTAACAACATTAATGTGTATTTGAAAATATGGGCTATATGAGTATCTGTAGTAGCTAATGCAGGACACTGCCTGAGTGATGCTGAGAAAGATAGATGCAAAACAACAACAATTAGTGAAGTTTAATATTACTTTTGGCATGCAAATGGTAAGGAGACTGCAACATGGCCAAATGATTTAAAAACACATTATGAGAATTTTCATTCAACTTCATACTTTACATACTTTACAGACTCTTGCACTGCAGTGTGAACTAGTCTAGCAGGATTTCAGGAGCAAACGGAAAATAGATCATGTTGAATAACAGATTATCACTGCTATTTATTTGTCAGCTGTAAATCAGTCAGCGTATCAGTCTTTTCTGCTGTATACCCTAATTTAAGATTCCCACAGTTTTGTTCCTTGTGTCCTTCAGCTCAGCAACATAGTCATTGAATCCATACAACTACACACACACACAAAAAACATAAACAGTCACAGGTCTTTCAGTAACCTGTTATCGGTATGTAAATCAACTTTTCAGTCTGTTTGCATTCTATTATTCATTTTACTGCCCTTGATTTTTTTTTTTACAGTATTAATGAAGAAAGATGAAGGATGTTAGTTTTAGAAAACAGTAAATGCTGTATGGTCTGCTGTAACTGTTTATGTTCTCATATTGTCCTTTTAACCCTAGGCGCCTGGAAGCCGCTTGTGTTGAATTTAACTTGCAATTAATTAGTTTTAATCACATTGCGAGGGGTGGGGTGCAAAGTGATTGGAAGGTATTTGCATATACAGTACAGGACAAAATGTCAGCTACAGATTAGGTGGTGACCCGCATGTGGCAGCTGGCAAAACAAACTGATGAGGGTAATTTATCATGCGTTCGTCTGTAGCGTGGCCGGTACGGGTCCACGCAGGTTTTTGTTAACGCTGTCAGTCATCTGTCATGCCATGGTGAGTTTGGTTGGGACAAACCAAGAAGAAGGTCACACACAGGTTATGCACAGACAAGGAAGTCAGTGGAAAATGTCAGGCAGAACCGAGTTAGCATCATGATCAATGGATAGAAAGCATTATAGAATTATTAAGAAAAAAGTCACACACACAAAAAAAAAGATTCCCTGATGTGAGTATATTAAGTGTAGACATAACAGTTGAAGAAAGCAACTAAATAGGTCAATATATACAACTAGATTTGTTCTTTTTCTTGACTTGGAATATAGCACACAAATAATATGAACTTTACATGAACACTGTTGAGAGATGCACAGACTGAGGTAATTCACACATGCTTTATCTCTCTCTCTCTCTCTCTCTCTCTCTCTCTCTCTCTCTCTCTCTCTCTCTCTCTCTCTCTCTCTCTCCAATAACTGCATTCATATCTTCATTAGACTGCTGTCAGTGGCTGAAGCCTCCGTTCTAAAATGACATTTTGGAATTAGACTTGGGATTAGATGCATAAGAAATTAGTCCCACACACAAGAGTGTTTCAAGGACAAAAACCTGACAAACATCAAATATGAAATACAAGATACAATACATACATACATATATATATATATATATATATATATATATATATATATATATATATATATATATATATATATATATCACATACTGTAACTATAAGAGTAAAGAGGAATATACTAGTAAATTTCTGCTTTGTTCGTGAAAAGTCTCAAAAAGCATTTTTAAAAATACTTTGATGTTGTCACAACTTACTGAACATTGTAGGTTTGTCTGCCTTGTTTACTCAGCCTGGTAAACACAGTGTTTCTCAGAGGACGGATACAAACTTTAGAACACTCGCTCTTAGAAATTACAAGTGTTCATCACATCATCAGCCAATCAAATTGGAGTTTTCTATTTTTTTTGTGCAAAAAGCATCAAACTGTCCATGAATGGTAAGATTGGCATGCTGCCTGAAGATGAAACTACAGAGACTATAGTAAAAGCATAATTTAAAGGCATCATTCAGTTTCCATTTGACCATTAGCAGTGCATACAGGGGATCCTATATTCATCTTCTTTGTTCAACCTTCGTAGGGTTTGCATACTCAACAACCCGGCGCATGTCATCAGCAGTCTTTGGATTTGATTCAAGAGGTATTTTATGCTTTGACCAATTAGCTGCCTCAACACCCTACGGCTGAGAAAGGTGTCCCTGCTGGGGTGTTATCCAGACATGCTCCATTAGACCAGCCAAGTATAAACAGTAGAACAAACAGTAACAGTTGGAATCATGGGTCTGTTTCTGAAAAAGACCTGCTGTTAAATGAGCAGAAACTGATCACTACCATTAACACTTTGATGATATTATTTTTCAAAGAACGAGTATCACAGTGGCACTGGGGTGATTCTCTTTAATACAAAAGCAAACCTGTTCATACTCCAAAGGCGTTGTATAAAACTGAAGCATAGTCAAGCTACTTTTTTGCAGGCTAAAATGTCTCTATACGTGTGTTTAATTCAGCCCGTTCTCATCCTAGGGCGTCATATATTGACGCTTTTGACATTTCGTCTACATCGAACGCACATGGCACCCTTTAGCGTCAATATGAGACGCAGATAGTAATGGGCCAGAAGGCGCCTCCTAGCGGTCTAACTCTATCCCTACACTAGACCTAAACCTACCCATAACCGAACAAAGCTCTGTGCGTCTCATATTGAGGTGCCATGTGCGTTCGATGTAGACGAAATGTCAAAAGCGTCAGTATTATGACGCCCAAGGATGAGAATGCGTTGGTTTAATTATACAAAAGCTATAAACTGATTGCACATTTAAATTTTTTCATGCATCTGTACAAGTGGAATTGATGATACAGTATATATAATTTATAAATTCATAGATATGTTTAACCCCACCTCACATGAACTGAGGCCCTGTTTACAATTAGTATTAAAATGCCTTTTGCTTGATTGGATCACAAGTAGATGAGAGAGACACATTCCTGTCTCTTTTGCTCACTTTGGTCCTTCCAGGGGAGGGTCTATGGGTGGGTAAATGTATTGGCTTTTTCAGATCTAATGGACGAAATAAGCTTGCACAATTTACATATGAACGAACCACCATCTGCTCCACATTGAGTCAAAAACTACCAAATGTCAATGTAATAAGAATACAGGGTGACAAGACTAGGCCGAAAGGAAGAACCCGATACTGGTATTCTTTGCCCCCGAAAGCAACCTGATGAACTTGAGGAAGGATGGAATATGGAAATATGCATCCTAAAGATCTATAGTGACAAACTATTCCTCGAATCTGTGTATGTCACGATTCACCTCAGCGCACAGATCTAGAAATGGACGCAACCCCCCCAGTCTTCTTAGGAATGATAAAATACTGGCTGTAAATTTGGACTCTCTGTCGGGGGGAGGAACACATTCTATGGCCCCCTTCCCTAGCAAAGCTATAACCTCCTGTTCCATAACCAGAGCCTGCTCGGGGCCTACCACTGTGGACAGGACCCCCCTGTGTGCAAGACCCATTGAGATATATTTGGCAGTAGTTTCCACACAGGTCTCTGGTATTACTCGATCGACCAATTCGGTTCCCTGAAGTGGCGAACCGGCTCATAAAGTGAGGTGTTAACCACTACACTAGCCCTCAGAGGTCTGGCACTCTTCGCCGAAGCCTTCCTCAACATAATTACAGTCCAGATCTGTCTTATGACTTAGGCTGAGACTACTAAAGGAACCAGCCTCTCGAGACTGGTCTCTAGCATAACTTGAGTAGCCAATCCGGTACCCTAAAACAGATGACTGGCAGGAAACAACCAACTGACCCCTCTGAAACCCGCTTCGAAGGGGGCGAGTCTCCAAGCGAAGCTGTTTCCAGGCGGTCTGGATGAAAGGCTGAATATAGTATTTCCATACAGGCATCTGACTTCTCAAAGCCAGACAAATATTTCATTTAATTTCTCAAAATCAAATGCAGCCAAGAAACAACTAGACAAGTATACATGGTCTGAATGACTGGCTGAATATTCATATTAGAATCTCAAACACAAAAATAATCATAAATCTTAGCTTGCAAACACACATAATTAGTTTGGACGCACGCGATCATAGGAACAAGAGAGAATCTGCTCAGTTCCTGTAATGTCTAGTTTTGGTTATTGTTTCATGCTTCTTGTCACAGTCATGTCATTGTCTTGTCATGTGATTCCCTTGCCATCATGTCTAGTGTTTCCCTTGTCTTATTTGTCATGTTCTGATAGGTTCATTGTTTCACTGTGCACAGTGTGTACAAGTGTGTCTTGTTCAGTCATTAGTCATAAGTCATCTTCATTTATATAGCGCTTTTAACAATGCAGATTGTGCCAAAGCAGCTTTACATTGATAATAGGAAATTAAAGTAACAGAGCTTTATAGCAGCTTTAGAATAAAGTTATTGTCCAGCTAAAGTTAGTTTGATTGATTCCTTTCCGTCGCAACAATCATTAGTTATTAACTTAGGGGCCGCTAACACGACACCGTTTTAACAGAAAACTATTAAGTTCTTTCTGCGCAAACTTCAAAAACGCGAACAGGCGTAGACGCCATTCTTCTTATGATGTAACGAGTACATCAGGATTTATGGGAAGTGTTCCCGGTTCCGGCTGACCTAATCTATGCAGCCTAACATTGAATTATAAAAGTCTATAATGTGTTATGTGTATGCTAGGTCAAAGAGATGTGTTTTTAGTCTAGTTTTAAACTGACATGTAATGTAGTGTGTCCGCTTCCCGGACAATGTTAGGAAGACTGTTCCAAAGATTTGGTGCTAAATAGGAAAAGGATCTACCGCCAGCAGTTGATTTTGATATTCTAGGTATTATCAACTGGCCGGAATTTTGAGATCGTAATAGACATGAAGGACTATAATACGCTAAGAGCTCGCTCAAATACTGCGGAGCTAAACCATTTAGTGCTTTGTAAGTAATCAGCAATATTTTAAAATTTATACGATGTTTAATAGGGAGCAGTGTTGACAGAACTGGGCTAATATGGTCTTACTTCCTGGTTCTGGTAAGAACTCTAGCTGCTGCGTTTTGGACCAGCTGTAATTTGTTTATTAAGTGTGCAGGGCAACCACCCTTGATGTCATGAACGCATGGACTAATTGTTCCGCATTTGTCAATGAGAGCATATGACATAATTATTCCTTGTATATTTAAGCCATCATGTTTGCCTTGTCACTTTCTCAAGTATTGTTAAGTGTAACCATGGTTGGTAAGCGCCACGTTCAGGCATTGGAAGGGACCATCCTGGTGGTGGTGGGGAGGATGGAAGTGAATGAAAGTGTCAGCATCTGTGAACTTAGACATGTGTAGGTACTGATCTTTTATACTACAAGTATTAGAACATGATTAGACATGTGTAAGTACTGATCTTTTATACTACAAGTATTAGAACATGATTGGATAGATGAGAAGGTAATAAGTGACCTAACAATTGAGTCTTCCTGGCAGAAATTATGCTAAAGCTTTCATTTCATTGTAACTCTTACATTTTTTGACGTGGCTGACAACTAGTTGTCCAGTTCTGGTTCTGCTCATTCAGCACAGGTTTGTCAAGAATGTAGTCCTGCAGTGCGGAACATGTGCAGGTGTCAATTGTTATAGAATACGTTTGTAATGCTGTTGTAATAAGCAAAACGGTGCATGAACGCAATCGTATTAAGTGACGTTGTCAAGTCAAGTCACCTTTATTTATATAGTGCTTTTCATAATATCGATTGTTTCAAAGCAGCTTTACAGAGATAACAGGAAAATAATGCAACAAAATTTGTTTCTAGGAGAAAATAGCATCACAGTCCAGCTTAAGTAAGTTCAGTGATGGTTAATTTTTGTTGTAAAAAAAAGTTATATAATTTAGTTCATTTATATTTATAGCCGCTCTGGTGAAAACCGTGATGTCATCGTCCAGCTCAGTTCAGTTCTCATATAATGGTGTCAATGCAGGCAGATCAATAATATTGTTGAATATTAAATGTCCCCAACTAAGCAAGCCAAAAGCCAAAGGCGATACGTTGCCATACTATCCATTAGCATCTACTCTAGAGTCTTGTTTTTTTTGTGAAACATGACATGGGATTAGGGATGGATGGAAACATTGCCAAACCATCGATCATAATCGCCTCATAATTGCATCAGGAAAGGACCACAAGCTGGGACTTGAACACTTGTTGGGATGGCCCCAAAGATGGGAACCCAAAGATGTGCACTTGCAGATCCATGATTCAGCCCTGCCCCTAACACCCTAATGGCAAAACATTCTAAGGCATTCCTTATGTATTAAAACACAGACTGAATTCTGTCCCATGATACACTCTAGACAGCATGTAATGTAGAGTGCCAGCATTACCATTAGCACATCAGAGACAGAGCTGGAAATTAATGGACACCATCCTCATTGCATTGACATCTCAGCACATCCTTGATCCCCCTGAGCTCCAGATAAAATCACGCTATGCTCAGAGCAGACCCATTGTTTTCTGGGATTATGGGGGATTACACATAGAAGCCAATGAAAGAGAAGGTTTGAGAGCGATGACCTCGCCAACAGATCAGGATGAGCTGGATATGTTGTATTTATTCTAAAGGAAGGATTTAGATTAGTAATTTAATGCAGTGGGGTTTGTGGAAAAATAAATGCAATCTTGAAATTTGTAGGGTCACAAGATTTCATCATGACAATTTAACCTACTGCCTCCTTAGATAGACCTCAATGTCTATGGGACCTAAATGGTAACACTTTCTATGAAGACCATGCTTAAGATAAATTATAGCTCCATTTATACTTTTATAAGTATTACTATTTTATAAATACATTTATAAAGACCCATACTGCGTTATAAAACAGTTATAGTTACATATATATATATATATATATATATATATATATATATATATATATATATATATATATATATTTTATAATTCCTTATAAGTCATGCATTTGCTTTTTCAATGTGTGTGC
This sequence comes from Leuciscus leuciscus, assembly GCF_965113295.1. NCBI lineage: Eukaryota > Metazoa > Chordata > Actinopteri > Cypriniformes > Leuciscidae > Leuciscus > Leuciscus leuciscus. The sequence continues at coordinate 22,650,772 of NC_138728.1, read as the reverse complement.
TCATAATCCATTATACACTGATTTGTAAGTATAAATTAATCAGTCATATGGTTAAAGATGCAACCTGCATTGCTAGGTTATTATATTATAGTTACAACTTTTTAGTAATTCAGATTTATTTATGTCAAATAACTGAATATATTGTTATTAATAGCAGTGTTGTGTTCTTATAAACACTTTTTGTGAGTGATAATACAGTTACTAACCTCTATAAATGGATCATTGATGTCTTTCAGTAAAGTGAAACCATAGGAAGCATTTTAAGTTGTTTACTTGTAAATGTAACTAATGAACAATAATTCCTGTAATAAAATAATGAAAAAAAAAACAAAAAAACAAAAACAGATATCATTAATATGAACAGTTGATTTAAAAAAAAGTTTTTTAATGTTACATACTAGCAAAACACTGCAACAATATTTTTTAAAGTAAACTTTTAAACTGTAATAAGCAATAACATGCATATGGCTGAAGATATATAGATTTTAACAAATCAAAATTGACCATTTATGACCTCTAATGCAAACATTAGCCATTAAAGACATATTTGATAATTAATTGGTACAGCAAACAAGTTTATAAATCAGTGTATAATGGATTATGAGCAAGCACATTGTAACTATAACTGTTCATATAATACAGTATAGGTCTTATTGAGTCTTTATAAATGTTCGCGTGGCTACGCAGTCTGGTTCGCGTGGCTATACAGACGCTGCAAAAAAATTCTGTATTATAATTTTTTAAGGCCAGACAAGTAGTTTATTGAGGGTTGATTTGTAAAGAAGAACTACACGTCTGCGCACATATATATTCAAACACGCATACCTTTGGACTGAACACGTAATGTGCATGTGCGCGACGTCTGCGTTTTCGCGGGTTTGAATAAATATTGGCTATGTTTTTAACAATTTTAAACTTTTCAAGAAAGACCTAACAATTGAAATCATTAGTGTATTTTAAATGTATTACCAGTACTAAAAGCTATAGTAATACTGCTTTCAGTTTACCAAACTTCTACTACATCTAAATTAACACACATGTACTCTTTTTTTGCGAGATCATTATCATTAATCGGCACAGGTAAATAACTAGAAGAGTAACAAAGTGTATTAAGCGGTAAAAATATTTGACCAATACAAACCAGTGCATTTATAATTACGACAATACATCAAGAAAAGGATAAGAAATACCAGTTTGCACCATCAAGCCGAATAACGAGCTGTTCCCTTTCAAGGGGATTTTTACCGCTTAATACACTTTGTTACTCTTCTAGTTATTTACCTGTGCCGACTAATGATAATGATCTCGCAAAAAAAGAGTACATGTGTGTTAATTTAGATGTAGTAGAAGTTTGGTAAACTGAAAGCAGTATTACTATAGCTTTTAGTACTGGTAATACATTTAAAATTGTACTTTGGGAACGCCCCTGCATGATTGCATCTGAAACACTTGGGCGTTGCCCTTTCTCTGCCTTCACCCGGTGTATCCAGCACTCTCTCTGGGATCGGAAGCCTGCGCTGCGGCTTCTTCCGCCCTGGTAGAGAGCCCGTTGTTTCAGCAGTCTATCTATGAGGAGGTAGAGGCTGAGCATGTGGGGGAATAAAAACTCACCACCTTCATATATGAAGAGCATGCATGGTCATGTAGCTCTATATAAAAATGAAAATAAGGGGGCGGGCTGTGTTCATTCATAAAATTCGGGAGTTTTTCCCCGCTGCTGTTTACTTTTTCTCAAAAAAAAAAAAAAAAATAAATAAAAAATTACTATGCAATAAGAATCGAGTGGCTGAGGCAATGCAAAGATTAGGAGAATTTATGATTATTTTATTTTATTTTGAAACTATTTTAATATAGTTCAGCCTTTCTTCCAGACTATGTTGACTTGTCTGTTTGATCTTTTACTATGTTTAATTTTGAGGAATTAAATAAGTTGGCTGCATTTAATTGAGGAATTAAATGATGAATGCTTATCTGACTTTCAGTAGTTAGATTCATGTATAAGTTCAGCCTTTCCTACCCACTGTGTTGACTTGTCTGGTTGATCTTTTACTGTTTAATTTTGAGGAATTAAACAAGTTGGCACCATTTAATTTTGAGGAATTAAATAAGTTGGCTACATTTAATTTTGAGGAATTAAATGGTATAATCAGTGCTGCAGCTGTCTACCTCAGAGGAGATGGATGTTCTGAGCATCGAGTTAAATTGAAGATTTCGCCATCTCAATCCCCTGTGTACAAGGAGTTTTTGGAGTTTATAACTTTCATGTCAGGGCTTTCCCGTCTTTCCTCGTTTTTTTTTTCAGTTCTCAAAATATATATTTTAATAAATGGGGCTGAAAGAGCTTGGGTATGGGCCGATGCCAAAGGCAGAACAGACGCTTGCGAGCTATCAGTCCTGTCACGGCTTAAGGCTCTCCTTAAGGCTCAGCATTACCCTCCAGGCCGGTTAGAACTACTATGGAACTGGTGGGTAAGGCGTAAATGGGGGGCTGCTGGGTGGAGCAGCCCCAGCCATTAACAAATTCCTTGTACAGGTTAGAGTGTCGTTTCCTGTGCTCCCCCTGAGAAAGTTTGGGGCATGGCATTCTCAACCGAAGCCTTTAAAGCAGAAGATGGATCTGAGGACCGTTGTTCCTGCAAAAAAGGCTTCGGCCAAAGAAAGGTCCTGATACCACTGGTGTCAGACCTCTAAAGGGCAGCCCCGACCTCTAAAGGGCTCTTCAGTATTAGCCCCACCTCGGTACCCTCAGGGGGCCGTTCTGCCAATCCCGCCACCCTTGGTGCCTCGGGGTGCAGAGGTCTCCAGCGAGCACACGGCTCAATGTCACCATGACGCTGCGTCAAACTCGCACCCTCTGAGGAGGGTTCAAAAACAGTCAGTGCGGTTGTTTCCTGCCAGTATGCCAGTTTCGAGCCAGTTTCGAGAGGCTGGTACCCTTAGTAGACTATCAGACAGAATGGAATAATCTGCCAAAGATATCTCAGTGGGTCCTGCAGATCATAGAGAAAGGCTACAGAATCCAGTTCGGTTTTCATCTGCCACGTTACAACGGGGTGTTGCTCACGTTAGTGCATCCCGAGCAGGCACTGGTAATGGAGAAAGAAGTGAAAACTCTATTAGCGAAGGAAGCTATAGAGCAGGTGTATTCACCCGAAAGAGAATCTGTTTTTTACAGCCGTTACTTCATTGTTCCGAAAAAGGATGGAGGGTTGCGTCCTATACTAGAAACTCAAGTTCAAAATGCTGACACTCAAACAGATCGTGACTCAAATCAGATCGGAGGACTGGTTTGTCACGATAGATCTAAAAGACGTATACTTCCATGTCTCCTTCCTCCCTCAGCACAGGAAGTTCCTGAGGTTTTCTTGTGGGGTTACAAAATAACAATATTGGGTGCTTCCGCACGTTCACCAAATGCATAGATGCAGCTCTGGCCCCGCTCAGGCTGCAGGGGATACGTATTTTGCACTACATAGACGACTGACTGATTCTAGCGGAGTTAGAGCAGTTGGCAGTTCGGCATCGAGATGACGTCCTCGCACACATGTAGAAATTGGGGTTGAGACTCAATGCCAAGAAGAGTGTGCTTTCTCCACTACAGAGAACCACTTTCCACTTTCCCGTGGTTTGGGATTCAGTCATGATGCAAGCCGTCCTATCGCCCGCTTGTTCAGCTGCTATCCTCACAGCCACAAAAGAGTTTAAGCTAGGCCAGTCATTCACTGTGAAACAGTTTCAGAGACTGTTGGGCCTCATGGCAGCAGCGTCCAATGTGATACCCTTTGGCCTGCTGCACATGAGACCCTTGCAGTGGTGGCTCAGTTTCCCTCAAGGGGAAATCCACTTAGTATGATCAAGATCATGCGGTGATGTCCCTGTGCCTTGGCCGAGGAAACCTTGGTTCCTATCCCAGGGTTCAGTGTTAGGAGCTCTTTCCCATTGTGTTTCGCTCTCAATAGATGCTTCCTCACTGGCTGGGGAGCGGTTATGGAAGGGTAATAGCGCTCAGCTCAAGGTCTGTGGATGGGTCATCATCTTTCATGGCACATAAACTGCCTGGAGATGATGGCGGTCTTCAATGCATTGAGACACTTCCTCCCAGACCTGAGGGGCCATCATTGTCCGGTCAAACAACACATCGGTGGTCTCTTACATAAATCACCAGGGGGGTCTGCGATCGCGTCCACAATGCAAACTGGCACACCAGATTCTCTTGTGGTCCCTAGGGAAGAGTTTGTGGTCCCTGCTTGTGGTCCCTGATAGCAGTATATTTAGAAGGAGCAGACATCCTGTTGAGGCAAAGGCTGAGGCCCGGGGAATGGAAATGGAACGTCTGTACTTTTTCCCCTGATTACTCTGGTCCCAGGAGTTCTGGAGAAGGTCCGCCAGGACGGAATACTGCCCCATGTTCACAGGTGCTCTTGTCTTAGTTGTGCTCTCAGTATTCACACAGACAGGCTCTTGTTCGTATGGCGTTTGGGCATTCTTGTTCCCAAAGCGTCATCGGCGCAGCGCGAGTTCCCTCGAAAGGTGCGTCACTTTGCCATACTCCCTCCATTCCTGTGATCGACTTGCTTCGGCTAAGTCGAAGCTGACGCCGGTCAGACCGGATGTGCTTTTATCCTTTCCTGGTCATGATGTCACCTGCCCGTGACATTCACTCTCGCCATTGGACTAGTTGACACAAGTGCTTCAGATGCAATCACTCAGGGGCGTTCCCAAAGCATCATCAACGCAGCATCTCGTTCCCTTCTCAGGGAACTAGGGTTATAGTCGTAACCTGAGACGTTTTGTACAGCTAAAAATAACTAGAAGTATATGGTAGCCAAACACTTTCAATTTGCAAATGGCCGTGTTCGCTCTTACATAAAAATAAGGTGGATACTATTAAATACAAGACATCACAAGAAACACTAATAAATAAGCCTCATGTATAAATGTCTAAGAATCTGAGCATAACAAACATAAGTAGACATCAGCAACTCAAGTTAACTGGAAATATTAGGTCATCCAGAAATAATGTATAATATAATAATATAAATTCCGCTTGTCTGTGAAACATTCTGTGTTTATTATATTTGGACGGAGAACTCTGACCTAAAAGTTAACACATTCTGTAGTTGCTTCATGAGACTGCAGCTCTAAATTATTTATATTGTAATAAAAAGTGGGAAAATTAACTGAAAACATTTAGTGAGAATGACAAGGCAATGAATAAAAAAAACATTTTGGGCTGAAGCCCCATGAGTCCACCCTTTGTGCCACCCATGGTCAAGTACCCAATTTTACTGATGATCGTTTTTTTTAGACCCTTTATGTGTACCTATTTGTAAAGTTCCTCATATAAACATTAGGTAAATATGTGCAACATTTTAAGGGGAAATTTTATTGGCATACGACTAATGTCTTTGAAGTGCAGCTCTTTGTGTAGGTCAGAGAGCAATTCTTCATGTGTCATGCCAATGCCCAGGTTGCATTTGTGAGGTCTGCACACATCTTCACCTCGACAGGTGCTCGTCCTGCTGGGAGCTTCTCTTGATGTGGTAACCTGTTACTGAAAATCGTTTCAGTGTGCTTCCATTAGCAAGGTGTGAGGCACTGTGGGAAATATTACGATCCCTTATCTCTCCACAGTTTCTCACCTCTTTAAATAAGTCTGTGAAAACTTCTCAACCTCCAAAGACAATTGGCTCCATCACCATCCAACTACAGAATAGTACAGTCTGTTTGGGGGTATTTACACCTGGTCACTTAGCTATCCATTCATGAAAAGATGCATTTGAGACAGACAATAATCTTGTACACGAGAAGAAGAAGAAGCCACAACTGAGAGAGCTACCATAGATGAAACAACTGTGAAACTCAAATATTTAATGGCCATATGGGACAAAGATAACATTCAACTGAAATTTTGCTGCCCAGCATTAACATCGCATGAAAGGGAAAATTATGTCACTTCCTTGAGGATGATTTCAGGAACTGGCTCTCCCTATGGGTTTCACTTTATTTTGATGGTCCCTTTAACACATTCTGTTGACTTTAAGTAACGTTGCAACTACATGTCTATTAACTCTCATTATAGTGTTAGTAGAGTATGAATAGACTGGTAGGGTTAGGGTTAGAATAAGTTGACATGTAGTTGCAAAGTTACTTGTAGTCAGTAGAATGTCTGTTGGGGGAGCATCAAAATAAAGAGTTAGCAGATATCAGGTAGACAGTCTACTAATACTCTAATGAGAGTTAGTTGACATGTTGTTGCAAAGTTACTTATAGTCAACGGAATGTTCAAGAGGGACCATCAAAATAAAGATATGTTACAAAAGGTTAACAGTATGTTAATTATATAGACATAGGGAAAAACAAACTACAAACTGATTACTAATTAAAACAATATTCCCAAATCAATTTTGCCACACACAATTTTGAAGTGAAAGTAATTTAGTGAAATCAAAGCTTCAGTCCCATTCATTGTAACTGCATGACAAATAGTAAATTATTTCTACTTTTATGTTCCATGGAAGAGAAAGTCATAGAGGATTTAAAAGGACATGAAAACAATTGCTGTTGGGGACAAGCTAATCCTTTTAGTTGATTTTGGATCAGAAAATAAATCAGTGAATAGGCTACAATAAGATTTATTTTACAAACCTTGTCCATTTTTCCTTGAAATTACTAAAATAACAATTAACAGAACCACTAAGGTATGTGAATCATTAAGTGGAATTGGAAGTATCATTTAATTTCTCACAATTCTTATCCTGAGATATGATTTAAGGAGGATTCTTAGGTCAGATTGCTTTCAAGATTGCATTTCCAGTTCTGTATGCAACCTCTCCGTGGATTCCCAGAAATAGAGGCCCTAGAGGTGGAAAGATACAAGGTAGGAAGCTCTGGGTCGTATGGACGCACATGGGATTCACTGGGCTCTGCTCCGTTTGTCACTGGAGAACCGGTACTATCACTGGCACATGATTAATGAAGCAGGTGCTCTACCTAAAGGGCAGGTTACTCAAACCCCATTCCAGACCAAGAATTGCCTATTCCGCATAGTAGAGGATTTCAATTGCCATGCCCTAATCAGGAGAACTCCCCGATGGCTTTGCGGGAAGCTGAAAATGTATTAATTTAGCTCTCTTTTGGAGAATTTGACCATCCGGTCAATTGAAGTTACGGGGAAGTGTATTAGCACTTTAATGGCCTTTAAGAATGATAGGTTAGAGAGAAGACTTCACAGCAGCTTTAGACCTGAAGACAAGCTCAATAAAAGACGTTCCCCTGACACTCTAAACAATCTCAGAGTTCTTGGCAAATGACTTCTTTCAGAGACGACCTCACGTCTCGCTAGTGGAGTTCTGTCACTAACATGCAAATTAAAACCCTGATATATCAGTATTGCGCTGCTCTAATCACCTATTTGAGGATTCTGTCAGGTTTGCTAGACATATACTACATTTTTAATGTTAAAGACCTTTCATTGCTTTAAACCCTCTGGTGCTCCTCATTTGTGTGTAGCACTTGTTATCTTTGCGGTCAGAAGTGACTGGACACCTGAAAATGAAATTTCCTCCACCCTAGTACCAATAAAAAAAAAAAAAGTATTTAATTTTTTTATTTTGAGAGGATTTGATGGTACTTACTAATATTTAAGCAATAATAATGGTTAATTTTTGCCATTGAAAATAATACAAAACTTTTTTTTCAAATGTTTTAGAAATATTTTTTTAAGTAATGCTGTATTTCAGATTAATATATAGACTTTAGGCCCTATTTTAACGATCTAAGAGCATGGTCTAAAGCGTACGGCACAAGTTCACTTGGAGCGTGTCCGAATCCACTTTTGCTAGTTTAACGACAGGAAAAATGGTCGGCACACCCGGCGCATGGTCTAAAAGGGTTGTCCCTATTCTCATAAAGAGTAATGGGTGTGTTTTGGGATTTACGTGTGTTACACCAATCAGAGTCTCATCTCCCATTCCCTTTAAATGCCAGTTGCACTCGCGCCATGGCAGATTCGCTATTTACATGATGGAATTTGATAGTGAAACAGAACTGCTCGTGCGCGAGGTAAAAGTGTACAAGAAGACCATATACGGGACAAGCCAGATTCCACTATATCTTTATGTATACAATAATAATCTTTTACATTGTAATCCTTTTATTTTAAATATTTGGCATGTTTGTGTGCTGCTGTGCTGTGTTGCTGCCCTGTGTGTTTAATAAGCAGAGTATACGCGCGTTGTGAACCCGCCTATAGGCGCACATTACTAACGCGCTCATTAAATAACAAAAAATAAATTTGACCAGGTTTCAGTTGGTCAATGGCACAGTCTATTTCTGTTGCCTCAGAATAGCAATACGCCAATAATGCGTCAGAACACACCTCGTTTTCAGACCAGCATGGCCATGGCCCCACAAATGGCCGCAAATGCATTTGCTATTTAAACAGCGTGGTGCAGGACGTGAAAATGATAACGGCGTCGGACTGAAACCATCAAAAAACACTTGCGTTGCGCTTGGCACTGCATTGCGCCGGGTGTAAGATAGGGCCTTAGGCCTTTTAAATAACTTTTTGAAGTCAGATTAGCGCCATCTGTTTAGAGAAAATAAAATAAAACATGTAATCTCATGGTTGTGAATTCTCTTGTAGTTTTTGGACAAAATGACTTACTTTTATGATGTGGATTTGAATGTATCTTTTAGAAATTCTCAAATAATACTTTTTGTCAAGGTTTATAAAAAGAAAACCTTGTGAAGAGTACACGTTTTTGCATTATTATTACTACAGTCAAACCTGAATACAGAGAAAGCATTTTGTTACACTTTTTTTCTTTTTTTTTTTTTTTTTTTTGCATCGTGGCCAATTTGTTTTTGTCAATTTCCCATTCATTTTGTATGGTCGGTCATTTTTCACTGAAGAGTACAAGTGTGACCATTTTTTTTTACGACCACTTAGCCTGCTCAAATCATGCACTCAATTATTTATTTTTTTTGTTCACATTCCAAATGCCATAAAAGTCACCAAGTTTCGTACCATTCCGATGAAGCTATAATTTTTCAAAATTCTATACAGAAACTTTTCCGGTCAGAAATAACCGAAGAGCACAAGAGGGAGAGATCATTTGAACACATAATGCTCAATATTGCTTGAATATGCCAAATAAAGGACTGAAATTACATACTCAGAAGCAAATAAGTCAATCGAGTAAGCAATGTTCAGCAATACCCAAGTTCTCCATGTAATTCACACTGAGAAAAACAACCATATAATTTATTTAGAGTGCATTGTTATATTGTTCTAATTGAAAATTGTGTTTTTTGGTTTAAACCTGTTTTGTTCCATTTAACTAAAACCAAGAACACATGTTGGCTAGCTTTACTGACTGCAGAAAATATTGTCAGTTTTACAACAAAATTGTTTCTCTTCTAAATTGTATTTCTTTGTTTTTAATTAACATAATTCTCTACAATGTGAGACATTTACCATATATAACCAATCATGTAGCCTAGTACCCGGCAGTGACTGCTTTTTCAAAAAAGAGTGTGAAAATGTAATTGTGTGGATATCAAATTCTAGCTCTGAAAAGGATCTTTAGCAAGTAAAAAAGGTTTAAAATTAAATTTGTATCACTGTCATTTCCACCACATTCTGTAATGCTTTGCACAATAAATAATTTGAGATGTAATGGAAATAACACTGTCATGGAAATGTTCATACTTTCAGAAATGATTGAACAAATGTATATGCATCTATATCCAAACAGTGTTTGCAGACAAATAAACTAGTGAAAGTGTGAAAAGTGTTTTAATAGAGTTTATTTTATAAAGTTTACAGGGCCAAAAGGTGCCCTTATAGTTGAATAAACCCGGCTGAGTTTAAACAGCACAGCAAGGTTATTATGAATAAGGCCAAATCAGCACAAATGCTCTTATCAGATCATTTAAATGTATAGAATAGCCAGCACTGTGCTCTCGCACTTCATGAGGCCAAGCAATGACTCCGTATTCAATACAAATCCTGTGCCCCTCGGGGCCTGTAAGATGCTCTCGCTTGCTGCGAGACACGCATTGTTAGACTAATGAAAAGATAGGATTTGATTAAAACATTTCAAACATCATTTGGACCCTGATGCGAAGCAAAGAAGCACCCCCGTTGTGGGCACTTAACTCCTGTGGTTCAGCAGCCGCGTAGACTCCCTGAGCTCAGTCCACAAATCACACTGATGGGTGTATCGCGCTAGGAGGGCTCTCCGTTGCCCCTATAGCTCCGATAGTCATTAAACATTCATTAGACAATGTTTTTGCTGCCTCTCGCAGGATGTTACCCTAGTAGCAACACAACTGGTTTTTATTACAACGGTTCATGGGGACACTCAAACTGTGTCACAATGAGAGTATATGTGAGAAAGGAATATCAATAGGATCTCAGAAAGCTGTAAGGTTTACTGATATGAATCATCATAATTAGTCAGACACAAACAAATACATGGCTGTGAGGAACAAAAATGTAGTATGTCATAATTGACTAATTATGTCTAATTTTCACAACCCAAGAAATGTTCTGTTTAAACGCATTGTACTGTACTCTGAGTCTGACATGCACATCACGTCAGAATATTATAACTCAATCCAGCAAGAGTAAGATGGATGAATTTGAATCTCAATCATATTTACTTAAAAAATTACTTGTCTTAATATAATTAAACATTTTTCTAAATGTAATAATTATTTGTTAACAAACAAGTATTCATTACTTCAGTGAGCTCATTTTTTCTGCCTTAAATTATTACATTGTTTAAATTAACACATTTTTAGCTAACTGTCATTTTGTACATGTACATTTCTATAATACATAAATTAAACAACTTATGTATTAACTTACCTCTGATAAAAGATCACTCTAAATTGTAATATGGACATTTTCTGTAAAGCTGCTTTGAAACGATGTGTATTGTGAAAAGCGTTATACAATTATATGTTAATTGAATTGAATTGAATTAATTATAATGGCAAGTCTGATCACCACATCAATAACAGTAGTTTACACTATAAAGGGGTTCAATGTTATTAGTTTAGTTTTTTTTCAAGCATTATAAAACCTGCTGTTTTGGCACTGAAAGCACATTTTCATTTAATTTACACATATACATTTACATTACTTTTTTACAGTTACAATAAAAATGTATTAATGAGAATCTAAAAAGAATCATGATGGATAATATGAATTGCAGCAGAAACAAAAGTAAAAGCCCAGACATGTCACAGTAATAATTTAGAGTTTATGGGAAAATAATATTACAATGGAAAACATCTTAATTGTCCTAAAAACAGACTGAGGCATGACTGAGGTATGTTTTTGAAAGACTCCATAAGATTTACCCTTCCTCTTTTTTTTGTCTCCTTGCAATGCAAAATGGAATGCAAAACCGCTCTAGATTTATTCAAATCTCATCACTTAACACTTTTAATCATGTGGTTTTAAGAGCACATAAATGTGGGCTTAAGGGCAGTTTTGATTAAAATCCAGTGTTGGGAGAGAGGGTCTGGTGAGCGTTGATTCAGGTCAGTGTGGGTGTGCTCGGCCACTGTCTCGCGTGCATTCAGACCTGATTCAGTCCACTCTCATCATGCCCTGCAGTAATGCAAGCTGACATGATGTAAATGAGTTTTAAAGGTACTCGCACTGGGTGGTCATTGCTCTCGTTTAGCGGTCAGATTGACCAGCTCTCTAGCTGCTGGTGTGTCTGTTGCTCCAGCCAAAACTACAGCATTAAGGCTTTATTACATCCGAATGTCTCTGAGAGAATGGGAAAGAGGGAATTGAAATAGAAGAGGGAGAAAATTGCTGTGGTGATGGAAAGGAAACAGTGTTGGGCAGTAGCTGAGCTACATTTAATTAGTTTTTTTTTTTTTTTTTTTGTAAATGAAATACAGTTTTTTGGATTATGTTTTACAAGAACATGTTTAATTGAATGTGTTACATACTGTTTCCTTGTAATTGTTTGTAACATTTACTAACAAGTTCTGAGTGATTTGGTCTACGTTGCTTTAGTGTGTGTGTTGCACTGCCTGTTTGTTTATTCGTTGTATCATCATCATTACAAATTTGCATTGGAGCTGAATCATCATCTGCCTTCCTGCAAACACCTGTGACAGTCTCCTTTTGTTTTCCTCGGAAGTAAAAAAAAAAAAAAGGATTTGGAATTACATCAAAGTGAGTGAATGATGACAGATTCCATGGTATTGGTATTTCCTACCATCACTGTATCAAGGTATCCCAAAAGAAAAGGAAGTTGGATTAATGAATGTTGTGTAAATAAGTCTTGTACAGAGATGCTTTTTCTTTGACAGCATGCACCATTTGTTGTTGTTTTGTTGGCTCACATATCTCATGGCTATTTGTAATGATTCATATTTATGGTAAAGTACCAAGTTAGCTTGGCTACCAACATTTTCTGTATTGTTTGCCCAATACTGGAGCCACTATTGTCTGAATTTGTACACATTTTGTTGCCAGTATGTTCTGCAGTGAATAAAAGCCCCAGGCAGATACATGCCAAAGCCATCTACACCACTTTGTCCCTGTTGTCCTGGCTACATGTCGGCAGCCTGTCCCTTCTCGCCAGAGCCGAACACATGAGCAGATGTGAAACCACACTCAGAGGAGTATTCATTTATTCCGAGTCCTAGATAAGGTCTCCTGGAAGCCATTTCCAAAATGTCCTAGTATTTACTGGGTCATTTAATACAGATGCAATAACGTTTCTACTGTTTTGAAGGTTTTTTTTTATTTTTTTTTATTTTTTTTATGTTCAAGTCATCATGAAATCAAAATTTACACTATTTACTCATTGTTCATGATTTGATTGTGCACAATACATCCATGCATGTTAATCCAAGTTTAAAAATGTTTATTGTCAAACCTTTACTGAAATGTAATAACATCAATCTGAAACTACTTTCCTTTTAAAGCTGATGTCACCTAGGCTACACAGGCTATTGGTTAATGTTGTTAACCAATAACCAATTAGCTATTTAGTGAGTTATGCTAATCTTGCAGGTCAAGTCACCTTTATTTATATAGCGCTTTTTACAATACAGAATGTTTCAAAGCAGCTTTACAGTGATAACAGGAAAATGATTCAACAAATTTTGTTTCAAGAAAATAGCATCATAGTCCAGCTTAAGTAAGTTCAGTGATGGTTCATTTCTGTTGTTAAAAAGTTATTAATTTAGTTTATTTACATATCTGGAGAAAACCGTGATGTCATTGTCCAGCTCAGTTCAGTTCTCATATAATAGTGTCAATGCAGGAAGTTCAATAATATTGTTGAATATTAAATGTCCCCAACTAAGCAAGCCAAAGGCAAAAAGGGAATGCTTATATTATCTAAAATCTTGCAGAAATTGTAATGCGGGTTATTCATGCTGGTGTGTCTGCAATGAAGTTGGCTGCAATAACAGCAAATGAAGATTCTGTAGATTCAAAAATGAAGCACTGCCATTAGAATAACACTAATAGGCTGTTGACCACACTCCAGACTAAAAGCCCCCTCCTAAGCGGATGCCAACTGTCTTTCAGGATGAGAGTAGTCCTTCACAATCCTGACTCCAATCTGTAACAGATTTTGTGTTGCTGAATATCCTTTTCAGAAATCTGTCACATTGTGGAAATAAAATGGGTTGCTGTGTGTCAGTGTCTGAGTCATAACATTGGCTGTTGATCTGGCTGATTGGTTTTATATAGTGTGTGAAATTTACATGAATGTTAGACATAATGAAGAAAATGAAAACTTCTCTCTCTTCTTATCTATAATTTTTAACATGAGCATATGCTGGCATTTATAGAATGTTTTTTTCCTCTCTGTATACGTACCCTCAGTTGTAATCCTGCAGTCGTCCGTGCTAATGATTCCAAGTGTAACAGGTACAGAAAGTATACTGTTAAATATATTTATATTGTTTATTATAATTCACATAGAATTGTTATTTTGCATATACCTGATGTGGCTACCTGACTGAAATGTGAGTGTTTTCTCTTATAATGGATATGATGTCATGAACCAACATCATTTCCTGTTCTGTCTCCTCCTCTTCCCTTTTTGCATTGTTAATGCATTGAAGTATATATTCTTTCTGGCTCCTGTTAACCTTATTTAATCTTTATTGTAATTATTGCTTTTATGTCTATATTTTCACTCCAATTTATGTTTATAATGTTATTTTACCTATCTCTGTGATTATTTTTGTCATTTTACCCTTTTTGAGGTATATTTTTGTCTTTGGCCAAAATGAAAATAAAGTGTACTTCATATTTATTTTATAAAGAGAAAAAGGGCAATTCACTTATAGAGGCTTTTTTTATTTGTTATATCAGGTATGTTTTTCTGTTAATACTATTTTCTGTATAATGTGATTTGACTTTACTTGATTTATGTTTAATAAATGCTGTTGTCTATTGTTTGTTCATGCTAACTTTGTTTAACTGTACTGATACTGATATTGATATAGAAATAATGTTAGGTGGGCTTGACTTTATCAATCATAATTTGTTTTCCTTTTTCTCCGCATTTGACTTGAGTCTCGTTGAAGTATCATCATGTCTGTAGCATAAACTGATGGAGTGAGTTACCCTATATAAACAATGAGTGTTATGAAAATTCAAATTTTCAATGACCAAAAACTGTAAAGTTGGCAGAGAGAGGAAAAACACTATTGCATTCAGGTGCATTATTTGTTTTCATTTAATGTGGGATGCCTATTGTAAGGGAAAAAAAGGGAAGCTAGACAGTTTTATTGGTTGAAAATATTAGTGATGGAAGGCATGCACTATAGGAAGCAGCTGCGACAGCCATATTACGTATTGATCTCTCATGTGCAGCGAAGTGGGAGCGCTTAATTAGATTTATATTGTAAACAGAGACTCACAATACATAATTTTACTCTGCAGATAATGTTATCAATCAAAGTAAATAATATTTGGTCGTGGTAGTGGCTGGTCTGTCAGAGAGAGATTTACTTGCGCTGTTAACGGGACTGGCCGAGAGACGTCTATTTCTCTGTGCAGTTTCCTACAGGATTTTGTTTTTACAGTGACCAAGGTATCCATGAAAACAGGGTCCTTATTTTCTCAAAAAAAAAAAAAAAAAAAGACTTATAAGCAAACCAGCTCAGATTATATAACACTACAAACTTTGATTTGATGTAAAATAGAGAGATAAAGATATGAGGCTATGTAGATTATTCACTGTCCCAATTTGCATACTTATGCACCATTCTATGTTGTTTTTTATAGTATATACAGTATATATATATATATATATATATCCGTGTATTTTATATATATATAAAATATATAGTGTGTGTAGTTTGTTAACACTGAAAATTTCACTTATTTAAAAAAATAAATAAATAAAAAAAGAAAGAAAGAAAGTGTAATGTTAGAAACGTATTGCACTTAACTGTTGTAGCTTACGTTGTAACGTATTGCACTTAACCCCTTTCACACAGAGATTACGGAAAATACACGGATAAAGTGTATTTTTTTCAAACAAACCCGGATTTGACCCGGGTTCGTTTGATTTTGGTTCATTCACACTGCCAGTTCACACACAACCCGTAAAAATCCCATAAATACAAGTGATATCGATGTCACACAGAGATTCCGGAAAATACACGGATAAAGTGACCCGGGATTTGACCCGGTTCTTTTGATTTTGGTTCATTCACAGTGCCAGTGATTTTCCAGAATCAGAGAGTGCGTCACACACAACCCGTAAAAATCCGGGTCGTGTTTGCATTCACACAGAAGGCGTTCTGGCAATTTCCCGGCAATTTGCCAGGATCATCGCGCTGTGTGAAAGGGGCTCTAGAAGGGTAGGGTATCAGAATCAGACTCAAAATGAATACGATTTTTAAATTCGAAATCAAACTGTTGCACTTTATAAAGGTTAAGCAAACACTGTCTAAGGGGGACAATGGATAGATTTTTTATAAAGATTTGATATATATTTTTCTCCTTGCCATTTGGCCAAATTAATGAAAAAAAAAAATATATATATATATATTTTTTAATCTGTCTGATCTTACAAAATATAGTAAAGAACATTATTAGAAGTGTGCAGAACACTCACACCTACCCACACAACATAATTAACATATGACCTACTTTGCCTCCCTGTGGAGCATGTTGCCTTTTTGGCGGCTGGAGGGGTCACCATAAGTTTATTAATATCCAGTTTGGCAAGAAGCAGGAGAGTGCAAGGGGCACGTCTGAAGTGAATTGGATTGTGGGAAGGGTTATGGAGGACATCAAAGGGACAACAATGAGGGTCAGGATATTACTTCAAGAGAACATTTTGTTCAAAATAAGTTTCACACAGTCATATAAGAAACGTTTAGCAATTTTTAAACTCTTATTCTACAAAAACACAGTAGCTTCAAAATCCATGCCATTAAATTCATTAAATTAAAGGATTAATTCACCCAAAAATGAAAATTCTGTCATTGGTTACTCACCCTTACGCCGTTCCAAACCCGTAAGACTTTTGTTCATCTCCAGAACACAAATGAAGTTCTTTTTTATCTGAGAGCTTTCTGTTCCTCCATTGACAGCCTACACATCTACCACTTTCAAGCCCCAGAAAATGATAGTTGGTGAAAAAAAAAATAATTACCACTTTATTTACAAAATATTTATCTCTCGTGTCAGCACAACACGCATGCATCCTGGGGCCTGTACAATAAAGCCAGTTTATGTGGCTAGCCATGTATGTTTCAGTTTTGTGCCAATGATTGGTTTTAGGCACCATAAAAGGGCAGGTTATGTACTGTCGCTTTTTATTTATTTATTTTCTAGATGGTGTACAGCAGAAACAGACTCTGTTGCATTATTTTCTGTTGCATTATTTTCCTGTTATCACTGTAAAGCTGCTTTGAAACAATCTGTATTGTAAAAAGTGCCATATAAATAAAGCTGACTTGACTTGACTGTCTAAGAGACCTCAAACCGAAATTGCTGTAAATCATCTGTGAGCAAAGTAACATCTCTGACGAAATAAAGACACTCCCTCTGTTTCTACTTCAAATTAAAGGTCACTACATAGCAAATGATTTATGAAGACAAAAATGTCTGGCTTTTAGCAATGTTTATTTATAATAATAATTTTGTATGATTTTGATAAATTAATATAGTCAAGTCAAGACACCTTAATTTATATAGCGCTTTTAACAATATGAATTGTTTCAAAGCAGCTTTACAGTGATAATAGGAAATTACAATAACAGAGATTGTTTTGGCTTTACAGCAGCCCGAAGTTATTGTCCAGCTAAAGTTAGTTTTGATTGATTGATTCACTTCCGTTGCAAAGATCATTAGTTATTAACTTAGGGGCCGCTTACACAACACCATTCTAACAGAAAACACTCAACGCGCTCCAGCCGCCCATCCGCACAAAACAGTGCCTGGGGGCTCGAGAACACACTCGCGATTATACCGTTAATCCATTACACATTTACTACTTTAATTTATCACTTATTATTAAGCACTTAGTTTAAATGAATACAAATATATAAAGGTAATATATAAGTTTTAGAATCAATAGATAAAGCAATACAAATGAATAGATGTGAGCTTAAAGGGATAGTTCACCCAAAAATGAAAATTCTGTCATCATTTACTCACCCTCAAGTTGTTTCAAAACTGTATGAATTTCTTTTTTCTGCTGAACACAAAAGAAGATATTTTGAAAAATGTCTGTAACCAAACAGTTGATGGACCCCATTGACTTCCATAGTAGAAAAAAAAAAAAATACTATAGAAGTCAATGGGGTCCATCAACTGTTTGGTTACAGACATTTTTCAAAATATCTTCTTTTGTGTTCAGCAGAAAAAAGAAATTCATACAGTTTTGAAACAACTTGAGGGTGAGTAAATGATGACAGAATTTTCATTTTTGGGTGAACTATCCCTTTAAATGTTCAATTCTCTATATACCTATATATACTAACTTCACAACTTGTACTTGAACTGATGAAGCAAGATTTTTTTCTTTTAGTTGTCCTCTTTCATAGATAGCTCTTTTCTTCTTGTTGTGTAAATAAGTTTAAATTCTTAATAGTTTTCAATCTCGTAATTCTGCAGAGGAGAGAAGTGAATCGCGCTGCTTTTCTCGCAAGAAGTGAATTGCAGTTTCACTGTTCCACAGCATGTGATTGGCTGTTCGCCACTGATGTCACACCTAAACTCCTAAACTCAGGATAAAAGCCTGAGTTGACAGAGAGAGTTGATGATCAGTGTAATGGCACCAACAAAGCCTTATTGGATTGGTTTGGTTTTGTCAACTAGAAAATAATCCTGTAACCCTGAGTTTGTTCAACCACCATCATGGTATGGGCCCCTGGTGCTCTCGTGAACGCACAATATATAGTAGTATTTTGTAAATAAAGTGGTAAAATTATTTTATTTTTTTAAAAAAATTTTTGCAAACAAAGCTCTCATGTCGGTTCATAAAATGTAAGTTAAACCACTGGGGTCACATGGATTACTTTAATGATGTCTTTACTACCTTTCTGGGGCTTGAAAGTGGTAGTTGCGTAGACTGTCAATGGAGGGACAGAAAGCTCTCAGATTTCATTAAAAATATCTTCATTTGTGTTCCGAAGATGAAAGAATGTCGACATGAGGGTGGGTAAATGATGACATAATTTTCATTTTAGGGTGAACTAACCCTTTAACTTGTTAAATTCAGGTCCACCATTGTATTGAAAAACTAAATGTGAACGATTTCTTTTTAAATCATAAACCATAAATCACCATTCTACAAATCCAAAGAAATATCCAGAGGGAACCCATGATAAGTTAGATGTACAGCTCTATACTGATGTTTGAGCTGCTATCTTCTCCTGGAGAATGATGTAATTAATAATTGTAAATGTAATTAAAAACAGTAGACCTGTTTTTGTTGGTTAAATGGATTTTGAAAAAGAGCACACAGGAAAAACCTATATAATAATAGCAGATAAAAAACTATATTTCCAAGAAAACATTCATAGCTTTTCAATGAGGAAATAAATAAATGGAAATACTTGGAATATTTTCCTTTAATAAATTGTCACTTGCAATTTATTAGGAAAATAATAATTTCTATTTAATTATAAAATAAATAAATGTTCACTGAAATGTCATGATCATGTCATGCTCAGTTTCATTGTCATATTCTGTTTAGTTTTGCTTTCGTTGTCATGGTTTCTATCTGTCTGAATTTTCATTAATTGTTTGTTACCATAGTTTCTAATTAATTACGCACATGTTTCTTGTTCTGTTGATTGTCATCTCAGTGTATGTAAGCCCTCAGTTTTCTCAGTTCTTTGTTCATCGTTGTTAATGGTAGTTCTGTTGTGTACTTTGAATCACTTTGTGTTCATTAAAATATCCTTTTTTTTTTTTTTTTTTTTTGCTCTGCATCACACATCTTCTTTGGCTTATGCTACACAACCTCATGACATTAACTGTGCTATTTGGATTTTTTTTTTTTTTTTTAGAACAAAAAGTCTGAAAATATAATTTCTAGCAAAATGATTGATCTTTAAAATATGTACATTTAATATTTTAACCAATATATTAAGATGATATAATGATAATAAGACATATGATGGGGACATTAAAATATACTGCAAAATAGGAATGGCCCAGCAAATATTGCTGTAAAAAGCATCAGTCAAGTCCTCCATACACTCAAGCACCGATGATATTATTTCATTGTTGACAAACCACAATCACCAGATTATTAAAAGAAAAGTTATTGGTTCGATCATCACTGACAGCAGGAGGGACAAATCCGCTTGTATAATCAGAGATATTTTATAGGATATGTTTGTATTTCATGTATTTGTGAGAACTTTGAACAATGTACTGTACCGTATGTACTGATTGTAGAATCTGTTACATTGAATGTGTCATTCAATGACATGTCTTAAATGAAAACAAATATTGTATATGAATGCAGCTGTCTCTTGTTTCTGTTGTATTAGCCAGCAGAAGTGAATGTTAAGAGTTTATGCATGGGTGTCTCAGATATAATGGCATATCCATTCATTTAAAAATCTCTCCTACCATAAGTACTGTGGTGGTACCATGGCAAAGTCAAGATACTGTATGTTAATACCATGTTAATTTGATATTACGGTATTTACATGTGCTACCTATTAAGGAATCGGAGTGCCACTGAAAGAAATAAAACTCAAATGATTAACATTAGTTAATGCATTAGGTCTCATGAACTAACAATCAACAATACTTTTACAGCATTTATTATTTAGGTTAATATTAATTTAATATCTTTTTAACATTTTAAGTTTTAGAAATGAACATTAGCTAAACACAAATTAACAATGAACAATGGTATATCTGTGTATTTATATATTGGTATATAATGGTATATTTGTAAAACTTCAAACTTTCTATTCAGGATTTCTTAAGCCAACATACAAGTTAATATTAACCTAGATAAATGCTGTAAGATAAAAGTTGACTTGACTTAATAGAAATTTAAATTAATAGAAATGTTATGTTTGTCAATGTAGTTGAAAATGTAACAATAAAAAACTAATAATCAATCATTATGAAACTTTAAATGTAAAAAAAAAAAAAAAAAAAAGTGAATACATTTGAATAAAACTACTTTGAACTAATAAGATAGTTTTACAATTCAATTTGAAAATGTAGTTAAATGGAAAAATATAAATGTATGATTTTAAAAACATTTTATTAAATTATTTTAAGTTAAATATTTTTAATTAATAATTAATTAATAATTGATTGATATTTATTAAGTGATGCTCTTAGTCTTACATATGCCATGGTATAAATCCAAGAAACATGGTAATACCATGGTACTTTTTGTTATTGCTGTTTAGAGCAACATATGCAGTGTAAATCATGTCAATTTCCAGGGCTTAACTGTTGTTTTTTTCTTTTTTTTCTTTCCCTTTACAAGCTAAATATAAAATCAATAAAAAATCTAATTTAAATATTATGTGTTCATGAAACCTTCAAGGGGGAATTCACTAAGAATGAATTTGTGCCTTCAAATAGCGTTGCTTATTTGCACACTCTCTCTGCGTTGTTTTAGCAAGGGAATTATGCAAAACATTACGCCGCAACGCGCCCCAATGTGTGCCCCAAAAATTCAATTTGCATGTCAATTCCCATCTTGCAAGCCAGTTCTATATGGAGGACCAAATTACTCAAAATTAAATAATTCAATAAATAATGAATTCAATAAAACAACAATTACATTTATTCAGTTGAAATAATCAAATAATGATTAATTAATTCAATTAATCATGAATTAAATCAATAATTAATTAATTAAATAAATCAATTAATAAATCAATGATTTATTTAATAAAATTCCATGAAAACACATAATTTATTATTTAATATATTTCACAATATCCTCTTTCTGCTATTTTTGTTTTTAAATATAAAAATGTTCATAATAAAATGTACTTTTTCAAAAAGGCGTTTTTCACAATAAAATGCTGAATTTACAAATGACGCCTATTTGATGAGTCATGTATCTCCAAAGCACGATTTTCCCAAAGATTGTTTTCATAAGAATAGAGGACATTTCACAAATGCCAATCAACAACCAGTGGGCGGTGATTGGCGCTAATTGGCTAATCCTTTCAGATGAATTACTTAGGTATGGCGAGTGAGGTGAATTGAAAGATTGGAAACAAACATGGCTGTAGGCTGTAGGACTTCATCAAGTTCCCTTGATCAAGAAGGGGATATTTTGTTTGGTGATGTTTGTTTGGTTATCTGGATTAGATGACATAAAGGATCTGCTAGTGGTGACAAGTGCGTCAGAGGATCAAATTGATGACTACACATGGAACACTTTACAAGCGATTGAACACAGAGTTCTTGTAGATGAGTATGCAAGAATGAGATTACGAGACAACGTGCTTGGAAGACCATGTCTAGATGTTCCAGTAGATTCAATCTGGAGATATGTGAATGCGGATTTAGAGCTAAATAAAATTGCCAATTTGTTTGGTGTGTGGAGCAAATGGAGCTCACTGGACTACGGTAAGACATAACGTATACTTTGACTAGCGCTTTTCAGTCAATGTCCTTGCTGTAGCTCCAGACATTCACGCAGGACATCAGATATTGTCTACGTTATTCGTCATGCTTGCAGGTGCATAGTACATGAGAAAACTGTGAACTTGGCGTTCCGTGACTAATGTCTAACCACACGAAGGGCCCTAACATAAACCTGGTGCGATGCAAGTGTTTTTTTTTGCCAATTTCAGCTAGGCTTGGCACGATAGTCGGTGTTACCGGTGTTACACGGTGTTCAGTCGCAACACCGGTTTCATCACTTGCCCACCGCAGCACCGCAAAAAAATTTTTTTTAAAGCAATTACGCAGTATCCGTATTTTCTGTCACCAGTTGACTAGCGTTGGATGATCACGCTCAACCATTCAAGCGCGACAAAACAAGACCGCGCTGTAAAAAGTCCTGCCTATTACACACACACACACACACACACACACGGAAAAGATGCGCGTCAGTATCGAGTTCTCTTTTCGGCCTTGAACAAGGATTGGTATAGCCTACCGGTAGCCTAATAATCATGAATGCACTCTCGTGTGCATGAATGAATCTTTTAACACATCTCCAGCGAACGGTTTCTTCACGCAAAAGAAAAACTCTTCATAAAGCGCAGTGAAATTCATGTGGCTTTTCCTGATGGAACGAGGTTGTTCGTTAACTTCATTTTATACGTGCAATTCACACGAGCTCTAAACGAATGTGAGAATGCTGCGATTAGTCAAACTTTATTAATGAAACAAAATCAGAGGGAATAGTTTCTTTAATGTATTTTTTTCTTTTATTTTTTACCGGTTGGCCGGTCACACGGCTTTCATAGTTTTCAGTTAGGCTAGTGCGGAGACCAGGGCCGGGTTTCCCGATAACGATGTATCTTAGCTCTTAAGAGCGTTCTCTATGTGCAAGGTTACGCTCGCCGCAATTCCACGCACGTTTCCCAAAATGCGTGAGAACGCGTTCGTGCTACGTAAGAGTCGCTGTCCATTCGCAAAGTGCTGAAATATAACCTTACATGGTGTATTCTTATTCTTTTTAATAAACGTTCTGTTTAATATAAGCGTTTGCCATTGTACTGTTTTGTTGTTGCGTTTTTCATGAATAATAACGAACCCACCATTCAAACACTGTGGTTGAATCCGAAATCGCGCCCTATACCCTCAAATAGGGCGTTATTGTTCTCAACATGATCTCAAGCAGTGAAAAATAGAGGACACTGACAACGCGCTGAAAGACAGGACCGAGCATGTAATATTTAATATGAAACAAAGTCTCAACTTTCAAATTTGGTCAGTCAAACAAAAATAAAATAGGCATACCGTTTTTTGGCTCTTTTATGTGTCGTGACAGATTGCCTCAGTTAAAGCCAAGTTCAAATCCACCGAAGTTAATCAATAACTCTTCTGACTGCTTTGTCGCACAAAAATGGTAGAATTTGATTGGTCAGATCGCATGTCAATCATGTAAAAAAAAAAAAAATTACATCACTCTAACACCCCCCACCCCCACGATGAAACCGGTAATACCGGTGTTGTCACAAGTCGATTAACCGGTGGGAGAATATTATCACCGTCACATCTCTAGTTTCAGCCCTACGCAGTTATAATTTTTCACGTCCTGCGCTACGTTGTTTAAATAGCAAATGCATTTGCGCCCGGGTCTGAAAACGAGGTGTGTTCAGGCGCATTGTTGGCGCGTTGCTATTTTAAGGCAACTGAAATAGACTGTGCCATTGACCAACTGAAACCTGGTCTAAAGTCAATGGTTAAGTTTTTTATTTTTTTTTTTATTTGAAGAGCGCGTTAGTAATGTGCGCCTATAGGCGGGTCCACAACGCGCGTACACTTTGTCCTGACGATGGTTCCACTTCTTCGCTAGAGAAACGTTCCGTTTTTTTTTTCAGCTTGCAAATTCTGCCATGTAAATAGCGAAGCCGCCATGGCGCGAGCGCAACTTGCTTTTAAAGGGAATTGGAGATGAGACTCTGATTGGTTTATTGCATGTTACGCCCAAAACACACCCATTACTCATTAAGAGAATAGGGACAACCCTTTTAGATCATGCGCCGGGAGCGCCGACCATTTTCTCCGCCGTTAAACTAGCAAAAGTGGATTCGGACACGCCATAGGTGCACTTGTACCGTGCACTGCCTGTTGACTTGCATTTGTGAAATGTCCTCTATTATAATGTAAAAAATCTTTGGCAAAATTGTGGTTTGGAAATACATGATTTGTCAAATAGGTGTCACTCGTAAATTCAGCATATTATAATGAAAACTGCTTTTTGAAAAAGCACATTTTATTATGGAATTTTTTTTTAAACAGTAAAATTATGTGAAAGAGGATATTGTGAAATATATCAAACAAATGTTGCGTTTTCATGGAATTTTGCTAAATAAATAAATACATTTATTTATTTATTTATTTAATTACTTAATTCATAATTAATTAAATTCATCATTTAATTATTTCAGAATAAACTGGAACATTTAATTGTTGTTTTATTGAATTCATTATTTATTGAATTTTCAGTAATTTGATCCTCAATAGTTCTAGGTTGTGGAAGTTGCAGATGACTACCACTATCTAGTATACATTTCTGGCACTCTACAGAACCACTCCACCTCTTCAATCCAGGCGCCTAACTTTTCTCTATTAAATGCATAAAATGTGCTTGTCTACACAGCATTTCTTGATATATGCTTGGTTAAAACACTCTTCTCCATATATTACTGCTGCCATGATCAACACAAAATTTACACAAACATTTAATAAAAAATAAATAATAATAATAAAAAAATCACTGTGTAACTGCTATTTATGCTATCAAAATAACGCTGTTTTTAGGTGAAATCTAAAAGAAGTCGAATTTGCATAGAAAAAAGTGTTTTTGTGTTGAAAATAATGAAAATGAAATTATTATTATTATTATCACTATTTCATTGCATTAAGCTTCTGGTTAAACTGGATTGCAGGTGCTAAGTGAAAAAAATAATAAAAATAAAATAAAATAAAAAATATATATATAAAGTGCTTAAATAAAGATTATGCGATTTTTAGTGAATTCACCCCTCAGTCTCATTTCCTCCCAAATATAAATCGATTCATCATACGTGCCTCCAAATGTACATATCTCTGTCAAACCTGGTATAGTTCATTTTAAAAGGAGAAAGAAACTACCAAAAACATCATGATATTACAATTTTGTTTTAGCAACTTGATATTTTCACTTTTTTAATTTATTCTTAAAATAGTTCATAATAAAAAAAGTATTTAATGTAAATGAATCTAAGACTTTCTGAACTGTCTCTGGAGGTGTCAAGACTTGGAGGTGAGCACTGTGCAAACAAACACAAGCACAAAAATCAATCTCAGAAAAGGCGAATACAAGAGCTTTTCTCCGACCCTTTACAATACAAAAGCTAAAAGTAGATTCCATGTTTGCTTTTCTGCAATTAATCAATTATTTTCTTTGCATTTTGTTCGTTTTCTTCCTTTTACTTTATGTTCTTGTAGTCCTGTTTTCGAACCTGTGAAAGGAAAATTGCTACTTGAGTTTGAACTTTATAAGACTGGACTGCGTTATGGAGCAGAGCATTACCCACATTCTACATCTGTCATTTCCACAACGTTATTCATGTTAAATAAGATTCTCTACAAAGGTACAACATATAAAACTGTTAAATATATAACTCGTAGACCTTTTCAAAATACATATAATGACATCTCAATCCTGGTAATCAGAAATGACCATTTTTATGTTCTTTTTTAATATTTTCTGACGATAAGCAATGGGGTACCCTTCCATTTAACCTTCTATGTTTAATGCAAACTGTCCAAAATGTTGCTACTGAAAAATGCTAATTAAATTTCTTGATGTGTTTATGTGTACAGTATCTATATCCTTGTTGTCCTTGGAATACAGTGCTTGGTTCAGTTCAAGGAAATGTCTGTAAAGTATTAAAGGTTCTCCTCAGATTGTGATAAATGGGAATGTTCGACCCAGTCGTTTCAATATTCCACGTCAGTGTTTCCATTTGTAGACCACTGCGTCATAGCAAAGTCTTTCTATATCTATATCTATCTCTCTCTCTCTCTCTCTCTACATTTAGGTTTATATATATTTATTTTTTCTTTGCCAAAATTGTTCCTTCCCTCAGTCCGTGCTCAAATAGTCAATGTTTTTTTGTTTGTTGTGTATAATTTTTCCTCTTTGGTCTGTAAAAAATGAGCGCCAAAAACGTACTCCAGCAGAAAGCCGTTTCACAGAGCAGTTCACAGTCTCGGATTGGGTCGGAACCGCTGGTGGAGTCCCATAAAGCCTGTGTCTGATTCAGTCTCACACAGGATATGCGCCTCATTGTCCCATGTTGCGCTCTTAAAGTCCTCAAGGCTCCTAATGTCTGTGAGGCGCTTTGTGAACGTACAGTGTGTTCTCCGTGGCACAAGGGGGTGCTGCCCATTTACAAAGCAGAGACTCAGACAGGTAGGCAGAGGCAGGTGTTAAGCCGATGAGACATAGCAAGTATCTACAGCAGGTGGGCGAAGCTGCAAGAGGCCTCGTCTCGTAGCACTCCAGGAACCCCTCCCACTGTTAGGACACCTAGATCAACCAGAAACACAGGGAGTCAAGATTAATAATGCAGAGACACTTAAACCAGCAGGTATTTTTTCCAAGAGGGAGGTAAAACTTAAACATTTTAGACTAGACTAGTGGCTATAGGCCTCTGGGTGCAAGTTCAATAATTTTAATCTGTGACGAAAGTCAAAGATATTACAATTATGTTGTAATCAAGCTAATATTTGAAAACTGTTGCATTCCTCAGCACCTGCCAAAGAAAATGCTCAGAAATCGCAGCGCCATCTGCTAAATGGTCTACTGCCAGGCTGGAAAAAGGCACCAAATCCTGCCAACATGGGCTGCTGCTTAATTTACAATAATGAACTCTTGACTCTTCCATGGGGAGCAGATATTCATGGATTTAGCAGGTGCTCGATGAAACATTACCGAGTCTGAATACGGAATAACAGGGATAATCAGGATGAAAATGAACTCAGGAAAGTGATAAAGTGACCCAAGAGTGTGGAGGCTAAAGACAAGAGCATGCTATTGTTAATAAACTACATGAAATGAAGCCGCTAACTCCTGCTTTAGAATCCCATTATGCTCTAGCAAAGTTTTAGCAATTGGCTTACATTTGAATGACCATGCGCAGATGTCAACAAAGATTAACTAGTGACTATGTTTTAAAGCCTATGACAAGGCTTTAGAGCAGGGATGGGCAAACTCAGTCTTGGAGGGCCACTATCCTGCAGAGTTTATCTCCAACCCTTATTAAACTCACCTGACTGTAGCCTAGTAATCCTAAAGACATTGATTAGCTAGTTTAGGTATGTTTGATCTAAACTCTGCTGGAAAGTGGCCCTCCAGGACTGAATTTGCCCATCCTTCCTCTAGAGCAGGGGTTCCCAAACTTTTCCATTCCAGGACCCACCTAGACAAGAATAATCTATCCATTGGTGGCAATGGCATTGGATGCTTTTGGGAAACACAGCCCAGACCTGAATCAGCCTTTTGTGACATTTAAAATTTCCGGTGTAATGCGATCTCAGGCAGAATGCAGAGCAGTGATTGGAGTAAACGAGTTTCTTCTTGGTAATAATGCGCACCAAACCGCTTAATGAACCAAGCTGCTCTGAGAAGCTGAAAATTGTTATCACAACAAGTGGCACGCGCACGCTTCATGAAACACAATGATGACATATTTATCTAATTAAATTTGAAAATCGCACTAAGCAATATAGCGATTTCTATTTAATTTTGGTATATCGCGCAACCTGTTTGTATGTGTGTGTCATTCATGAAATGTAAATTTAGCTGCAGCCAATAGTGACTGCGCGACCCACCTCTTCCCAATCTGCGAACCACAAATGGGTCGCGACCCACAGTTTGAAAACCCTTGCTCTAGAGGATTGCTAGAGCAGGAATGCCCACTTTAAGAACTTTAGGCAAGATTTTGCTTGTCCATACAGTATGCTTTAGACTTAGGGTATGTTTACACGACAACAATACTTAAAACGAAAGTTTTTCCTTTGTGTTTTTCACGTACAGAAGACAAAACGTTTCCCATTCACACGGATCTGCGAAAACAATTGAAAAAGCTGTATTATTCATGCCAGGCCAGTAGTTGGCGATGTGACTTTGTAAAAAAAAAACATGCCTATGACTGAACACGTAATACTCATGTGCATTACATCACCGTTTTTGCAAATTTGCGTTTTTGTAGTTTACAAGGAGACGATAATGGTGTCGTTTTCAAAAACTTGCACAGTATAGTCCAGTTACCATACTATTAGATACTGGCCAAAAGCTTATTTGTTGTTTTCAGCTACTTCAGCCTTTCTACTTCAAAATGTCACATTTAAATAAAAGCTGTTACTTGCCATTTCTTTGTAATAATTTGTGAAATTGTCTAACAATTTCTAAAATTGTTTTAAAGTAAATACACTAATCCTACACCATTTTCAGTGTATATATTTTATATATTGTATATTTAATATACTGGACAGCTGCTATTAAGATGAATGGAAATGCAAACAGCAGATCATTCTCTATGCAGTGTCATGTCACTTGGTGGTGCTAATAATTGAACAAAACATGAAATTGTCTCTAACTACAGTATCGTTGGTCTGATTGAAAATCAAACATTGTATTTGTTAACAATAGTTAATGCCGTGTGAACTAACATGAACAAACAATGAACAGCTGCATTTTTATTAACTAATGTTAACAAAGATTAATAAATACAGTAACAAATGTATTGCTCATGGTTAGTTTATTTTAGTTAATACATTAACTAATGTTAACAAATGAAACCTTATTTTAAAATGTTACCAAATTATTTAAATATTCAATATTTTTTTACCCAGCCCAATTTATTTACATGTGGTTAACAAGCTCTGCATCTGGACCTTAAATGCATTTACCATCTCTGAATTTGCAAAACTCTTCATACCATCCATGTTTTGGAGAGGTTAAAGTCAGCACACACAAAAATGGCTAAATATTATCCAGACAGAAAGTTTAGATGATTGGAAAGTGATACATATTTGCTGAACCCAGCAGTATCCATCAGAAGTTATAATGTCGGTGTAGTGTGAAGGGTTTGAGCTTGCTAAACTCCCTCTGGCAGAATATACAGCTTTGCCCCTTGAAGGAAATTCATGCAAGCTATAACTGGATTTATCTTAATCATGCTTTTCATGTTGCATTTTCCCAATAAACAGCTTGGGAATTGCAGTAACAGCTCCATATGAAGAAATTAATCACATAAAATAACTGAGGGATTGTGTAATGTAGTTTCATTAATAATTATATACGGACTGGTTCCCTATTGAGGAACTAACTGTACATGACAGTTTTTAACTTGCATGTCCCACAGTCTGTTTTCAGAAGCTGCTGCATATGTTGGCTAATGTAACTGTAAAATTGTTGGCCGTTTTTTCCTAACAGCATTCCCAAACAAGGTTGTGCAACCTTGAAAAAACTAAAAATACTAATAAAAAAATTAAAAAATAAAAATAAAAAAACTGGTGCAAACAATTAACAGTAGCATAGTAGTGGCATTTTGGTACCAAAAAAATAAATAATAATAATAATAATAATATATATATATATACATACATGAAATTGTCTCTAACTACAGTATCGTTGGTCTGATTGAAAATCAAACATTGTATTTGTTAACAATAGTTAATGCCGTGTGAACTAACATGAACAAACAATGAACAGCTGCATTTTTATTAACTAATGTTAACAAAGATTAATAAATACAGTAACAAATGTATTGCTCATGGTTAGTTTATTTTAGTTAATACATTAACTAATGTTAACAAATGAAACCTTATTTTAAAATGTTACCAAATTATTTAAATATTCAATGAATATTCAATATTCAATTGTGTGTATATATATATACACACAAAATTCTAAATATTTTGTAATGTTCTACCCACTGTGTGAACCTATAGGAAAGTAAATATCACACATATATCATTGTTTATTTTTAAAAGCAATTTCACCTCACTTCATAAGTAAAAAATATTAAATAAATATATGTATATATATATATATATATGTGTATATATTTTATTATTATTATTATTATTATATTACCGTATAATAACATATTGTCTTAATCATTATTTTCATTAAAACTCTTTGCCACATTGTCTCTGCTTTTTTGTTTCAGAAGAGATCTCAAAAATTTCAAACGAATACTCAAACCACCAAGCCAAAAAGTCTCAAACATGTCTCATCAACATACTGTCATGGCTCGAAGGAAAAGTCAAGGATTCAATAGCAAGTGAATACTGGTGTTTATTAACACAATAGTAAGAGGAAGTGCAGGTTGAGATATCACGCAACAGTAGAATAACAGGCTCGGCAACACAGGACTCAGTGGGCAGACAGCAACGGACGAACCGCAGACAATCCTCAGAACAGGCAGACGAATCTCAGAACAGGAATACAGGAACTCGTGTCCGATCCTCAGAACAGGCAGACGAATCTCAGAACAGGAATACAGGAACTGGAGCGAGGGAGAGAAGACTGTGAGCAGAGCCTGAGAACCTCCACAACCATCTGACAAAGACAAGGCGAGGTGACAAACAATATATAGGACATTCTCATTCAAAACAGCTGGCGCTGATCAGCTCATCAGCGATAACGAGCCGTGCTGATGAGCCACACCCATTCATACAACACGCACACACATAGCAAGGGCGAGTCAATGAATCCATGAACCGTGACAGTACCCCCTCCTCCTAGGAACGCCACCTGGCTTTCCCAGACACCCTTACCTGTCGATTGTAATCATTGATAAGGGAGTGATCCAGGATGTCCCTAGCAGGAACCCAACCTCTCTCCTCCGGACCGTAACCTTCCCAGTCCACCAAGTACTGGAATCCGCGTCCCCTCCGCCTTGAGTCCAGTATACGATTAACCGAATAAGTAGGCTCCCCATCTACGAGTCGCAGCGGGGGGGGGGGAGCCGGGGCAGGCGGATTCATGTGAGAACGAAATACGGGCTTTATTTTGGACACATGAAAGACGGGATGAATCCTCCTGTACGCTGGAGGGAGGTTGAGGCGGACTGCCACCGGACTAATGATCTTGGTGACAGTAAACGGGCCAATGAATTTGGGAGCATGTTTATTAGAAACGGAGCGGAGAAGAAGGTTCCTGGTTGAAAGCCACACTTTTTGGCCAACGACGTATATGGGAGGCTTAGACCGGTGGCGATCGGCTTTAGCCTTGGTGCGCGCCCCCACCTGGAGTAGAGTCTCACGGGCTCTAGTCCATGTGCGGTGACACCTCTGGACGAAGGCGTGAGCGGAGGGGACCGCGACTTCGGATTCCAGACTGAGGAAAATTGGTGGCTGGTAACCTACACTACATTCAAACGGAGATAGGCCCGTGGACGACACTGGCAACGTATTGTGTGCGTACTCCACCATTGAAAGTTGCTGACTCCAGGAGGAAGGATTCTTGGAGACCAAACATCGTAACACCCTTTCCAAATCTTGGTTGGCTCTCTCGGTTTGACCATTGCTCTGGGGGTGAAACCCTGAGGACAGACTGAAAGTCGCTCCCAGTAACTTACAAAACTCTCGCCAAAATTTGGACACAAACTGGGGTCCTCTGTCAGAAACCACATCTATCGGGAGGCCATGTAAGCGAAAGACGTGATCAACAACGGTCAACGCTGGGCAAGGGAATAAAATGAGCCGCCTTTGAGAACCGGTCCACCACAGTCAAAATGACTGTATTGCCCTGAGAGGGTGGGAGGGCGGTGATAAAATCTAGCGCTATGTGGGACCAGGGTCTCGAAGGGACAGACAGCGGTTGAAGTAACCCACCTGGGGGTCGATTGGAAGTCTTACCAGTGGCACAAACCGAGCAAGCCAAAACAAAAATGTGAATGTCACGAGCCATCAGTGGCCACCAGAACCGTTGCTTGACTAAAAAACTAGTGCGATTTACTCCTGGGTGGCAAGCTACGTTGGAACAATGACCCCACTGAATGACGTCGGACCGTAATCCCTCCGGCACAAACAAACGATTCGGTGGGCAACCGGGCGGAGTCGTTACTCCTTCTAAGGCCGATTTGACCTTCGACTCGACCTCCCATGTGAGTGTGGAGACAATTAGGGTCTCGGGTAAAATGCACTCGGGAGTAGACGGGCAATCGGAATGGTCAAAAATACGCGATAAAGAGTCGGGTTTGATGTTTTTGGAACCAGGGCGGTACGAGAGAGAAAAATCAAAACGACCGAAAAAAAGTGCCCACCGAGCCTGCCTGGAGTTCAATCTTTTGGCGGTTCTGATATATTCCAGGTTCTTATGATCGGTCCAGACGATAAAAGGTACCCCCGACCCTTCTAACCAATGACGCCATTCTTCCAACGCTAACTGTACTGCCAACAACTCCCTGTTACCAATGTCATAGTTACGTTCGGCAGGCGATAAACGACGGGACAAAAACGCGCAGGGATGCATCTTGTCGTCTGTGGGAGAACGCTGGGATAGCACTGCTCCTACCCCCACCTCTGACGCATCGACCTCCACCACGAACTGATGTGATGGATCAGGGGCAATAAGGATGGGGGCTGAAACGAAGCGGCCTTTCAGTTTAGCAAACACAGCCTCAGCTGTGTCTGACCACCTGAACGCCGTTCTGGGGGAGGTCAAGGCAGTCAGAGGTGCGGCTAGTTGGCTGAAGTTGCGAATAAAACGCCGGTAGAAGTTGGCGAACCCTAGAAACCTCTGTAGGGCCTTACGGGAATCTGGGCTTGGCCACTCCACCACAACCTTAACAGGATCCATTCGCACTCCCTCAGACGAAATGATGTATCCTAGGAAAGGAACACACTGTACATGAAAAGCACATTTCTCCGCCTTGACAAAAAGCCCATTCTCTAGCAACCTCTGAAGCACTCGTCTGACGTGTTGAACGTGTTCCTGGAGAGACGAAGAAAAAATCAATATGTCATCCAGGTAAACATATATGAACTGGTCTACCATGTCTCTCAACACATCATTGACGAGTGCCTGGAAGACCGCTGGGGAGTTGGAAAGCCCGAACGGCATAACCAAATATTCAAAGTGCCCCCTGGGGGTGTTGAACGCGGTCCATTCATCCCCCTTCCTGATGCGAACCAAATGATATGCATTACGTAAATCCAATTTTGTGAAGATTGATGCTCCCTGCAACCTCTCGAAAGCTGAAGACATCAACGGCAAAGGATAAGTATTCTTTACCGTGATGCTGTTCAACCCCCGGTAATCAATACAAGGTCGCAGAGAGCCATCCTTCTTCCCCACAAAAAAGAATCCCGCCCCCGCTGGAGAAGCGGAAGGGCGGATGAATCCAGTTGCTAGAGAATCAGAAATATATTTCTCCATAGTCTCCCTTTCTGGAACAGAAAGCGAATATAACTTGCCCTTAGGCGGAGACGTACCTGGCAGTAGATCTATAGCACAGTCATAGGGACGATGCGGAGGAAGAGAAGCAGCCCGAGACTTACTGAACACTTCCTTCAGGTCGAGATACTCTGGTGGCACGTTAGACAGATTCACTGGCTCCTCCTGCAACACAGAACAAGAAACAGACGGAACCGCAGACGAAAGACATGAGGCATAACATTGATTACTCCAACTGGACACGGAGTTCTGACCCCACTCTATCCTGGGTCCGTGTTTCACCAACCACGGATGACCCAGGACAATGGGAGCGTGAGGTGACTGAGTGAGGTAGAGTGAGATCCTCTCAGTGTGGTTACCCGAAGTGATAAGTGTGATGGGTCCAGTGGTGTGAGTGATGCCCGGAAGTTCCTGTCCATTAAGTGCGTGGATGGTGATACTGTGCTCCAGAGGTGTGATGGGGATGTGAAGTTTCTGAGCCAAAGAAAAGTCCATCAGATTCCCCTCCGCTCCCGAATCCACCAGCGCCTGGCCGTTGAAGGCGTGGCCTGCCCACTGGAGTCTCACCGGGAGGAGGGTGGCGTTCGAGGGTCTGGCCAAGGATATCCCGCCCGACAGTAGCCTCCGTCCTACCGCCGGGCTTGGCCTTTTAAAGGACAGGTGGAGATGAAGTGGCCGGCCTCTCCACAGTAGAGACACAGACCTCTCGAACGGCGATGTTCTCTCTCCTCCCGGGAGAGCCGAGCTCGACCTACCTGCATGGGTTCAGAATCGTCCGAGGGGCTGACCGTGTTCACTCCCCTGAGACTGGGAAACTCAGCGAAATCCCCCACTGGAGTCTGGAACGATCGATTCGTTCTCTGTTGTAATCGTGCATCGACTCGTAGTGCCAGTTCAATCAGTTCATCAAGAGTCTTGGGTAAATCCAACGTGTAGATCTCCTTTTGAACACAATCAGCCAACCCATGCAGGAACAAGTCCCACTGCGCCTCCTCGTTCCATTTGCACTCGGCGGCCAACATCCGGAACTGGATGGAATAGTCGGAAACCGAGCTGTTGTTCTGTCGAAGATCGGCAAGTTGGCGAGCCGCCTCGTGTCCGGCGACCGCGCGATCGAACACACGGCTCATCTCTTGCTCGAGTGCTTGGAACGAGGAGCAGCATGCGTGTTGATTCTTCCACACCGCTGTTCCCCACAGAGCCTCAACCTGCACTTCCTCTTACTATTGTGTTAATAAACACCAGTATTCACAGTATTCACAGTCCAGATAACAGCGTCATCACTAGTGCCACCTTACTCTCCTCAGAGGAAAACGTCACAGGTTGAAGAGAGAAGTAAATCGAACATTTGGTTAGAAAAGTTCGGCACATATTCGGTTCTCCAGAATACCTCTCGGGGGTGGGGATGCGCGGCTCTGGTCGGTTGATGTTGAAACCTTCCGGGGGAACAGGCGGGGGCGGTGCTGGCGCAGTGGGACCTCTCAGACGTTGTAATTGAGAGGTGAGCTCGGACACCTGCGTTACCAGAGCCTGTATCGCCCGACCCGAGGCACCGATCTGTTCATCCTGACGGTCCATGCGGGCGTGATTACCGGCATACATCTGCTCAAATGTGGCTGCACTCGCTGAATCCATGATCTGGTCAGATGGTTCTGTCATGGCTCGAAGGAAAAGTCAAGGATTCAATAGAAAGTGAATACTGGTGTTTATTAACACAATAGTAAGAGGAAGTGCAGGTTGAGATATCAGGCAACAGTAGAATAACAGGCTCGGCAACGCAGGACTCAGTGGGCAGACAGCAACGGACGAACCGCAGACAATCCTCAGAACAGGCAGACGAATCTCAGAACAGGAATACAGGAACTCGTGTTCGATCCTCAGAACAGGCAGACGAATCTCAGAACAGGAATACAGGAACTGGAGCGAGGGAGAGAAGACTGTGAGCAGAGCCTGAGAACCTCCACAACCATCTGACAAAGACAAGACGAGGTGACAAACAATATATAGGACATTCTCATTCAAAACAGCTGGCGCTGATCAGCTCATCAGCGATAACGAGCCGTGCTGATGAGCCACGCCCATTCATACAACACGCACACACATAGCAAGGGCGAGTCAATGAATCCATGAACCGTGACACATACTGTGTCTGAGCTATTCTCACCATATAAGTTACAATATGACAACAGTTGTTTAACATGATACAATGTGTAAACAATGTGTTTTTATTTATTTATCTAAACCCATCTGAACAAAAATAAAACCTTTCCTCTCGAGATATATATATATATATACAAATATGCTGGTAATGTGAAATCTACATGTCGGGCTCCATGAGGAGACCAGCTCCATTGAAAAAATTAAGTAATAAGTAATAATAACAATAAACTTTAACTTTTTTTTTTTTTTTTACAAGAGGTTACCTTAATTCTGTATAAATATGATGTTTTGTGTGGTGAAGGCTTAAAATAAGAGCTACTCAATAGTAGCATGTCTCTTAACAAATTGCTCGGGCCGATACTTGGAACAGACTCTTTTGGCAGCTGGAAATGGGAGGTTGGCAAAGTAACAAAGAAACCTTGTAATGGCTGCCTGGATTGTCTGGGTGAAATTACCAGCTTGGGCAGTCAAGATACAGAAGAATGGCACCAGCTCTGCAAAAACAAACCGTTCAATTAAGTAATTTGACTTCTTTTTTTTCTTTCTTTTTTTTTTTTTTTTTGGGCGTTCATAACACTAACACTAACACTGCATGGTGTTGAAACATGCCCCAGTCATGAGTAAACGGCGGTCAATGTTTATCTCTCTAGGAAGGATTCAAAATGGAGGTTCTTGTTCTCCAGTGCTGACTTGGCTCCTTCAGACAGGAGCTGGCAGTGGGCGCTAATGGTTTGCAGAGGCCAAATGCTTGCTTGGAGGATCAGCTGTCATCTCCATGGTGATGTTGTCCAAGCTCAGGCAGGGATATGTCCTGTGGTGCCATGCTGGAGCATGGGGATCAATTACGCAGACCCCAACACGCACAGCAGCAATGCCTTGGCATGTGGCATCCGTGACCTCCCTGTATTTTTTAGAACCCTCAATCTATTCACTTTCCTTTTTTGCTTCAAACACACTTCAACGTAATGGTTAATGGAATAGTTCATCTAAAACTGATAAGATGATAAAAAAAAAAGTAATTATGAAATCTTCCTCATTTTGTTCCTTACTTGTATAATGTTTTTTCATTGACCACAAATGTAGAAATTATGAAGAATATTTATGTATCTCTTAGAACTTAAGTTCTTGGTGACCAAGTAACAACAGGTCATGGTAACCAAGTCTGTAAAGCTCCAAAAAGAAAAGAATATCAACACAGAAGTGTCATGAATGTAGTCCAGCAACATCTTTTTTCAACACCAAAGCTCTTAATTCAATTGTCATTAGTTCTTGCATGTCCTATATGATGACATACAGGGTTTTGAAAGACATGTGGGAGAGTACATGACATAATTTCATTTTTGGTTGAATTATTCCTTTCACTCCCCATTTACCGACAAATCTCACCAAACGGCAGCACTTCAAACCATGGGACGCCCCTACATTTTCAAAGCCAGGCATCACTGATGAGCAAGCGTTTTCTCTGTTTGCATGTGAAAGATTGCTGATTACTGCAATCAGTAGTTCTCTCTCGTCTCAAACTCCACCGATAATACAGATTCAAGGACCCTTTTCCATGGTTAAATACTACACAATCAACCTAATAGCTAATAGAATAGTTGATTAAGAGCCCTCTTGTTCTGATGGTATAATCAGAGAA
Source organism: Leuciscus leuciscus (assembly GCF_965113295.1). NCBI lineage: Eukaryota > Metazoa > Chordata > Actinopteri > Cypriniformes > Leuciscidae > Leuciscus > Leuciscus leuciscus. The sequence continues at coordinate 22,613,371 of NC_138728.1, read as the reverse complement.
TTAAGGAGTAGTGTGGTGTAACCTTACAAAAGAGGAAACGTAATGAGTTCAATTAACAGAATCCAGAAGACCTTCCACATTTCAGAGGAAATGCTTAATGTTGAACCCTGGTATGCTGGCAACCCTGGTATGGTGGACAGCTAACAGCTAATTTCATCCCCTTTTAGAATTTCACCAACCAGCTAGTCAGATGTTGTACAACTAGTCGACCATCCAGACCCATCTTATTCTTTTCACATATTTCCTCCCATTTCAAAGAGCTGCATATTTTGCTCGGATTCAAAAAATACTGGAAATGACTTGAAAACATTAAACAAACTTCATGCTAATGTGGGGTCATTGTCTCACATTGTCTTTTTTTAGCCCTTCATCATTATACAGTATAATACTTATGTTCACTCATCACCCTCCTTTGACTAATTTCAATTGTTCCTCTAACTAAACAGTGTGAGATGTCATCATATAAGGTAAAGCTTCATCAGTGCCTGTATAATGACATTGAGCCGCCCGCCAGAGATGACCGGCAATGCACAAGAGACGTCTACTGCTTGTTTAATTTGTTGTTGTTGAAATGGAGGTGATGACAATCATATGAATCACTCAGGAGGGAAAGAAAAGAATGAGCAAATCACAAACATGATAGCGGTAATGACAGTTTATTCTAACAGGATGGGCCTACAGGGACTCTTGGGTTGATTAGTGATCATTCTCTTATTGAATAGCAGAAACTAATTTTAGCCGAGCATACTGGAAATTATTTGATGAGTTCCTTTGTCTCTCGACAATGGCTGGTCAATTAAAATGGTCAATTAAAAACAAAAAAACAAAATGCAAAACATGACTGCCACAGCAGTTTAAGCATGTGCCACTCGCCAGACCACATCTCCAACATGTTACGTGATCGAAACATATATGTCCATTTACGCAAAGACCTTTCTTTTGTTCTGTGTACAAATGCAGACTGTCTATTTTTCAGCATCTCGCCCAATGAGTACCACATTTTCAAGAAACTGTGCCAAATTTAACAATAGTTCATCTATGAGAAATGTACCTTAAGACCCCTGTGTTCTGTTCAGTTCTTGCTCTCTGTTTTTGAATGCAAAAATGCGTTTACAAGACCGTACCAAAATACATTCCTTCAGACTCACTTTCTTTCCCGTTCCCAGTGGATGAGTGATGCCTGGCAGTACCCTCACAACATGATACAAGGTCACTTTCAAAAACCTCCATACACTATAATATCTACCCAAAGTAACTAATACAGGATATTCTTACAATGCCCCAATCTGAGATGATTTGTCAATAATATCTTAAAATCTCTGATTCACAAAAAAAATAACAAAAAAAATAAAAATAAAAATTAGCCATGCGTTTTACATATAACAGTACTTTACAATGTAAACTTGCATATCATTTTAAAAAATCATTTTAGTAGACTTTGTTGAACATAGCTCCATAATGGCCGGACACTTGCTCTAAACAACCTGAGATCAAATTAAAACACTTCATGCATGATGTGTCAGTTGTGTCAGGGGTTAACTTCACCCTGCTTTTCTCAAAATTTGTCAAATTACTTTGATTCATATGATACGTAACCTCCATGCCATGTTTTACATTAGATTATTATTATTGTTTTAAATTATCAATGTGGTTTTTAAGAGCGTCTTTATAAAATTACTTCTGTCATGACAACTTCTCTCTCTCTCTCTCTCTCTCTCTCTCTCTCTCTCTCTCTCTCTCTCTCTCTCTCTCTCTCTCTCTCTCTCTCTCTCTCTCTCTCTCTCTCTCTCTCTCTCTCTCTCTCTCTCTCTCTCTCTCTCTCTCTCTCTCTCTGCATGTGTGTGAGGAAACAGTAAAACGACGGCGAGTCGTGTGCCTTCACGGTACATCAAATACAGGAACGCTGCGCATAGTACAGATCGCTTGACGGACAGCGAACCTCTCAAGCGCTCAGTCAGAGTGTTCAGCAAGTGAAAATATATCTATGCTAATCTTATACTTAGCCTCTAACACACACACACTGGCGAGTAAAATCTAAGAATGTATTAGCCAATGGATAATGATAGACATTATTTAGTCGCCAGAGTTAAGATTTAATCGCAAGTGTGAGTGATTTACTTGCATTGTAGAGGGTTGCAAACTGAACTGAACTTATTGGGCAGATAATGAGACACAAACACCTGAATACAATGACACAATCAAATGAATTACTATGACAGCAAAGGCGGGAATGTTGCAAAACACAAACAGAGTCCTGATAGTGTGACAGAACACCACCTCTTGGAAGATACTTCCTCGCACCATTTATAGAAGGTAATGAGGATGAGAAAATGGCGAAGGGATGGTAAAGGGGCTGGCGAAGGGTTGGCGAAACAGGCAGAGGATACAGGAGGATGTTCCGGAGGAGGACGGCTGAAGGGTCCAGGGCGATGCTGAAGGTGGTGAGAGCCAGGGAGGAGCCTTGAGCAGGAGCATGATGGATGGTGCCCAGGCCACAGCCAGAACTGCTGCCACCATGGGGACGGCCAGAGGCAATGACGGTTGAGTAGGAGGCCACCACATAGTCGAAGGGCCAAGGTGATGGAGCGACGTTGAAGACCCCAAAGGCCACCACTGAGCCGCAGTGACGACCTCCCGTGATGACGATGTGGGTCTGGAGGTTAGAGGGCGAGCTGGAGCGACCGAGGGTGGTGGCGGAGCCTGAGGGGTGGCTGAGTGGGCTGGGTGCGCAAGTCCGCAGCGCAGATGTGGCGAGGTCTGAACCAGGTGGAGCAGACTTACTGAGGGAGTTCAGCAAGGCAGAAAGGCCGATGGTCCTACACTCGGAATGTGGGCGGAAGGAGTGGACGGGAGTCAGGGTGACAGGTCGAGGAGGAGCGAATCCTGCCAAGGTTGTAGGCGGAATCGTGGACTCCTCTTGCCCAGACGGAGACGGTTCCCAGCTGACCGGAGGTGGATCCGCACCACTGAGAGGAGTGGACACAGAGGAAATGGTGGGAGATGGTCACAAGAGGGTGGAAGGAGTGGCTGAGGACGAGACTGGAAAGTGCAAAATAGTCCAATGAGAAAGGCTCTATAGTGGTTGTGAGATGTGGTGGGAGTGGGAGTGGGAGTGGGAGGCTGGGTGGGACTGATGGGATAGATAAAAATTATCTCAAAGCTCCCTTAGTTTCATATCTTTTACTTTCCCAAGTCTCATATCTTGACATTGTTTACTTAAGACCTGCACAGTAGCATACTACATAATATGAGTGATCTTTTACTGCTTAAAGTAAAGTGATCTTTTACTGCTTAAAGTAAAGTGATAAAAACAAGGTCTTCTTTTAAACATCTAAAAGGATTCATGATGTGGTCTTAATATTTATAAGTGGTCTTTGTTTGCTTTAAGTAAAGTAACAAAAGCTACTGTAAGTATTCTTTTAAATAGCCATAATATATCATGAAGTGGTTATAAGACATTTCCCTTAAGGTAAAATCTAAGTTTTGTGGAAAAGTACAAAAGAACGATAAATTCACAATGCAAATCATGTTAAAAACTGTAAAATGACAATGCTTTACCAAATCTAATAAGTAGGTAGGTATTATTACTGTTGTTACCATTATTCATTAGATGATAAAACACATTATAAGGTTGTTTATAAGGCATTATGCATGCATTATAATGCATTAAGAATTCCCTTATGATGCATTATCAATGCAGGCTTCATCTGGTGTTATAATGTATTGTACTCTTAAAAGTTATAACCACAAATAGTTAAGTATTATAATGCATTGTAACTATTGTTATGATTATTTATCAGATGGTACAATACATAATAAAGTTGTTTATAAGGCATTATGCATGTATTATAATGCATTAAGAATACCAATATAATGTATTATAAATACAGGCTTCATAGAAAGTGTTACCTAATAATCAAGTGAAACCTTTAATACATTTAGTCAAAAATTACAATCAGAGGGAAAAAGATACAAATAATATAACAAATCCACACATATGGAATACTTTAATAGCTGATGACAGCAGACAGGAGTCAAGTCAAGTCAAGTCACCTTCATTTATATAGCGTTTTTAACAATATAGATAGTTTCAAAGCAGCTTTACAGTGATAATAGGAAATTAAAGTAACAGAGTGTAACGAATATGCATCTGGGTAAATATGAATTAGCTCAAGAATATGGGGAATCTTGGGATATTAATATCTCTGACTCATGGTCATAATTCATAAGTCGCATGTACATTTATTTATTTTTTTATTATAGGAAATGCCTCGTTCTGTAACTGGTCTGACCAACCTTTAACTCGGCCAGCGAGTAGATGTAAGGTCAGTACAGTTAAGAAGGGGTATTCACAAACTCCACTAAAGTTTAGGTTCTGGCCAAGAACATTAAACTTTATTGAGTTTATTAATTAAAACTACTGAATGTAGTCTAATATTATAGAGCCTGTAGCTTTATAGATCTTTTGTTTCATTGACTTTATAAAAAGTGGGTTTTCAAACACAGAGCCAGTTAAAAGTATAAATGGGTTTATTAATAAAATGGCACACGCTAGAGATTATAAGCTACAAATATAAACGTACGTAAAATGCAAACGAGAAAACAGACACACATTTAACCGAACAAAAACATAAAACATAGCATGACGTGATCGGAATGAATGACATGAAAGAAAGAAAGAAAGAAAGAAAGATATAAGATATGGAGGGTAACTTAATTCACAGACCTAAGACCTAGACACCTGGAACAGCTTTTATAGGAATCAATATACTTGCGAGATGTGGTACTCTTTCCGTGTGATGCTGAAAAGGGGACGCGCGTGCGCGTGTCCGGCTGGTTTGCGTCTAGCTTCTTCTTCTGGGTCGTTTCGAAAAACGATGTAAAGGCTCACTTGAATTTAACGTTACCGGAAAAGTTCAGATTCGTCTCCCGGGATGGGAGAGGCTGGAAATCTTAGTTGCAACGAACGGGAGCTACGACTCGAACATGTGTTGGTCCGAGGAGAAGGCCAGGGCCTCCTTCAGATGTTCCTTGGAGAAACGCTGCGCCGGGGAGGAGGGTCCAGAGAAGTTGGATGAGTTGAGTTGGAAGAGAGGAGAGAAGAGAAGAGAAGAGAAGAAGAGGTGGGATCGATGAGAGAAGAGATTTTGGACTTTTATCAGTGTCCCAGGTGCCGTCCCCTCCTTCGTGAAGGACGAATCAGCTGTCGAGATTTTTCGAGCGGGAAGATTCCTTTGTCCGGTTAGACACGCCCACTCGAATGAGTCATGATTGACTTTAACTGGAGAGGATTTTCTCCAGACATATGAACTTATAAAACAATGCGCATCACTGAATTCTGTTATAGGAATTCAACTCCGTTAGCTGGAGAGGATTACAAAGATATCAAAAATAGAATCTAGGCGTTGTAGCCATGCAACGATACATTATTATGCATTTGTATAGGCAATAGCAGTTCTATTAAGGTCACAAATAGGACATATGCTTTCCTATGGGTTACACACACCTCTTAACACACAAATTTATATATTTAGTACCTTTAGGAGTGACTTTATGGGTAAAAGTCCTTTTCTGTAGGGGGTTTCTGTTTCACAGTCCAGAGTGTGTTTGTATGTGTGTGTGTGTTGGAATGTTGCGACCCTGTTATCTCATGCATAGGGCTGGATAGCTCTGTGGTCAAATTTTATGACCTGCCAATGAGCTCGGGTTACGGGATGCGATTCTACTGGGAGAACATTCTTCAAAAATACATTTCAGATCCAAACACTCGAAGATCATAACTGTATGATCACAACACATTAATCACACATACATACAGGAAATTCAGATACCAGTCTGAGTTACACACATTTTAAGTTAAACACAAAAGGATGTTGGTGTGTGTGTGTGTGTGTGTGTGTGTGTGTGTGTGTGTACGTGTGTGTGTGTTCTGGAATGTCACGAGTCTGTGAGGTTGTAAAAGTCACAGGGAGTCCAGAGCTGAAATGGGGGTTTTAGAGGGGATTCTAAGAAAACAGGGTTTCCTTATGTGACTCAAATGTCCCTCGGGGGAGCCACAAAGATGCAATTTTGACCGTTCAAGCAGACTTGGAGATCAGGATTTACTAATTTGAACAGCATGTGACCGCATGTCATAGTCATTGTCGTTACATATTCCCCCTTTTTGTTAGATAAAGACCTCGGAAGGACTTTATCGAACAACAAATTAGCGCAATGGTCGATGGCAAGCGGCTGATGACTGAGGACTCAGGTCAAATGAGGTTTAGGCGAGCCCCGGATCGGGACCCCCTTTTTGCGGTTCCATAGGAAACCACCAGACACGGCTTTGTGAGCTTTGCTGTGGCTGCTCACATTTGGTAGGGTCTGGTACAGGGTGAAAGCCAAGACGGGAGTCAGGGCGTGGTCGGTTACCGTGGAGGTGCACCGCACAGTGTCATCTGGGGTCCAGGTATGGACACAGGTGAGGTGTTCAGGCTGGGCGGTTGCCCATGCTTGGAGGGACTGTGTTGAGTGCGAGTCCTGCCTTGGTGTTCAGGACTCAGGGTTGCTCTCTCCGTGCGATGCCGGATGCCAGACCTGGTGAGTGTGGCTGCTTTCTCGCGAACCACTGCGGCCTGCATCCTGTTAGAGGCGATAGGGAGAGAGAGAGAGAGAAGGAGAGGAAAAAAAAAATTCCAGCGATGGAGGTCCTTAGTTGGTTTAGGACAGTCTTTTTGGTTCGCTGAGGTTGGTATGCCACATGCTTTGATGTCCCATGCATGGCTTTTTGGCACATGTGGCGTCATTGTTACGCCTGCCCCCCCCCCTTGTGCTTTGTGGCTTTACGAGCTGTGGCGCTGTGATGGCAACAGGTGCACAATGCGTATTGAAGTCTTGTGAACGCAACATGTGCGTGGTGGCAGACAGCTGTCTGAGGCACTGGTTGTCAGTGAGCTCGGATGGCCTGCGAGGGTGGTGGAGGGGTAAGTGGTGGCATAGGAAAAGTCTGTTCATCAGAGGCCCGCATGACTTTCTTTGTACACAGCGGAGGTAGCGTTTTAGCGGCTCTGAGGCGTGCAGTGTAGTTGGTAAAGTTCGTTTGTGCTGTGTAATCACTGCAATGGTTAGGGTGGGTGGGTGGGTTGTCTGTATGTGGCGCAGACATTGGTTTGGTTACTCAACTGCAGGTCAGTCAGGACCTTGAAGCAGTAGGTGTCAGTGTTCGTTTTCTGTGTCTGTGTCAGACGTGGCTGCACTGTCTTCATCTGTGATGTAAGAAGACTCTGCCTCACCAGTGTTCTGGAGAGAGTGGTTACAGGTTCGACGGTCTGGGCTTGGAGTTCTGGACGGCGGGTGATGCTGGTTCCAGAATCTTTCCGAGCGGTCGGTCCGACGCTTTGGACGGGCACCGTCACAGTCGTGCCGCCACCTGCTGGCCTGGAACGGTGTTGATTCTCTGTGGTAAGGTCTGTGTGCCGTTGCTCTTGGCTCGAGCGATGTGGGTCCTGGGGCAGCACGGTCTTTGTTATGTCCCTCAGCCATGCCTCAAGGTCGTCCCAGCGGACTGCAGGACAGGGTGAGCTCGACATCTCGGCTTACTGTTGGCGAGAGAAGCACAGCACACACAAAAAGAGACAAAATGCAAGTTTGTTTTAGGGTCAAATGAGCTATACTCATACGGGCTATGCCGTTTATGAGAATTTCGGGGCTAACTGATGCCGACAGTTAGCTGAGCCAATTTCGTGGGTATGGATGAAACCCACAATAGAAATTTGGACAGGCGGTAGCCTGGGGGGGTCGTCTAGCGACGCCCGCTTTGATCGTCACTCTATTATTCAGCTTTTCCTGGGGTCTCTCTTAGGTTCTGTGTCTAAGTGAAATGAAAGAAACAAATCACAACAGAGTGGAGAAAGAGACAAGGTTGAAGGTAGGGAAGATCAGAGGGAAACACAACACAAGGAAGTGAATTGGTCTGCAATGAAATGTCACAAACAATAACACGGGGAGCGTTATTTAAGGAAAATAAATCAAATAAGATAAAATAAAATAAAATAAAGAGGCCTAAGCCTTATTAACACTGCGAGAGTTCCTGATCGGGCCAGGAGATGCGTGGGTTATCGGGACAGGACCTCGAAAGAAAGTCTGTCTTAGAGAGAGAAAGGTGAGTCCAAGCACTTAAAATACACCCGAAGGAATAGCTAGTATTCTGTGGTTCCTAATAAGTGGATGGGTTCTATCAAATTTTAGTTCACCTGGGGTGAATAGAGGTCATCCAGGTGGAAACCAGCGGGCGCGGTCAGACCCTCCGACGGTCCCAACACCAGAAGGAGTGCAGTGTCAGTAACGTCGGACAGATGATCCCCGCCCACCGGAAACCAACCAGTGATGACGTCTCATTCACCACAGTGCACTGACTGAGTCCTGCCAATAGATACACAATGAGGGATTACAATGTTGGACTTAAAGTAAATTAAGGCTTTCTGGTTTCATCAAATTGAGTAAATAGGTATGCAGGAGTCAGAGGCAAAGGCTTTACTAAAATAATGATACAACAAAGGAAATTACGATAATTGGTTGTAATTATCAGAATAACCTACCCCCCCCCCCCCCCCCTTGGAGAGACTGGAGAAAGAGGGAAGAGAAAAATAATTATCAATGAAATAAAATTTGAATAAACAACACAGGTTTGAGACGCAGGCAGAGGAAAAGGCCCCGGCAGTGGGTTTGTGCCACAAGGGTGAGGGCCGTGTTTCCTCTCAGTGGTCCACCTGGTTGAATAGACACAATTTGAAAAATGCAAACTTGTTTAAATTAAAATTCAAATAAGCATGCAAGGAGAGGTCCAAAATACTAATAATAAGGAAGGAAAGAAAATTAGAATGATAACAGTGATGTATCCATACTAAAAATAATCAAAACTGAAATTCAGAATGACTTCCTATAATCCTTACAATAACACTGAAGTTATTAGTATTGATTATAAAAAAAAAATAATCAAACGAAAAGGGTGGCAATGAGACACTTCAATTGCAGACTGGGGGTTAAACAGATATTGATAAGTCGACCCAAGATCGCCACACGGTGGCGTGCTTCTTCCTAGGCGGACCTATCAATGAACTGAGTGAATCGAATCTAAGTTTTTAATTCGAAAAGTTTTCCTTTTTTTTTTCGAACTTAACTTAAAGTGTGACCGTCGAAAACAGAAAAAGGAATTGTCTAACTCCAAATAATATCAGCATAAGCTAAGCTTGAATGCAGTTAAGTATTTGAGAGAGAAAAATGAATGCAGAGAGAAAAAGAAATTGAAAGCAAGTATTATCTTAGAACGCCACGAGATGGCGTAGTTGCGCTCGCGCAGGCTGACGTCAGTGGGAGGCGACGCTCACGCAGGATGACGTCGGTTGGGGGCGCGTAATTTGAGAACTGCCCCAGACTTAGAGGCTGCCCTCTAGTGTCGGTCAGTGGCGTAATTCAGCAGATTTTTTTTTTTGGAATCACGTGGTGTTTTGCGCTTCTGTTGCATGCGGAAGACTGACGCGAGTTTCACAACATGTGACTAACAGGAATTACACATTATGCATTACACATTGAGACGGTTTTAGAATAAGAACAGGGATTATCATCTTTTCTTAATTCATAAAACTGGTCTCCAATTTACACATTATATATTATACACATGAGACGGTTTAAAGAAGGAGAACAGGGATTATCATCCGTTTTCTTAATTCATAAAACTGGCCTCCAATTACATATTATACATGGTTTACAATAACAACAGGTATTAAAACTTCGTGTTTTAATCACTAGAAACTGTGAGCAAACAGGCGTTGAACATCTATTTACTTAAGCTGTGAGCACACCAGGCATCAGAACAGCTGTGAGCAGGACTTATCATCTGCTCATCTCCCATAAGCATTAATCAAAATAGCACTTTTATGATTTTTGCGTAGGTTTACGAAATTGGATCGCGAGGCCAATTTCTGACCAGGAGTTTACCGTTAACGTATTAATAAGGCCTATTACGACTGAAAAACTATCAGATTTACGTCTTCGTCCTAAAAGAGATCCTTCGTCTTCATTTAGTCGGTTTAAATCATGTTACATGTATCAACTGCAAAGAGTTTTGTTTCGTCTTTACAGAGACAGATGTAATGTCATGAACTGCAGTTTTAGCAGAGCTGGGCTGGCTTTGTGCCCGCCATCAGCTGGGTGAGTTCGCCTTGGCGACTTTTCTCACAATTCAAAACGCGCGTATAGCCTACAATTATTAATACCAATAATACACATTCAACTGAAACTGAATTTGCCCACAAAAATGAAGTTTGAAACTGCCCGCATTCTCCACCAAAAATGTAACGAATATGCATCTGGGTAAATATGAATTAGCTCAAGAATATGGGGAATCTTGGGATATTAATATCTCTGACTCATGGTCATAATTCATAAGTCGCATGTACATTTATTTATTTTTTTATTATAGGAAATGCCTCGTTCTGTAACTGGTCTGACCAACCTTTAACTCGGCCAGCGAGTAGATGTAAGGTCAGTACAGTTAAGAAGGGGTATTCACAAACTCCACTAAAGTTTAGGTTCTGGCCAAGAACATTAAACTTTATTGAGTTTATTAATTAAAACTACTGAATGTAGTCTAATATTATAGAGCCTGTAGCTTTATAGATCTTTTGTTTCATTGACTTTATAAAAAGTGGGTTTTCAAACACAGAGCCAGTTAAAAGTATAAATGGGTTTATTAATAAAATGGCACACGCTAGAGATTATAAGCTACAAATATAAACGTACGTAAAATGCAAACGAGAAAACAGACACACATTTAACCGAACAAAAACATAAAACATAGCATGACGTGATCGGAATGAATGACATGAAAGAAAGAAAGAAAGAAAGAAAGATATAAGATATGGAGGGTAACTTAATTCACAGACCTAAGACCTAGACACCTGGAACAGCTTTTATAGGAATCAATATACTTGCGAGATGTGGTACTCTTTCCGTGTGATGCTGAAAAGGGGACGCGCGTGCGCGTGTCCGGCTGGTTTGCGTCTAGCTTCTTCTTCTGGGTCGTTTCGAAAAACGATGTAAAGGCTCACTTGAATTTAACGTTACCGGAAAAGTTCAGATTCGTCTCCCGGGATGGGAGAGGCTGGAAATCTTAGTTGCAACGAACGGGAGCTACGACTCGAACATGTGTTGGTCCGAGGAGAAGGCCAGGGCCTCCTTCAGATGTTCCTTGGAGAAACGCTGCGCCGGGGAGGAGGGTCCAGAGAAGTTGGATGAGTTGAGTTGGAAGAGAGGAGAGAAGAGAAGAGAAGAGAAGAAGAGGTGGGATCGATGAGAGAAGAGATTTTGGACTTTTATCAGTGTCCCAGGTGCCGTCCCCTCCTTCGTGAAGGACGAATCAGCTGTCGAGATTTTTCGAGCGGGAAGATTCCTTTGTCCGGTTAGACACGCCCACTCGAATGAGTCATGATTGACTTTAACTGGAGAGGATTTTCTCCAGACATATGAACTTATAAAACAATGCGCATCACTGAATTCTGTTATAGGAATTCAACTCCGTTAGCTGGAGAGGATTACAAAGATATCAAAAATAGAATCTAGGCGTTGTAGCCATGCAACGATACATTATTATGCATTTGTATAGGCAATAGCAGTTCTATTAAGGTCACAAATAGGACATATGCTTTCCTATGGGTTACACACACCTCTTAACACACAAATTTATATATTTAGTACCTTTAGGAGTGACTTTATGGGTAAAAGTCCTTTTCTGTAGGGGGTTTCTGTTTCACAGTCCAGAGTGTGTTTGTATGTGTGTGTGTGTTGGAATGTTGCGACCCTGTTATCTCATGCATAGGGCTGGATAGCTCTGTGGTCAAATTTTATGACCTGCCAATGAGCTCGGGTTACGGGATGCGATTCTACTGGGAGAACATTCTTCAAAAATACATTTCAGATCCAAACACTCGAAGATCATAACTGTATGATCACAACACATTAATCACACATACATACAGGAAATTCAGATACCAGTCTGAGTTACACACATTTTAAGTTAAACACAAAAGGATGTTGGTGTGTGTGTGTGTGTGTGTGTGTGTGTGTGTGTGTGTACGTGTGTGTGTGTTCTGGAATGTCACGAGTCTGTGAGGTTGTAAAAGTCACAGGGAGTCCAGAGCTGAAATGGGGGTTTTAGAGGGGATTCTAAGAAAACAGGGTTTCCTTATGTGACTCAAATGTCCCTCGGGGGAGCCACAAAGATGCAATTTTGACCGTTCAAGCAGACTTGGAGATCAGGATTTACTAATTTGAACAGCATGTGACCGCATGTCATAGTCATTGTCGTTACAAGAGATTAACCGGAATTATCCCGAAAAAAAGTTTTATCTGTACAGAGGTAAAGGAAAGGGAAGGTTTTGTAAGTAATCAGCCAACTTTTTTAATTTGTACAATGTTTAATAGGAAATCAATGCAGTGTTGACAGAACGGGGCTAATATGGTCACACTTCCTGGTTCTGGTAAGAACTCTAGCTGCTGCGTTTTGGACCAGCTGTAGTTTGCTTATTAAGCATGCAGGGCAACCACCCATAATATTATTACAATAATCTAGCCTTGATGTCATGAACGCATGAACTAATTGTTCCGCATTTGTCAATGAGAGCATATGACGTAATTTAGATAAATTTTTAAGATGGAAAAATGCGGTTTTACAGATACTAGACACGTGACTTTCAAATGAAAGATTAGTATCAAAGAGCACACCCAGGTTCCTAACCAACGACGAAGACTTGACACAGCAGCCATCAAGTGTTAGACAGTATTCTAGGTTCTTATGCGAGTACGTTTTTTGTCCAATAATTAGAATCTCAATTTTTTCAGAATTAAGTAGTAGGAAATTACTAGTCATCCATTTTTTTATATCAGCTATGCATTCCGTTAATTTTGTGAATTGGTAAGTTTCGTCAGGGTGTGAAGACATATAGAGCTGAGTATCATCAGCATTACAGTGAAAACTAATGCCATGCTTCCTAATGGTATTTTCAAAGGGTAGCATGTACAGAGTGAACAGCAACGGTCCTAGTACAGAGCCTTGTGGTACGCCATACTGAACTTTTGATCAATAGACCCCTTTTGCGCCGACGTCACAGTTACGTCACGGCGCTAGCTGGAGGCAAAACAAAAGGAAAACTGGAGGCGGCCAATACAAACCAGCACAGATTCGGCGACATAATAAGGAGCTTAAATTATTATTTTTATTATTAAATGTCATCTTGTTGTGTTGTTGGGTGCAAGAATCGATGAAAAATGAGTATGCTGTATCTGGAATTTTTATTTCTAGAAAATATTCATATCATTAAAATTGCACCGTAGTGTCACTCTTTACATTGTCGTCTTCTTGGCGCTGGCTAGGCAGAACTGCGGATCGTACCACACAAGTCTTTACATGACCATTCAGCACATAGTTATAGGCATTTAAATATGCCCTCAGTTTCTCTTTACCCTCGGTTTCTCTATCGGGTAGGTGTAGAAGTCAGGCCACTCAACCGGAGGTAGCGTTAACGTTAATCCTGTCAGATCGTCCATTGACTGAGCGTGTACGGTCATCTGGTTCCGTCCGTTAAAATTAACTTATGCAAATAGCAATTGCGGTCCTGGACAGTGAGTGACCTTGCACATTAAGACAAAATCGGATTTTCTCCAGTCATTGTTAAAAAGCCAGCTAACAAAACTTGCAAACTAGCGTTAGTGAAGCGGCCAGAGGGATCTTTCTGCCTCCAGCTAAGCCCCGTCCACACAAATACGTCACCATGTTTACCAACTGTAAAAGGGTCTATAAGACAGCTTTTCATTTACTGCCACAAACTGATAATGGTCAGATAAGTATGATTTAAACCATGCTAATGCAATTACACTAATGCCAACATAATTTTCAAGTCTATTTAAAATAATGTTGTGGTCAATATTATCAAATGCAGCACTAAGATCGAGTAACACTAATAGACAGATATAACCACGATTGGATGATAAGAGCAAATCATTTGTGATTCTAATGAGAGCAGTCTTAGTACTATGGTACGGTCTAAACCCTGACTGGAAATCCTCACAGATACCATTTCTATCTAAAAAGGAACATAGTTGTGAGTTGTGTAATTGACTAATTTTGTAGGATCAAATTGGGTTTTTTTAACAAGTGATTTAATCATAGCCAGCTTAAAAGTTTTTGGTACGTACCCTAATGACAAAGATGAATTAATGATATTAAGAAGAGGATGACCTCTGGAAGCATCTCTTTCAGTAGCTTATTCGGTATAGGGTCTAACATACATGTTGTTGATTTAGATGATTTAACGAGTTTAGAAAATTCTTCCTCTCCTATAGCAATGAATGAATAACATTTTTCCTCAAGGAGAACAATCTACTGTAGTAGATGGTTGCATAGTTATAATTTTCTCCCTGATATTATCAATCTTGTTATTAAAGAAATTTCATAAAGTCATTACTGCTGTGCTGCTTGGAAATGTATGGGGTTGAAGATTTATTTTTCGTTAATTTAGCCACTGTTTATTTTCTTCTAATAGGGTTGAAAAATAAGCAGATCTAGCAGCTTTTAAGGCCTCTCTGTATGCAATCGTGCTCTCTTTCTATGAAATGTGAAAAAAATAGTTTTGTTTTGTTTGTTGCGCTTCATTTTTCTGGCTGCTCTCTTAAGGGCCTGAGTGCGCTCGTTGTACCACGGCATTGGACTATTTTCTTTAATCTTCTTTAAGCGCAAAGGAGCAACTGTGTCTAAGGTGCTGGAAAAGAGAGAGTCAAACGTTTCTGTCGCAATATTGAGTTCTTCAAAGCTATCTGGGATGCTGAGATGATGAAACTGATCAGGACGATTATTAATAAATCAATCTTTAGAGGCAGAAATGATAGGTCTAACTAACACGGAGTTGACGTTGCAGCCTTGGCTAAATGAAGTATACACAAGACTAGATAATGATCTGAGATGTCATCGCTCTGCTGTAGAATTTCAACGGCATCATCATTGATTCCATGTGATAATATTAGATCTAGAGTATGATTACGACAATGAGTAGGTCCTGACACGTGTTGTCTAACTCCAATAGAGTTAATATCTTTAAATGCCAATCCCAATGTATCTTTTTCGTTATCTACCTGTATATTAAAATCACCAACAATTAGGACTTTATCTGCAGCCAGTACTAACTCTGACAGAAAATCAGCAAATTCTTTGATAAAGTCTGTATGGTGCCCCGGTGGCCTGTAGACAGTAGCCAGCACAAATCTCAAATGGGATTTATCATTTACACTAGATAGTGTTACATTAGGCACCAACACCAAACAAGCACCAAACAAGACTTCTCAGTAATTCTGAAGATATTACTATAAATTACAGCAACACCTCCCCCTTTGCCTTTCAGATGAGGCTCATGTTTATGACAGTAATCTTGAGGGGTGGACTCATTTAAAGTAATGTAATTGTCTGGTTTTAGCCAGGTTTCTGTCAAACACAGCACATCTAGGTTATAATCTGTAATCATATCATTAACAATAAGTTATTTTGAAGTAAGGGATCGAATATTCAGCAACCCAAGCTTTATCATTTGTTCATCCATATTATATCTGTTTTTTATTTGTTGAACATCAATAAAAATGTTAACCTTAAATGGGTTTAGGAGTTTTTTGTATGTCCTAATTCGGGGGAACAGACACTATATGATGATATCTAGGTGAAAGGGTCTCTATGTGATGTGCTTTATCTGACCTCAGTGACGTGAGACAGTTAGCTGACGGTCGGTTTAGCCAGTCTGTTTGCTTCCGAGCTTAAGCTGAAGAGCTGCTGAGGAGCTGAGTTGTTGTGCGACCACATTTTCATTTCCTCCTATTTCTTCTACGTCTCGTCTATATACCTGCCGTGATCACCCATCTGTTCACATAATTAGCCCTAAGCGTGATCTAATTACCATTAGTAAACATCCTCAGTTCTTCTCGTTGACAGCAGTCAGCTTAGAATGGATCGACATGTCTTATGATAGAGTCTGAAGAGCTCTATATAGAGCCAAGTGATACAGTTAAAGTCAACATGAACCAACATTTGCTGCTCATTTTACTTTTTTAATGCGACTAGTGCTGGGGATTTTGATTCATACCAGTAAATCTTCTGAAACTGTTCACTAAATTTCGTTCAAATTTTGTTTATATTCGTTCAGTGATTTGTTCAATTACCTTTCCTGCAGGTTACATCACTATGCCATCAGTTGGGGACAAGTGAGTGTGTTATAGGTGAGTCATTGAATAATTCACTCAAATGATTCAAATGAAACATTTGAATGTTAAAAGTTCAAATCTACTAAGTGTCACGGTCAGTTCATGTTAGGTTTCATAGTCATGTTATGTTTAGTTTCTAGGTCATGGTTTGCATTGTTACTGTCTTTTTATTTGTTACCATGGTTTTTGATTTTTGCATACCTGTTCCTTGTTTCTTTGATTGCCTGCCCCACTGTATTCAAGCCCTCTGTTTCCTCAGTTCAGTGTTCTGCTTTAAAGTAGATGTGAATGTGTAGTGTTCTCACTCTTTGTGTTTATTACAGTCTATTTCATCAGTCATTCTGATTCACGCATCTCTTTATTTTGGATTTCACCACACATTGATGACATGATTCCTTTGCCCAACTGAACAAACAATTTCCCCTTTCTTTTCATAAGACCCTTGTACACAATATTCAGTTTATTCAAAAATAAGATGTTAGGTAGCCTTGATTTTGTGAGTTGGGAATTAATTGGATGGTTAAAAGTCGTCAATGTGACAAATGGTTTGAGGGGAAGTGTTCAAAAAATTATATCAGGCAAAAAGTAAAGTTGTTTCAGAGTCACTCATTTTTAATGAAAGACTGCAAAGACCTGAGGGAAGAACAAAACACTACACTATGTTAATGTATTTATCTAAAAAAAAAAAAAAAAATGCTGTTGAAAGTGGATCGGACCGAGCACCATAGCACACTTGTGGTAGCCAATCAGCAGTAGGGGGTGTATGATGGGGGAGGAGAAAGAGTGAGCAAGAGGGAGTTTTGAAGAAAGACTTTAGAAAAAGAGATGGCTGAGAGACATTACAAAAGAGAGAAGGTCAGAGCAATATCACTAGAAAACAAGGGTTATCACACTGTAAAAATAAAAATAAAATTGCTATAAAAAACGGCCAAATTCTAACAGTAACATACTGTTCACCTTTTTATTAGCCTATTACTGTTGCCTGCGTTTTTGCTGTAGTAATTTCCTGAGTGATTTTAATTTCCAACCTATTTTAAAGTTTCCTTTTTGACCTAGAGTTGTTGCCAAAATGACACACCATTTTTTAGAGTGTTTGTAAATTGAAATAATCACAGAAATGTACTGCATGTATTACCGTAAATGGCTGTAAATTAATTTTACAGTATTGATATCATAGAAGTACAGTATATTGCTGGCATCTCTGCTGCCAGTATTTTACTTTAAAATGAAAATAAAAAAATACTGGAAAATACTGTATTTTGTTTTTACGGTAATAATCTGTAAAGCAATTTCACAGTATCCATACCGTAGAATTACAGTAGATTGCTGGCAACTCTGCTGCCAGTATTGTACCGTTATTTTACAGAGAAATTGCTAACTGTACCTTTAATTACTAAAGCAAATACAGAACTGTAAAATAAAGTGTGACTTAAAAGATTATATAAAATCATAAAAAAAATAAAAATAAAATGCTTATGAATTTTTGGCCTATTTTTTAATGTTTGGTAGTTGAATGCTCTAAATCTCTGAGTTACACCTCCCATTCACATGAAATCAGAACTGACCTATACATTTTTCTACGCAGATGGTGCTATTATGTGTAATTCATCTGTACACATTATAAAGTAAAAAATAAATATTATAATTTAGTCTTTATTAAGACATGCATAATGGCTTTATAATCTTTCATTAAAATATAATATGCACTGCCTCTCAAGACACTATTCTTTTCTGCTGACTTCCACTCTGGAATGAAAGCTCATTTTTCACATCCTAATCAAATCCCAATGGATAACATCAAGCCTTGCTCCATTTTTTCTCTCTCTCTCACTGAACATCCCATTTCACTCTAAAATGTGACATTATGGAATTGAGAGTTGCGAACATAGTCACTTTAAGAGTAGTGGTTATGAGAATATGTAAGTCTCACCGTTGTAGTTTTCACTCTGCCGCTGGGCTGTGTACAAGTCCAGCCTGATTTGTTTACTAACAGGTCACAGCCTTCATCCTCTAGACAGGGCACCATGTCACACCACTGCCTGGTCTTCACAATACGAGCTGTGGATCAAGACCAGAGAAAAGGTTAAGATGATATAATCAGGAAGTCAAGCACAAACACAACAATAATACATCTCCCCAAAAGCTTCTGGACAATGTATGAATGTCTTTGTATTAGATGACAAAATATGAAACCCACAGTAATTTATTTGAAATAAAGACAACACAAGCACAAGTTTCAAGAAAACAAAATACTGTTTGTTAGGTTGGAAAAAGCACTTTCTGCTTGATAAACAGTATAGTGGAGCATATCCATATCAAGTCAATCCAAGGGCTAAATGACTTCATATATCCAATATAAATCACATTGACAGCAGTTGGTAATCACACAACACCAAATATATAGTAAAATACCTGAACCTTTCAGACTGAATGCGTCACTTTTGATTCACTTTTAGTTATTTAGCTTCAAGCATGTGTCAAAAGATTTCACTTTTCAACCCATCCGAGCTGTCCCTGCTAGTCCAGTATAAAAGAGGTTACTGTAACACACTAAACTGGTGTTGTGGATGATATAAAATGAGACATCACCTTAGGCTACATGAGCATGAGAAAGGAAAATGTTTTAATCCGAAAGGATGGTCATCAATTTAAAGAAAGGTTCATCACAGATTTCAAGTAGATGTATTTGAGGTTCATCATGGATGATCACTTTTATATAAAAGTAGGTCACTATAACACACCTGCATTAGCATTAGTCCATTGGGAGAGACAGTCGTTCCTGTTTCTTATTTATTTATTTAGACAATACAATCATACAGACATTGCTTTAGAAATTTATATTTCAAACTTGACATGCCCTTCAAAATGTATGTTATGTATGCAAATAGGTTTACATAACATAACTATAACAATGGCCAAGCATAATTTAATTTAGATCCAAAGCAAAACATGTAAGGTTACAGTTTCAGGAAATATATTAATAAACAGTATGTTTATGAAATAGTTGGATATGAAATGTCATGTCTGATATCTTTTAGATCCTGAAATAATAAATAATATATTTATAATAATTATACTGTAATTTCAGTAATGCTATCTTTATTTTGAGTATATGCAAAAGAATTAGTGTATATGTGGAAATCTTGATCTTCCTTCAAAATAGCTGGGCTTGAACATATGCTCATTTCTTCCCTTTTATAATACTAAACATCTTTCTTTTTTTCTTTCTTTCTGCAACGTTAAAGATGGAAGATAATTAATTCAGTCAAGTTGCTGTCCTCTGTTCCATTTGATTGACAGTACATCATAACATTACACCATGTGCATACACAAATGTAATTGCCCTCCACTACAGATATCAACATCAGTTATCTTCATACAACGCAAAATGTCTGATCCATTTCCTGAAAGAAGAAATCAAATCACATCTGTCAAGGCTGCATAAACTCCTATTGGTCTATTGTGTTTTGCAATATTTATTCTTATATGGCTCTTGCCATAATGCATTTCTGAGAGCAATATTTAGAGGCAAGAAGAGAACTAGAGTAATCAGAGCACAGGATAATTACCTGCTGATTTGCATTTTTGCCACTGAAGACTCTTTTGCAAATTTCCGATGCCACGGGGAGACAAAAGGTGGCGCAATCAGGCCTAATTGTAGGTTTAATGGAGGAATTCAATGCGACCGTAATCAAGACAGCTGAGCAGCTTAAAACGTTTGCTTCGGTGATGCTCAAATCTTGCTATGAATAGCCGAAATATGATTTTACACATCTACACAGTACATTAGACTAACAAGAAACCAAAACAACAAACAAAAGCAATTTGCATGAGTCATGGCAAAAACACATACTATGATTCAGAAATGCAGCATGATGCCATTTAAAGCCTGACTTTCTTTTTCAGAATTTTCATGGATCACAAAAGAAGAAACTTTGATTAATGCACAGGTCACTCTTTTCCATACAATTACAATAAATGGGGCTTGGAGATTTCTGAGCTTGACCTTTATCCCACAATGCAATGTGCTCAAACCTCCTTGTCCAGTGTGATGAATGAACTGAAACAATCAGCTTTGGGTATTTTTTTTCTTTCTTTCTTTCTTTTTTTTTTTTTCCTTTTTTTTTTTGTTCTTGAGGAATTATTTGATTGGACTATCAAAAGTTGTAATATAAACTATTATATGGAATGACACACAGAAAATGTCCCTACTAGCTGAGAATTGTCATTGGAACACATTTTCTGTGAAAATATACATATATCTGTGACAGCCCAGGGCTCTTCAACTTCAGAAGAACAATCGAGAGTTGGATGCTATTTTTCAGCCAATCAGAAGAATATAAGGTACACTTTGCCTGACAGTCATTTTTGAGTGTTTGGGTTTGATGTCTTTAAGAGGGGCTGAGATTTTAGGTAACACTTTATTGTAACACAGCATAGTTAGACTTTACATGTAACAGTAAATTATTCATAATTACAAGCAAATTAACCCTAATCATATCCTACAGGTTCATTAATATCACTCAGTAAATGTATCACTCAGTATTTGTGTAGTTACATTGTTGACAACGTCATTCCAAAATCCAGATTTTGAGGGTTCGGGGGTAAAACACAGTTGCAAGAATATGTTTGTGATCCGTAGATTTCTGCACTGATTACTCATAAAATGTAATCTGACCTACCCTGGCTACCCTTATAGACCATAAAAAATAAAATAAATAAACTTTATATATATATATATTTCTTTACACTCCCAACTCCAAAATTGTGGTTATCCAAAAGCTAATTGGACTCTGTTAAGAAGATGAGATTGGATATAAGGTCTGCACAGATGCCCTTAAGATCAAGGCACACACTGACAATTATTTTCTTCTCAAAGACTGGTTAGTGTGAACCATACCTCATATCCAAAGGCACTCACATGACCTTAAATATACATTGCACAAAGCAGGAAAAGGCTATGAAAGAACTGCTAAAGACCTGTTAATCAATCCACTTTTTAAAATACCCATTTACTATGTAGAAAATTCAGTATTTTTAACTACTCTCGCTAGGAGCAGTCTTCCTGCAAACATCACTCAAAGAACACAACAGACAACCTTTCAAGAGTTGGGAAAGAACCATAGGATGACAGCAAAAGACATCCAGAAAACTTTACTGTGCAACTCTTTACTGAACAAAAATGGTGTTCATGAAAGAACAAGTAGTAGGAAACCACTGCTGCCAAAGAACATTGAGGCATGTCTCATGTTTGTCCAAGAAAGCCTGGGTGTTCAACATCACTCCTGCAAATCTTGTTTGGACATCTGAGACAAAAGTTGAACTTATTGGCAAAAAATGAGCACTGCATGCACAACACCACCAAAAAACCTCTTCTCAACTGTGAAGCATGGAAGTAGCATCATGGTTTAGAGCTACTTTGCTGCCTCAGGGTCTGCACACTTCACAGCTATTGAAGGAACACTGAATTCAAAAGAGTATCAAAACGTTTTTCAGGAGAACAGGACAGCAGTAATGATGTTGGGTGGTACAACAAAACAATGACCCAGAGCACAAAAATAAATGAACTAAAGAATGACTGAAAAGTGGCTAAAGCCAATTGAGATGCTGTGTATTGATGAACTGTGACAGATTTGTGGGGAGGTATGGTCCAAAATCTACCAGAGCAGCTACAGAAAACATTTGGTGGAAGTTTTGCAGCTAATGGAGGATCTTCAGGTTTCTAAAGTTAATGGTTCCCTTAATTTCTCCAACCTGCACTGTGAATAATTATTTATTCAATAAAAGTGTGAAAAGTATACTGTTTGTGCGTTATTAGTGAAGTCAAATCGTGTTTGTCTATAATCGTGAGTAAATTGAGATCAGAACGCTTTTTTATGAGTAATCAATGCAGAAATTGATATTTTCAAAGGGTTCACAACCTGTATGGTACTGTACTGTGAGCTAGACTTCACCTTTTATTTTTATTGTGACAAATTGATGTTATCTATCATGTCATCTAATGTCTTTCATTATTTGATCATGAATTAAAACTGCTAAGTTCACATTTGTACAGAAAGTCTAACTGGAAAAATGTATTTCCAAGATACAACAAGTAGTGGTGTAACAATATATCATGTCACAATATATCGCAATACAAAAATGCAACAATATGTATCATGGATAGTGACAATTTGTATTGTGTATAAATCACCCAAAATGAAAAGTTTACAGAGTTTTAGAGTCAGTACTACATTAAACTACTGTAATGTTCAATATAAGTATAATAATGCAATGTTGGAATATTTGTGGGTCCTGATAATGCCAAATGTCTGATGTTACCAGTAAAAAGTGGCCTACATTATTTTAAATATACAGTATGTAGTCAATACTGTATATTTAAAATAATGTAGGCCACTTTTTACTGGTAACATCAGACATTTGGCATTATCAGGACCCACAACTATAATTCCCCCATTGCATTATTATACTTATATTGAACATTACAGTAGTTTAATGTAGTACTGACTCTAAAACTCTGTAAACTTTTCATTTTGGGTGATTTATACACAATACAAATTGTCACTATCCATGATACATATTGTTGCATTTTTGTATTGCGATATATTGTGACATGATATATTGTTACACCACTACTTGTTGTATCTTGGAAATACATTTTTCCAGTTAGACTTTCTGTACAAATGTGAACTTAGCAGTTTTAATTCATGATCAAATAATGAAAGACATTAGATGACATGATAGATAACATCAATTTGTCACAATAAAAATAAAAGGTGAAGGTGACAGACTGGTGACAGACTGCATGCAAATTCGTCTAAAATAATTCTGTATTTTCAGCTTCAGAATCATGAATATTTTTATTCTGGTGTCACTATTGTCCTGTGCATTGGGTTTCCAGCACCACGTCCAAGCCTATTCATTTATACCCACAATGTAATATAAAATGTAGCATTTTAATCAACAGTTAATTTTTTTGTTAACCTTTTATGTCTTGGAGTATCGCAATAATATCATATCGTGAGTTCAGTATCGTGATATGTATCGAATCGTGACATGAGGGTATCGTTACACCCCTAACAACAAGAGAACTGGATGCCACTCAAAAAAAACAAAAAAAAAACAAACAAAAAAACATACTTCTTATTAAAACTTTATTATTGCATAATGCACACTCTTTCGCTTACTATTATTTAAATAAGAGGCAGTATGTAGTGTATTCTGTGCAATATTTATTAGCTAATAGTCCATCTCAAACATAGCTAGAACTTTGACTAACATTGTATTTTAAATACAAAATAACTGTTTCAATTTTCTTAGATGAAAACCGAACACCACTTGCTGAAATTAACATGCAATGTAACATACTACTATAAAAAAATAAAAAAAAATAAAAAAAAATGTTTCGCAGCATAATGTGTACTATTTAATACAAAACCAAACAAAAAGCAGCAGGCAACATAATCTCTGTTCTTGGATGTCAGTGCCATAATTACAACATTACTTGGGAGGAAATTAATAACGGAGAACAGTACGATCAATTTAATACAGTAATATGCCCTCCTAGGGAGTTTGGTGCCCGGCAATTTGATTGAGATTGCCTGTTAGCACCAATTATTAATCCAACTGAACATAAAAGGAAAGGAAATGCCTGCTCAAACTCACCCAGACCGCACCACATTTAAGAAACATCGCATTTCACAGTGCATGTAATCGCAGTGCCCATAATCTGATGTCATACATCACTGACATGCTACTGTTGCCAGTTAATTTGAGCTATTGCAACATTTTAATCAATTTCAAGCAGGGTCACAACTTCCACAAGGGGCCGTTCAAACTTCCAGACAGTTTCCGTCGGTGTGTAACCACTCTCCAGGTGTGAGTAGAAGGATTCAAGGACAACTCAACGTTATAAAATAAAAACAACCTGGATGTAATCTGCCTCTGGGATGGGGCTAGACGCACAGTTCATCTGGAGGCGATAAGAGAAGGTATAACATCATTACACCCACACTGGGACACTCATCTTGTTGAAATGCTTTATCACACTCACGTCAACAGCCAGGAACCCTGGGTAATAAATCTTATCTAATGCTGTAGAGAAGCAAGGTCTGGCAGGAGAGAGTAGATATACAAGAGGGCAAGAGCCCAGCTAGATCTTTGCATTTTAAAATGCGTGCACTATAGGTATAGCCATCTGATCGAAGAATAGTCAGTAAAAATAATTAGTCAGTAATTAGTTTGTAAATGGATGAGCATGGAATCACTGCCATCTGAAAGGACTGATGTTTAGGAATTTGATTCATGGCATGAAGCTTTAATGCATAGGAAAAAAACAATCAAACATGGCATGTCTTTAATAGCTCAATTGTTCTGACTGAGCAATGAGAATTAATGAAGATATTCAGAGACTTCTGCTTAAAGGATTAAAGGATTCTAACTTAAGAATTAAAATTTCCTGATAATTTACTCACCCACATGCCATCTAAGATGTTCATGTCTTTCTTTCTTCAGTCGAAAAGAAATTAAGGTTTTTGAGGAAAACATTCCAGTATTTTTCTCCAAATAGTGGACTTCAACGAGAACCAACGGTTTGAAAGTCAAAATTGCAATTTCAATGCAGCTTCAAAGGGCTCTACATGATCCCAGCCGAGGAATAAGGGTCTAGCCGAACGATCAATAATTTTCTAAAAAAAAATTTATCATATATATACTTTTTAACCACAAATGCTCGTCTTGCACGTCCACAACTCCACGTATTTTTACTATGAAGTCTAATATCAGGAGAAACATTTGAGAAAATGTTGCTACTTAAATGAAAACTCCAAGCTATAAAATAACTCTGAGCTATAAACAAGCAATGTCGGAGCAATACAATTTTCCTCTGGGACCTTTGCAAGGGTATTTATGAAAACTGTCACATCATATCCATCAGTACAGAGTGCAAATGCAGTGATAGATTTTATAGACAATATAGGGCTTTTCAAATGTAATTTATGCTAAATTAATTCATAAAATGGAGCTGTATTGGAATGACACTTTTCTAATTCATAACTTAATTTCTGGTTAATAATTAATAACAGTGCTTTAACCCCTGTATCAGGTTTGTAGTTTTATTCAAAGACACAGTGCCTCCATGCTCCAGTGGTCTGGTCCAATCTCGGGTCCCTCGGCCTTGCTCTGGTGACAGGCATGCGCATGTTCTCCATGTCCCTGGCCAGGTGCCCATTCTGTCCTCTTTCACTCATTAAGATTCGCAGCAGCACTGCTGCGCAGTAATGACAGCTCAAAGACCTTTTAAGCAAATTTAGTGTGTCTTCATTTTTGCACAGGCGTTACAACATGGCGTGCCATTCAGTTCACTCTTCACTTCACTCTTTGTGGGTCATTGCTTTTTCTTTCTTTTTCTCTTAATCTCTCTTTTCCTTGTCCAAACCTTGGGGTCAACTTTTACTGGTTAGCATAGCACAGATAGCCTCTGCTAGTAGATGTTGTACTACACGATTTGGCTGTTAAGAGCATCTTTCTCCATTTTCCCATGGCTCTAGAGTCATTAGTCATATGACATTTAAGCCCAGGTGACTGGCTTAAAACAATTTGGCAGCAGAACTGAACACCCATGAGCCGGCATAAGCGAAGACTGTACATTTCATACATCGGGGGAAAGAATATATGACTGATTATGAAAGCTTATGTCCAGATGGTACAATAATGGTATCTACTACTGTCACAGTTGTGTTCTGTCTGAGTCATCACATGTCTTCCTTTGTTCTGTTTTCCCGCCACTCCTTTGTTTCCACAGTAACCCTCATTAGTTCATCTGTCACACCTGTTTCCTCGTTAGTCTTGTCAGCTGTGCCTCCTTTCCCTGATCGGTTTCCCTTTGTATTTAAACCCTGTGTGTTACCTTGTTCATGGTCTGATCTCTGTTGTATTAAGTGTGTGTATCTTCTGCCTGTCTTCTATGTACCTGTTTGAATTATATTGTGAGTAAAAGTTTGCACTGGAACTTTCATTTCTTCTTCATCTTTTTCTGCCTACACCACACCGTGACAACTACCATGAGCTAACCAGCCAAACCTGAATCTTTTGGACACCAATTTCATCATGCCATTTATTTTTCTACGCCTTTAAAAATCTGTCATTTTGAAACTACCTTTCACAATCCATATACAAAACTCCTTCCCTACATTTTGGGTTATAAAAATATTATAAAAATGGGTTATAAATACTGATCTGACTCATGTTGATTTGAAAGGGTTAGTTCACCCAAAAATTCTCTCATTAATTACTCACCCTCAATTCGTTCCAAATCCAAAGCATCTGTTCATCTTCGGAACACAAAAGAAGATATTTTTTATTAAATCTGAGAGCTTTCTGTCGCTCCATTAACAGCTACGCAACTACCACTTTCAAGCCCCAGAAAGGTAGTAAAGACATCATGATAACACTTTGCAATTCGGTTTCATTTGTTAGCATTAGTTACTATAGTAACTAACATAAATTAACCATGAGCAGTACATTTGTTACTGTATTTGTTCAGTTTTGTTAACGTTAGCTAATAAAAATACAGCTGTTCATTGCTCATGTTAGTTCACAGTGCATTAACTAATATTAACAAATACAAATTTGATGTGAATAATGTATTAGTAAATGTTTAAATTAACATGAACAAAGATTAATAAATGCTGTAGAAGTGTAGTTCATTATTAGTTTATGTTAACTGTTAATGTTAAAGGTGCTGTATGTAACTTTTTTTGACTGTACTAAAGCATAATTTGTTTGCAGAGATTATGGAAACATGCTAAGTTCACATACTTGTTTCTCTGAAAAACAATGCTTCAGCCAGTTATTTTACTTTGAAATGTGCGTTCCATGTAGAAATGTCTGTTTTTGTTTCGGTCAGTATGATCTCGCCCACTACAATTTACCCAATAGTATTTCGACACCCCAGGTTGCCAGTTGGTGGAAAACACAGCATATTGGAGCCATGGAAGCCAGCAAACAAACTAGGTCAGATTGCAGATTCTACCCGACAAAAAAAGCCTCGGCATCCATCTAAAAATCTCTGTGAACGGGAGCATATTAAAATACTGACAAATCAACTCACCAACTTGCGTATCTCCTAAGTAAGTAAGGACTGTCAATTGCGCTCACTCCTGTTGCTTGTCCTCAATCAGAAAACCCGCGTGAGCGTCGAGTCTGAGCAGGAGGGGGCGGGGGAAACAATCCTCTCCAATATTTTTAACTGCAGTACCCATTTCAAACCACTAGCTGTCAATCTTACATACTGCAACTTTAACTAATGAAACCTTATTGTAAAGTATTTCCGAAATCAAAAAAATCCATGTGACTCAAGTGGTTTAAATGATTAGTTCACCTCAAAATGAAAATTTCCTGATAATTTACATTTCAGGATTTTTCTCCACACAATGGACTTCAATGGCAACCAGAATGTTGAAGTTCAAATCAATGCCGTTTCAATATGAAAAAATAGAGTGTGTTGCTTGTAAAAAGTCGCAGTTGCTAAAATGTTCTGATGTTTTGTTTTGTTTTTTTGTTTTGGATTGCTATGCTGTTATTTAGGTGTTGTAGGTGGTTGCATACTGACTCAAGTAAAAGAGCCCACCAGCAAGTCTCTGATATTCCAACACTATCTCACGAGCAATTCATACAAATTCGTACAATTTGTCTAAACCCCAGTGATTGGTAGGTTTAGGGGTGGGGTCAGGGGTAGGTCATTCGTACGAATTCATATGAATTGGGCAACTCGTAAAATATGTACGATTTAGCAAAAATCTTACGAATTCGAACAAGTGAGGTCGTATGAATTCGTATGAATAAGCCACCTCGTAAATTACGTACGAATTGCTGTGAGATTGGGTTGGATATTCTGATCTCTAGTTATTGCTCAGGTCCCTACATTAGATTTCTTCACTCATTTTATTGTCTGGCAGGTGAACTATACCATCCTTCCTATCCAATGTAAAACATTATTCTGTATAAAGTGCAATATATATATATATATATATATATATATATATATATATATATTTGAAACCTCAAATGGAGATGCAGCATATCTTGTATAATCAACCTCTCTCTTCATACCCACAGTAATTTTTTTGTGGGATAAAATTGGTTATTTTTTACAGACCCTTGTTCTGTTTGGTGGGGACAGTGTATTTATCCTCACTGCTGTTTGGTAAATGCCAGGCTGAGCCCTAATTGGCAGGCGCATTTGGCACGACGCTGTTTGCCGAGACTGTCTGTCTGTCTGTTTGGTTCCGCCGTGGGCCCGTGCGGACCGGTGCATGCAGCCCGGCATCTGCAAACCTTACCCTGAGTGATATCATGGACTCACAGATGCGTGCTGACATTTCTCCCTTGCAGCAGGAGTAGCTCCGAGCCAACAGTGGAAATGTCAACCCCTACACAGACCACGCGGAATGAAATAATTTAAAAGTCTGTCAGTGTGAACCATAGTATCTGCAAGGAAAGTGACTCCAGTGTGAGGCCACACTGCGAAAAGTTATGTCCTTTTGTATTTTTGGCATGTTTTCCAAATATATCTTAATATCTTTTAATTGCTTTCTTCCCTATTGTGATGTACTAGCCGAGTGAAACGGCTTCTTGGACAATCATTTTTTTGTTAGTTGGGAATTGATTAGATCGTTTTCATTTGCTACTGCTGAAATCTTATTTAAGTGACAGGTTAACGGCCCTTGCTTGCACCAGTAAACACATCATCAGAGAAGAGATGTCAAAAGTGAATTTGTATATATATATTCTGTCACCTGATGGAGTTTTGGTACCTTGCCACTGTCACCTTTGTCGCCATTGGCTTTTGGCTTGCTTAGTTGGGGACACTTAATATTCAACAATATTATTGATCTGCCTGCACTGAACTGTATGAGAACTGAACTGAGCTGGACGATGACATCACTGTTTTCTCCAGAGCGGCTATATATATTAAAGTGCCCCTATTATGCTATTTTAAAGTTTCCTAATGTTGTTTTGGAGTCTCCTACAGCAGGTTTACATGCATGAAAGGTAAAAAAAAAATTAAAAAAAAAAAAAAAAAAAAAAACCTGTTTAATTTCCTCATAATATACATTTGCGCATTTTCCACATTTTCAATGATTCTCAAACGACTCGTCAGATGAATCAATCTCTCTAAATCCCGCCTTTCCGCGATCTACTCTGCTCTGATTGGCCAGACAGCTCAGTCTGTTGTGATTGGTTTACCACGTCCATTGAAAACAAAAACGCCCATTGCCATAACAACGTCAGCTGTCCTGACTGAGGCTTCCTACACCATAAGACAGTAACGAACAATGACGTTGATTTTATCATATCAATGCGAGCGCGAGTCCGATGATGAAACACTGGAAGAAGTTATTCAACACGCACCTCCATTGCAGGGATGACTCGAGCAGGACGTTTCTCAGTAATACACTACTCATTTGAGGTACATTATGAGATGTTGCAACAGTAATTCCTCACCATGAGCATTAATAAGTGCATGTCCATCAACAAACTGATTATTTTACTTGTACTAATTTATTTAGTAGAGTATTTACTAGAGTATTTTTGTAATATATTGCAGTGAACACGTGGAAACTGTATCAGTAAGAGTGCATGTATACATTAGCCGAATGACTGATGTGAATGACTGATGTAACATAAACGTTGGTAAAACAAATCTTGCTCCATGCTTAATCTTTCCTCAAAGTAGTGAGGATGACAGAAAATGACAATGATATCGTGAGTTAGCCAGTTAGCAGGAGACCTACACAATATAAAACTCAAAACTAAGTATTTTGAACACCATCTTTCAAGAGCAAGCGGTTTGTGAATCCTGCATTGAACTCCGAGATTTGAGAAGCAGTCGTCAGTGAAATAATGGGAACACAGCAAAAGTTTAGGATTATACTGCTGTGATATCATGGTAAAGATGAATTTTAACCACTGATTCTTCACATGCTCGTCCTTTGGCAGTGAACAAAAAAACTGGCTTTACCTTCACATTGTAGAGCACAGCTTCTCCTCAACATGATGCTATCCAGTATCCACAGGAATTAGCTGCAATTTTGGATTCAAGTTTTCCCTGGTGTCTGCGTGCGCAAGAAGTGGGCGGGCAATATGCTAATGTTTCGTCTTGACGTGACGGCGAAACGGCTTATGACTCGTTTGAAAAACAATTCATTTCATTGACTCAGAGTCGACTCTTACTTTTGAAAGACAATAACTTTATATACGGTGCACTTTCAGATTTAAAACTTTGCAGGATGTTTTCATTCACTTAGAGGTTACAAACTACATGAAAGGTAATTTTCAAAAATCCATAATAGGGGCCCTTTATAAACTAAACTTTTTTTACAACAAAAATGAACCATCACTGAACTTGAAGCTGGACTATGACACTATTTTCTTCTAGATCTTCTGTACAGCAGATACAAATGCTGTTGCATTATTTTCCTGTTATCACTGTAAAGCTGCTTAGAAACAATCTGTAATGTAAAAAGCACTATATAAATAAAGGTGACATGACTATATATATATATATATATATATATATATATATATATGTGAATTTAAAACAAGATACATTTATTTGAGGATTTATTTTTTCTTCAGTTTTTTCTTTATCTTGTTTTAAGAAAGTTTGGCGAAAAATAAATAAATATATAATTAAATGATTCTTGGTGGCGTTTCTTTTTTTCTTTTCTTTTTTTCTGCAGTGCAGTCTAATGCTTATCCGCCTAAAGATGCTGACTACTTTACAGCTATATCCTGGATCAGTTTACATGTAGTAATTCAACACCCTGCGGTAATGTCAGCGGAGCTATATGATCCCTGTTATGGGCTTGGTAGCACTGAAATTGTTTTAAAGGAGTCTGTTATTATTAAAGGAAAGTAATAATGTCTAGTTTGCTGAAGTTCCCTGTGGCATACACAGTTTTTGTGTTATTAAAGTGAGAAAAATGACATATGCACCCATTCATTCACATATGTAGACAGAAAACTTTAATGTACATCTTATTCATGAGGTTATAATTTGTTTTTTTGTTTTTTTTGGTAATTTACTTTTTCACCCTGATCCCATTCATTTTTTTAATACAGTAACTTTACACATTTTAAAAACGGCATTCAAAATACACAGTAAACATATAAACAGGTATATGATTTCACATAATGTGAAAAAAAAAAAAAAAAAGAGTATTTTTCTAGACTAGTGTACATTTTTGACTTCCTGTGTTCTATTTTCTTGCCCCATGGGGAGAGAATTTCTAAATCTACCCCTTGACCCCATGTCCATGCACACTTCACAGCTCAATTCACACATTACTGAGGTGTAAACAGCACACATTCACACATATCTTGTACTGCAGAGTGCAGATCTGAAGTACACATTTTCTCTGATTTATTACTTCCTGATATGTTTTGAATGAAGGCGCTGAGAGATCAGTTGTATGATTTAAATGTATCTTTGCAAAAACATTTAGATCAGTAATTACACATTATCTGTCTATGTTCATTAACACTCATCTGTGACAAAACCATAGCAAACTCCCAAATACTGCTGCCTATTCTTAAAGTCCCACTCCGATCATATTTTGAGCTATTAAAACTAACTAACCCAATTCTTGTTATCAACATAATTTAAATGATAATAGATGTTTTCCCTCGTTTACTAGCATATAGTATTCATTTTTTATAGATAAAAAAATCTCACAAATGTTTGTGGTTAAAATAAAATATTACAAACAAGAATTTGAAAATAGCCAGTAGCAATCAGAGTATTTCCTTTTTACCACAGGACAGCAAAAAAAAAAAAAAAAAAATCCATGTTGAAATGTTATACTTTTATAACCATTATAGCCATCATGTTAAGACTG
Source organism: Leuciscus leuciscus (assembly GCF_965113295.1). NCBI lineage: Eukaryota > Metazoa > Chordata > Actinopteri > Cypriniformes > Leuciscidae > Leuciscus > Leuciscus leuciscus. The sequence goes on along the minus strand of NC_138728.1, from coordinate 22,581,194 downwards.
TTAATTAGACCAATCTACGTTTTTTTATGTAACTAATTTACATACTAATTTACAGTAACAAACTATCCATCAATGTAGCTAATCAACTAAAAATATATTTCCTTGTAATAGTTTGTAAAAAAAAAAAAAAAAGAAGATGTTACACGCAAATGTATCACGCTTTCTCAAATTATATTTATGGTTAGGTTCAAACTCTAACATTTTATTTAACATTGATGAAAAAATATATTTCTTTTCCAAAGACAAACACAGTAATTCAAAATAAAAAACGGTTATTTATAATAAAAAATTTACTTGATGAATATATTTTCTTTAGACATAAGCCAAAATGTTACTTAATGCAGGTCAATATAATATTTCTTATAGTTTTTAACCTAAAATCAAATTACTTTGAAAAATGTGCAGCATATATTTTTAGATATATATAAAAAAATATATATAATAAAAAAAAAAACACCAGATCATTTAATAAAACCCACAATAACTTCTGCAGTCAGTATGTGTTCTGCACATTAACATTAATGTGTCAACTGAAATATTTAAACAAAAATGTTTATTTTAATTTGTTCAATGTGGAATGTTATTTGCTTTTAGTCAAACTGAACAAAACAGGTTTAATTTTCAATAAGACCAATACAAACTTTAAACAAATGACATGGTCTTTTAACTTTTTTCATTAAAAGAATAATCCTTTAGGTGTCTTGGAATATTCCTGCTATTGCTGCTCAACTTAATTCAAATATATTAAATTGCATAAAACAGCACATAGTCCTCTAAATATCTCTATTAGGCATCATGCTCTGCCTCTGTCCCAGCTGCCCTTGATGTTCTGAAGACTGAGAATGGACCGAACCGGTCTCATAGGCCCCTGTGGTCTTGACCCAGTTAAGATGTTCTGTAACTGATAACCTGGGCTCAGACTCACAGACAAGCTTTATTGAGACAATAAATGAGCATGGCATGCGGCTGTAGGGGAAGAGAGTATTATTTATGTATTTAGAGTAATGCTTCGCTAAGCCTCTCTGTCGGATCTGGGTTCTGTGATACGCCTGCATTTCAGCATCAGGCCACAATCCTTCTTCTTGAAAATGTGCTGAGCTTCCAGATCAGAATCTACTCCTTAAATCTGACCTTATTCCCCTGGCTTCCTTTTATCTCCTCATTGGGTATGGAGGACATTTCCCTGCAGAGAAGATCAGCCCATACAGCCTAAGGTGGTTTACTGGTCTTGTTTAACTGGTCTTCTTAGCTCGGTCTCCGAGTCTGACCAGTTTTAAAAATGCCCAGAATCGGTCTAATACCATCAAACCATCCTGGGGTGCGTTTCCCATACAACAACGTAACCCGCTGCTTAACTATCATTGTACGATTCTTCGTTTAAGAAATCAACTAGCAAATCACGACTGCTTCCCAAAACCGTACTGTCGCTAATTTGTCGTTCAACCACATTGGTTAATGATGTCACGCAAGAGGTGGAGTAATAACTTCTTTTTCGTACGAATTTAACGAGGTGGCTAATTCGTACAAATTTTATGAGGTAGCTAATTCGTACAAATTCATACAACCTCACTCGTACAAATTCGTACGATTTTTGCTAAATCATACATATTTTACGAGTTGCCCAATTCGTATGAAATCATACGAATGACCTACCCCTGACCCCACCCCTAAACCTACCGTCACTGGGGTTTAGACAAATTGTACGAATTCATACGAGTCAGTACGCGGTTCCCCCATTCGGGTTAGCCCCTTCTCCTCACGCCTTCACGTAAGTCGTCGAGGCAGCCCTTGTGCCAATTCGGCAACACGGGGTTCGCATCCTGAACTATCTTGACCACTGACTGATCCTAGCTCACTCTCGAGACCAGGTTGCGATCACAGGGACCTGGTGCTCCGGCACCTCGCCCGTCTGGGCCTTCGTGTCAACAGGGAAAAGAGCAAACCCTGCAGAGGATCTCTTTTCTCGTTATGGAAATCGATTCGGTCGCCATGTGCATGCAGCTTACGATCGAGCGCGCAGTCACTGCTGACTTGCCTGAGACAATTCAAGGGCAAGAGTGCGTTCCACTGAAGTTATTTCAGAGGCTCCTGGGGTACGGCATCCGCAGCCGCAGCTACGCCACTCGGGTTGCTTCTCGACCATGCCCCTTTGGTGTGAAGGCCCACTCCACTAGGAGTGTGGCTTCCTCTTGGGCTCTAGCGCATGGCGCCTCGCTGACAGACATCTGCAGAGCTGCAGGCTGGGCGACACCTAACACATTTGCGAGATTCTATAATCTCTGAGTGGAGCCATTGTCCTCTTATGTACTCGCCACCAGTGGCCAGTAATAGGACCCCCTCTGTGTCATCGCTTGCTGCGCCATTCCACTCCACGGACTGGATGTGTGCGCTATTTCACTCAGATGAGTTCTTCCTTCTAAGACCCTGAGTTCCTCCGACACCGAGGATGCCGTCACCAGAGTGCTGCCCTGTTGCTCAGCCCTTGTGATTGGCTAGGTGTTCCATGTGCATGGTTCCTCTGTTGGGTGACCCCCACATGTGTATTTCCACGGTAAGTCTCCTTCGAGCTCGTGTTTTCCCTCTTTCTTGAGGATGAAACATCCCACCCTGCTGGCTGGATACCTCTGAGTTTTCCATATGCATCCTGTCTCGGGTCATATGTGTATTTTAAGTCCTCCCTACGGGTAGGCATTGTATTACATATTCCTCCTGGGATTTATTACCCAGTGTACCTTGGTATTCCTGCGTTAAGCCTAGCCTTTGGTCCGTGCTAGTCTCACAACAAGGAGCTCAGTCTTGCGCAGGGCACAGCCGATGTGGCGTGATTGAATTGGGACCCCCATTTTGTCATTCACTAACGTAACTCGTAGTGACTGAACGAAAGGGAACGTCTCGGTTACGTCCCTCTGCCACAAGCGCTGTACCGCTGAAACGGCCTGTAGTTCAGTCTCGGCTCCTCAGCGAGGAAACATAATGCGAGATTGCCAGCGCTCCACCTTTATACCCACGCGGTGGGGTGGAGTTGCACCATGCAAATTCTGCAGACCCATGGCATTTTTCATGCCATTGGCTCATTTTGTAGAACTCGAAGGTGATAGGCTTCTAAGCGAAACCCCCATTTCGTCATTCACTGACGTAACATCTCCATTCCCTCCTCAGGGGACGAGGGTTACATACATAACCTAGACGTTCCTTCCTACCACACAACTTTGCAATGCTGTTTGCGAATGTTCATTGGAACCATGGTTTCGGGAAACACAGACTCATTGAACTATGCTAATAGCGCTAAAAATGGACGACGAAACTTGTGACCATATTTGGCTAAAAATGCTTGTGGGAAACACACCACTGGTTGGGACCTCAGCATACCATTAACCCTTTTAAGCCTGACACATTAAAAAAATGGCAGAAAATTATATATTTTTGGAAATTAGATGTTTATTAAGCCTTGAATCAAAACCAAAAAAAATTTTTTTTTGCCAACTCATTTTGTTTATGATATATTTTTTGTATCACATTTGATACATCAGGCTTTTTGGGAACGTTTTGCTTACAACAGTGTAGATTTTAGATACAAAAAATCTATTATGCCTTTAACAGTTTGAAAACATAGAACATTTTAGGCAGTTTTTCTCTCTTTTTTTCTTTACATAGATCTTTTTTCCAGTCCTTTTATTTCACTTTGTGGTAGTCACGAAAGCAGTTTCTGTCTTTGTTCAGGCAAAGATGCACCTTACACTTCTCACAGTACACATGTGAGAAGTGATTGTTGGTGCAATGCTTGCATCTTTGTCGGGTTTCCCATGTTGGAAAAAATGATCCATGACATCCCTTCTGACATCCAGGGGCACACTGCAGCTTGACCTTTTACGGGGTGCTGATGGAGCTGCTTCTGGACAGGATAGTGGTCGGCCAACCTTTTTAGCCTTTCCAGCACTTGTGAGTGAAGTACCAACCAAAGCTTGAAACCTTCGCAGAGCCATGGTTTTCATCTTGGGGTCTAGCATCTTCTGGTCTCTTCTGTAGAGGTTCCACGCATTGATGACTGCCACTGTAACAGTGTGCCACCAGATTTACATGTACCATCTTCGGGATCTGAAGCTGAATTTGTAAAGTGCAGACAGCATATCAAGGAGATCGACGCCTCCCATGAACTTGTTATATGCTTCAACGATGGCTGGTCTGGGAACCATTATGTGAGTTTTGGATTTGCGATCCCAGCGTGCGATTTCCCACAGGTTCAATACCCACAAATGAAGAAATCAGGTTCACTGCTTTGTTGTCAAACCATCTTACAATGATGTTGTTGTCCTGGTTCACTCTGAAGTCCATTGATCCTCTTCCATGTTTCTTCATTTCCCTTTCATCCATCATGGTGCAGTTGGCCATCCTGTTCATCCGGATTGTGCCAATGTAGTGGATTTCTCTCTCCTTTAGGTGCTGCACCAGGGGAACTGATGTAAAGTAATTGTCTGCAAAGACCTTGTGATTTTTTCCTGCTGGAAGTGTTGATGTCATTTTCAGCACAACTTCTCCTGTAACACCCACTTCTGATTTTTCTCTGTCTTGATGTTCTGCACCTTGACAAACATCAAAGTCATAAAGAAAGCCACTTTGTCCTGCACGTCCTCACATCTTAAAACCCCATTTGTGTGGTTTTGCAGGCATGTAGACACGTAGATGAGATTTTCCCTTGAATGGCACCATAATTTCATCTACTGCATGACATTCTTCAGGAGGTATGCAAAGAAACTGTTCTCGCAGGTTTTGTAACCATGGCCTAAGCTTCCACAGTTTATCTTTCTTTGCATCATCAGAAACACTGAAATTGTCCTGAAAGTGAATCAGTGTGAGCAATTTCAGAAACCGATCTCGAGACATTACATCACAAACTGCAGGAAGCTTTGTGTCCATCTCCCAATATGCTCTCACACAGGACATCTGTACTAACCCCATATGCATGTACATGCCTAGAACTTTCTCTATCTCTTTGGCATTTGTGTTTACTGACTTGCCCTCTTTTTGTACGCTGTACAGATTTGTTTGTTCTGCCGTTTCCTGTAGCATTTCATCAGTGACAAACTGTTTGAAATACATGTATGGAGTCCAGTTACACATGTCTTCTGTCCCTTCCTCATCAGATGCAATGAAATCGACAGATGGAGGTTGAAATTGTTTTTTTTCTCCATCTGTATTCTTTCTTTTTTGCATTATCCTTCACCGACTTCTTTTTGAATGTGTCCTGTGTTGTTGGGACCTCAACTTCTATGCTGCTCTGGACTACACTTTCGACTTGATAATCTTCCTCATCACTGCTGTCTGAACTTCCATCATCATGCATGGCCTGAGGAATCCATTCCTCATCATCATCATCATCCTCCTCTTCCTCTAACTGCTCTAGGTCACTTGAATTGCCATCCATTATTATGTCGATTACATTTTGAAGATGCTTTTTTTTCCTCTCTTCTTCCTCTAATCTTTTTGACATCTAAAAATACACATAAAAAAATTGATGATTCCAGCATATTGATTATAATTTTAGAGGAATTGTTACTGTAAAAATAACCTAAATGTATTGTAAGATGACATTGTGGTAGGCATATTGTAGATTACATAAAAAAAAAAAAATGTGACACGACTATTCAGGGATAAAGAACCTTATACCTGCAGTTTAAAATTTAATATGTGCATTTTTAACACAATATATATTTTAATATGGCATTTCAGTCATTAATTGCCATTAATTGAATCATCCCAATATTGTGTGTGTTTGCATTGTGGTAGTCATAAAGTAGATAACATTACTACATTTTGACATTACTGTTTAGACATAAAGCACCATTAATACCTGCAGTATCAAATTTGATACACAATTTCAACACGATTTACTTGTAATTTAACGATTAAATTATTAAGTAATTAGGCATTATTTCAATTCAGAAAGTGTTAAATTTATTATATCAGGCGCAATCCAATATTATTTTTTACCTTAACAACTTGAAATTAGCCTTTATTTTCCTGCCGAAAGCGTCTGGCTTGATCCAATCGCAGCCGCCATTTTGAAAAGCTAAAAAATCACCCCTCTACTGCCTGCAGTACAATGAAATTCCACAAGATGGCAGAATACACGTATCAAAATAGATGCAACAGGTTTTCAAAGAAAGTATTGCTCTCACTGATTCAATATATGTCTTAGAAACTCGTGTATCAAATATGATACGTGCGGTTTTAAAGGGTTAACGTTTGTTCAGTACTGCAAAAACTATATAATATAATTTTTTTATAAAGTATACAATTTTGCTTCCTAGGTAAAATGATCTGTTTTTTTGTTTTGTTTTTGTTTTTCATAATTACACAAAAATATTTGGTTTCACTTTATTTTGATGGTCCCTTTAATACATTCTGTTGACTATAAGTAACGTTGCACCTACAGTACATGTCTACTAACTCTCATTAGAGTGTTAGTAGAGTAATAGTAGACTGGTAGGGTTAGGGTTAGAATAAGTTGACATGTAGTTGCAAAGTTACTTAGAGTCAGTAGAATGTTGGAGGAACAATCAAAATAAAGAGTTAGCCGATATTAGGCAGACAGTTACTAATACTCTAATGAGAATTAGTTGACATGTATTGCAAAGTTACTTATAGTCAACAGAATGTTCAAGAGGGACCATCAAAATAAAGTGTTACCAAATATTTTATATATGCAAACAATTGTTTCTTGTTCTTGCATAAGCCTCACTAAATGTTGTTAGATTTATGATCATATGTGTTTTTTAAAGCTACAGATGCTAATGCTAGCTGGTGCCAACCTCAAACACCACAAGCCGTAAATGAATACATCACTTGGCATGTCAGGATCATAGCCCACCATCAAAAGTTAATTACCATAATTGGATATGCCCCACACGCATAATGACATTTCATAATTATCTGTAGTGGCAATGAATCCTGGCACTTAGTGTTAAGCAAGCTAGCTAATGTCAGGCGATAATAAAACGGTTCGAAATTTTAACTAAAATGGGATTCAGTTTGTGCTCTTACTGGTCATAGAAAGCTAGTGTTGAACAGATTTTTTTGTTAATTAAAAAAAATAAAATAATCTGTTCGACAAATGCACCTTTCTACCACTGATATAGCACATTTTAGGGCACAGCTTCTGGCTCTGTGGCACTCTCAACACTTCTGCTCTTTTTGGTTGGGTATCTTGACTAGACCAAAACAGCAATTGTCTCAACCAATGGTGTGAGTTTGGGGCATGGTTATCTGTTATTGGGTGGACCACCATGAGCTCTGTCATGCACCATCTTGGCATTGCTCTCTAAACTGTAAACAACTAATCAATATCTAATTTGTCAATGGAGTCTAAAGGACAAGTTTTCCAGAGATCTACTTTTTCCAACCAGATGAGACAATCAATTTGTCTCCCACTGAGACCCCGCTCAGAGAGATGGAAGTTAGAAGTGTTTTTCTTTTTCTGTGTTCTGTCACGCTCTCTCTCTGAGCATTGTAATGCTCTCTCCATATGCCAGAGCTATCTCTTTCTCTCTGGAGAGGTCTTCTGAAATACTCTGAGGAGAATGGAAGCATTTTTCGGCTCTGTTCCACTCTGATGGCACTTTGTGTTTAAATGGAGAACAGAATGTTCCTGTCAGAGGCCCAACCCTTACCGGGACTGGCAGGTGTATTATACCTATCGCTACAATGTCCCTGGGCAAATTTAAAGGCAACTCAGCCACTTGCACAGCAGTAGCTCCCTAGGTCAACTACCTGCATGTTTATCTTTTTGATTTTCTACGTCGTCCATCCCCAACCCCCTAAAACACATGCACTAAAGTAAACTCAGGACTGAAGCTGCTTTTCAGATCTCACAAGCTTTCAATCTCACAAGTCAAGGTCATAGCGCTCTCACTGAAAAGCAAAGGCTAAAATAACTGAATGTGCAGGGGTTGATATCTTAGTGTTCTATTTTAAATATGTAGCCTGCCAAGCTACAAGCTACTCATAATTTAAAGTAGTTTGTAGTCAGTTGCTGCAGCATCCTCATGTAAATTTTGCACTGTGGTATTATGTATTAAATGTAAAATACACACAAGCACCAATGGGGGCACCATAACCCAGTGAACTGCATGTCTACACTGCAGTGACAAAACCCTTATGGAGAGGCAATTAGATACACTACAAGTTACAAACAAAAATATGAACTATATTAAAGTTGTTTGAGGGGGAAATACATTTTTGAACATTATAAAAATTATATCAAATAACATTACTTTGTTTGCCAAAGGCACTTTTTTTCCATTAACCCACAAATTAGTACAAATAGCATATTACTTCTGTTTACATTCTGTGTGAATATCATCTATCATTATTTGGACTTATTATGAATAAGTTGCAAATTATTTCTAATTATACTTAATAAAATAAAAACTAAGTAAAATCTATCACTGTTTACACAGAAAATTATGGAAGCTTGTTTCCACCACTGAATACAAACTTTTGATAACCTTTTATCTCGGAATTCTGTGAAAAGAAGTTCAAATTGCGAGGAAAAAGTCTGAATTGCACAAAAAAAGTCAAAATTCTGGCTTTTTTTCTCACAATTGCGAGATATAAAATCAGGATTTCAGGATATAAACTCGCAAAATTGTCATTTTTATTATTATTCTATGTATACCATAGCATTTACCTAAAAAAAAAATAAATAAATAAATAAAATAAAAATAGATAGATAGACAGACAGATAGATAGATAGATAGATAGATAGATAGATAGATAGATAGATAGATAGATAGATAGATAGATAGATAGATAGATAACTTCATATGGAATACTACTAATAAAACAGAAAAAATAAATAAGCATAACTGCACTGAGAAAAAAAAAACAGTCTCAGGGATATCTGGGAACATTAATAAGTGATGACTGAAATAAATTGGTGAATTTTATTTTTAAACAAACTGACTTGCTGAAACAACTCAAATGCACTTTCAATTCAATTTGATTATTGCCTTAACTGACTTAGTACAACTGTGAGCGCAATACTTTGAGACTTAATGTTATACAACATTTTGTCAAGCTACGCTGCTAGTGCTACTGGTAAATGGCTCATTACTCTCCCTGAGCTTCCGAACAATTGTAAAAATTGAAGAATGTTTAGCATCACTACCTTTAGTTATCTCCAAATACTTCTGCCGACACAAATATTGTGTGGCATTAGTATGGCATCTGTTGTGCAAAAATAAGTGGTTTATTCGGAACTCCTGACCTTTTTATTTTTACTTATACAATCTGAAGTGAAAAAGATCATTAGTGTGGAAATCACTAAAACATGTCTTCACTAAAGCTGCAGTGACAACTGGCTGCTCTCCCCAAAGTCCAATCACCAGACCTACTGTAGCTCGGGGTTGCCTCGGCAACAGAACCGTACTTTCTGCAGAGCTGACATGAGCTCTTCCTCTCAAAGGACTGCGAACCAAACACATGCAACAGTCACAGTTTCATGCTTCCTATACATTACAGAGGATAATAGAATAACCCCAGTGGGCCACAGAGGCCATTTTCACAATGTGTCTATAGAGGTGCACTCCCTCAGCTCCTGCCTTTATGCCTCTATCAAATTCGCTCTGCTTTCTTATACACCCTTCTGTGTAATATTAAATAGTTTTAGTTTGCTCTACAGGATATTAAGAAGCATTGCCAATGTATTTGCTTTGAAAAAAAAAAAGATGAGCAGTTTACATTATATTCATAGACACAATTAATCAAACACCCATTTGTGTAATACACATATTCAACTGTTTATGTCAGCAGTGGCACTAAACTGTTTTTGCTTCAAGATTGCTTCATTTTTACATACCAAACCAACACATTATCAAATGTAACCTGTGTAAACAGCCTGGTCATTTTTTTTCTTCTATTTTTCATGGGATAAGGACATGTCATGCAACTTGTTCATGTTTACATCTGCTTAAAATGGCTTATTCATCTGTGCTTATTGAAATTATGCATGATTATGGTTAGTTGCAGTTTATTTAATGCTGGGCAACAATTATTTTGTATAGAAAATTGTACTATGCATGCATATTATACTGTAAAAACCCCACATAATTAGTTGATTTTGGTTGATCATAGTTGATCATAACTAGAGATGAAATGGCATGAACATTTCATTTCAATGATTATAGTGACAAAAATGACCACGGTTATCACAGAATCCTGTTCAAAAAGTTCTAATACTACACAATGTCGAAAACCAGCAAATAACAAATAAAATTAGCATCAATATGCACTTTTTGTTTACATAAACATTAAAATAATACCATTAAAAATGATAGGCAGATTTTAAAAGTGTCTTGCAACATGTTATATACTAACATGTACAAGTTCAAATAAAGTTTAGACAATTTTTTTTTTTTATAAAAAGATAAACCTCACATATTTCAGACTTTAAATCATTTTTTTATAAAAAGATAAATTACTGACATTTACAATGCACTTTAGCTTATCTTTTATTATTAATTGTAAAATTCGGTCGGATTTTCCCGTGGCGTCTGTCGTTGCTATGCAACCATGCACTGCGCTCTCCACAATGACAAAGAAGTTTTAGTGGCTAATGGATTTCCACCGGCGAGAAACGCTTGCTGTAGCTCTGCTTCAAGAGTTATTTACGGAGAAGAGAAAAACACCCGTAGTGTTTGGGTGCACCCGCATCCTTCCAGTTGAGTGAGCTTTCAATGTTGTTACGGAAAGGGGCGAAGCTGATTGGTTGGTTCTTGTCACATGACCTGCGGTGCGTTTGCGGCATTCTGAAGAGTTGAGATTTTTTTTATCTCGCTGCGCCTGGAAAAAAAACGAGTGCGTCGCTTCAATAATGAGCGCGCGCGCGCCTACATTTGAACGAACTTGAGCGCGCAAAAGATGCGATATGTGAACGGCCTGTTGGCGAGACCTTTTTTAGACCTGACTAAATGAAATTTAAGACCACGGATGAAAATCTGGCCGTTTTTTTGACATTTTAAGGCCTTAAATTTAAAGTTCAGAATTTTTGACTTTTTAAGACTTTTTAAGACCCCGCGGGAACCCTGTTTAAATAATAACTTGAATTTCTACATGCAAATGTGCAATAATTTCATAATTAAATGCTTTATAAATTCTTTAAATACAGTCTTTTTTTCTCCCATAATGCATTATTTAGCTCGAGAAAATGACCAGTAAAATGGGCCGCCTTTACAAAGAATAGTTTAAAAAGTGACTTTCACGGCTGTGACCACGTTGCACATTGTTATTATCCTGCGACCATGAAAGCAAGCTCATTAATATTAATGATTGTAGTAATTGTTACAGATGACTGGGGATGTACACTGGCTCCAGACAGCTGGAGCCTTCGGCAGCACGTCACACCATGGCACCGGGGGTTCTTGATCTCCGGCAGAGGGACATCTCAGCATTTATTTTTAGGAGCAGTGAATATCTTGGCTGCGTAGAGGCAGAGATGTATTAAACTGGGGCTAATTACTTGATGCTCGGTCAGCGTGTGGTTTACCTCGATGTGACATTGTGTTGTGACAGTGTGTGATTCTCCATCACTGAAGCAGAAAAAGCAGCAACTCACAAAGATTGGCACAATTAAAAACCTACAAAGCTTTGACTGACTATGCGTCTATGGAACCTTGTTCTGCGGTCGAATAAACCTTAGCTAAGCTGGGGTTCATTTATTTAGATAGAAACTTCCTAAGTGGATGTATTCAGGCTAAGTGCTCCATATACGGGTGGACTTTAGAGGTGGATTACAAGGGCGTTCATCGTCTCTTCCTCAACCCTGTCCTCCTCCTCAAGTTCACCTCAAACCTGACACTGACGGAGCACACTATTAAGTTAGCACACTAAGCACTGAGTTTGTTATTATAATGGTCCCCACTTTGAGCATATAACTTAATGTAAAAAATGGGAGTCTGCCTTCAATATTAATCCAAACCTGATTTATGCCTCCTGCTTGCAGCGAGAGATGTCATTTGTATTCATTTGTGTCTCCTTTTGGAGCATAGATTTGTTTCTTTTGCTCTTCTCATATGCTTGTCACCTTGTTGTCGATATAGCCCAACAATGCTACACGGCAGAATGTGCTTTTAAAGAATTGGCCAGGTAATTCAAACAATGTATGTGATTCTCAGGTATTGGATGAAGGAATGACAGTATAGCGATATTTGTTACTCTGGTGCAGGAAGTGCATGATAACTGATTATATGCCTTGGATGTTTTCTCTGCACTTACATTGCATGTACTTCCTATATTTAGAATAGAAATCTGGATTAACTGATATTTATCCCCTTTCTCTAAGTATCACTTTCAGATGGCACACACACAGTCCATGACAATGTATAGCATACATAATGCAAAAATGGTGCAATTCCATGTCCAATTTGATGTATTCTTTCTGCCTATGAAACAAGTTGTTAAAACAACTTACTAATACTCTAATGACAGTTAGATGACATGTAGCTGCAAAGTTACTTATAGTTAGTAGAATGTCTAAAGTGGACTATTGAAATAAAGTGTTACCAAAATGGCTAATTCATCTGTGCTTTTATTGAAATATGCATGATAATGGTTAGTTGTATTTTATTTAGTGCTGGGCAACGATTAATCACATCCAAAATAAAAGTTTGTGTTTACAAAATATATGTGTGTGTACTGTGTATAATTATTTTGTATATGTAAATATGGTAAAATGGTAAATGGACTGCATTTATATAGCGCTTTCACAGACCTATGGCCACCAAAGCACTTAACATAGCCTCACATTCATCCATTCATACACCGACGGCGTGTATACACACACATGCATGTATATATTTAAGATTTTTTTTAATTTTTTTATATATAAAATATGTATAATTATATATAATATAAGTTATGTGCTATATAAGTTATATAAGTAATATTTAAAATAATACATATTCTTAATTGAATTGGATGTAGTGTACTTCAAATCTTAAATGTAGATTTTTAAATCACTTGCAGATAATATAAGATTAATTAAATAAAAGTCCACTTAAAGAGAGTGCACTTTAATGAATATTTCTTAACACAGTCATTAACGTACTTTGCCATAATACTAATCAGTGATGAACAAACAAAACATTATATATCAAACCTCGATAGATACAAACGAGAACCAACTGTAACACTTTATTTTGATGGTCCCTTTTGAACATTCTGTTGACCATAAGTAGCCTTGCAACTACAAACTGAACAGAAAACTCAGAGCTATAATGCCAGGGACAAACAAAGGAAACTAAACAAGACACAGGTGAAAACAATGGGTAACTATGGTAACTAACAAGGGAGGGGACTAAACTGAACGGAAACACAGGAACCAGACACAACATGGCAAACCAAATAGAACATACACCTGACATGTATAAGATATTTTTAAGTCCTACTTCAGTGGGACTACTTACACACTTTTTTTTTGTGTTCAGACGACAACGTAGTCTGTAACAACAAGTTCCTTGTTCACAAGGATCTATGAAAATGACTCAGGGTACGTTTACACGACAAAGATATGCTTAAAACAGAGACATGTTTACTTTGAGTCTTCCGCATACGACGATACCATTGTTAAAACGATCCCCATTCACACGGATCCGTGAAAACGACTAAAAACGCTGTATTCTGCTGCCAAGCCATTAGATGGCGATGAAACACTGTAGACTGAACATGTAATACACATGTGCATGACGTCATCGTCTTCAGAGATTCACATTTTTATTGTTTTCACGGATACCGTTTTCAAAAACGTCCTCTTTGAAACCCGTTTTCACAAATTAGCGTTTTTGTTGTTTTACATGAAGACGACGATGCTATCGTTTTCAAAAAACGATTTTTAAAAGCTTGCGTTTTCAGGCCGCCAAAACTTAGTAGTCGTGTAAATGAACGGCCAAAACGCATAAACAGATCCTGTTTTTATTTGAAAACGGTGTCGTGTAAACAGCTCCTAAATTCATCTATTATATATTTAAACTATGGTAGGCCTATATTGTCATTTAATTGCAATTAGCATGCAATTAAGTGTCCATAAAAATACATTCAGATCGCACCTAACTTTATATTATCTGCAATTAATATGTTATAGTGTACTTCTTTTTCACAAGGGATCGTGAGACACCAAATGGATATCAATTTCCCTTTAACGGCATGTGGGAATGTATACTTCTGTATATTTTTAAAGACATGATGTAAGACTCTCTTTCGGCGGCCGAATGGGCTTCAGATGATTGCATCGTGCGCAAGCACTGCTTTCAAATCCACGCTCAGTAGTAAATAACACATGAGAAAGCTGGAGTTACAGAAAATTGCAGATTACATCAAAGGAAAGTGCGCAGGTAAAGGACAATCAGAGGCTGTCAGATAGAAGAAAAAGACTGTTGCTGCTTTTACAGCACCAAGTGCAATGAGAAGTCCATTTTGCCATAGATCCACTACCTTCTGCTCTCTTTAGGACCAGAATAATTCCAAACAACCCATGGCCCTTTACTGTAAAGGTCTGCCAGAGACAGGAACACTCAAGTCTAATTAGAGACGCACTCTTCACATGCACAAATATCAACAGAAGCATGTCAGCAGGACCATCAACCAAGCGTTTACATTGCAGGTAGAACAAGGCCCTGTGGGCCAGTGGACTGTCATCATCACTTTACATATCAGAAAGGAGGAAAGTGCAGTGGAAGTACTCTAGAGCTCTATGAGAAGATGAAGACCTATGTAATTCAGTACTTAGACAGAATGAATTCAAAAACAGACAGATTTGATACAATAGAGACTCTAAATGGAGCCTCTGGAGAGCAGAACTGTCAGAGGTAATGTACAAAATGTACGAACGATTTTGAGGCAAACATTGGACACAAGGTAAACATTTTTTTTTTTTTTTTTTTTAAGTGGATTCCTAAGTGGATTTGATGGTTGCTCAAAGACACAGTGGGCCAAATTGGAAGTTGCAGTTTCAATCGCAATTGCCATTATCTCAATTGATTTATTTGCGAAAAAGTAGTCCAAGTTTTCAAAATACCTCAGTCAATTGAACTACATTCATAATATTTTGTTGTAATTTTTGGAGCCTGTCAGCGACTGGTCACTGTATTCTTTTGTTTTTTTATGTGGAAAAAAAGCTTTGTCAATCAGGTCCCATTGTGATCCACAGAACAATGAATGTCAGGGGTTTTGGAACGATATGAGGCTAGATAAATAATGACAAAATTGAAGATTAAACTGAAAAATTACAAATTATGAAATCATACTATATTGTTTCATGTCTTTATATGTTGTAAACATGCAGGAGTGCACAAGCAGATCCAGACTTGAGATTATCTTTACTCTTTTTGTCAGAGAATAGCAGAAGAACAAACACTTTCGAGCTCTGACTCTCCTCATCTATTTCTCTATTAGATTTATGACACATGCTCCCATTTTGAAAACACTCCATTTTTCAGCTTCATCATTCAACAGTCTGTGTCTGACAAACTTCAATATTAATGATGCTTGTTTATATCCAGATCGCTGAGTTAAATCCATCTTTTCAAAGAAGTTTATTTTCCAATCTCCTCTGCTCTTTGCAAATTTTGGCCACCCTAAACTGAACTGAATATATTCAAGACTTCCAACATTTCACTTTGACATCCATAGGGAGTTTTATGGACTTTTAAAATGAAAGGTCTTAAGACATGAAAGCTTTAGCATAAGTTCTGCCAGGAAGACTCAATTACTACGTCACTTATTACCTTCACATCTATCCAATCATGTCCTAATACTTGCTGTATAAAAGATTGGTACTTACACATGTTTGAGTTCGCAGACGCTGACGCTGATGCAAACAATTACCTCCACCCTCCCCACCACCACCAGGATGGTCCTGTCCTTACCTCCCGGGGGGTTGGCTGCGCCCCTGCCTTCATCTTCAGGCAGGAAATGCAGATCCGCTACCCTCTGATTATGCACTGATACGCCTACGCCAAAGCGAATCAATTATTCTGCTTATACCACGGTTGTGTGTGTGCGTGCGTGCGTGCGTGCGTGCGTGCGTGAGAGAGAGAGAGAGAGAGAGAGAGAATATATGAATATTATATAAATTGTCATGTAATATTTAGCCTATTTGTTCTTTTTGATGAGATGCTATAGAGTAGAATTGTAATTAATTCATGCCAGTCGACATCAAATTATTTAATAACTTAGTATCTTAAAGCCTGGTTCACACGGGACGATTTTAAAATTGTCTGCCGATTTTCCAAACCTGAGAGACCCCACACACAGGGATAAAAAATCACGGGTCTAACAGTTTTGGTCGTACAGTGTGCGCAGCCACACGGCAAAATCAACACATCACACATGAACCGATTTGACTCCCGAGCATTCCCAGATCAGACGGGAAATCGCGCAAAATACCTCGAGATCAAACGTGACTTCAGAGTAAACAATCATGGCGGACGAAGAGGATGCAGTGGCAATAGTTTGTAGTTTGTTTTTAACTGAAAAAAAACGTTATCAAAAGAAAAGGCGATGATCTCTGACGTCCACCGGACTTTCTGGTGCGCGATGCCGCCGGCTGTTTTGATTATATTTCCCGGTGTTTCCTCGCCGCCTCGTCACCTCGCTTTCTGATTGGCTACACTCCACAGTCCACAGGCTGCTTGCTCAGGGGACACCACACACGAGAAGAAATCGGGCCAAATAAATCCAACATGTTGGATATCCCCGATTTGAGATCGGAGCGGTCCCGACGTCCTTCCGAGCAGACGAGAGCAGCCTTAACACACCACACACGTAGGCATGTGCCGGTATCACATTTTCATGCTGCGATTAATTGAGTGATCTTTTATCACGGTATACGGTATTATCACGATATTTTAATTGCACATGAGAAACAAATGGATTGGGGGGGGGGAGGATGCAAAAAATAAAATAAAACTTGCATCACAAGGTGTAATTGTGATTGTCAAAACATTTGGTAAATAAACTGAATTTTATTAAGTTTAGTGACAACATGTTACAATGATTACATGGTACAATGACTGGTAGGCTACTGTTCGTATTGCTTAACACAAATTTAACGATTTCAATTCAATACTTGGGATTTGATTTAAATCTTGATTCAATATTGACTAATTTTGGATAAATATTAGGAAGGCTACAGTAGATAGCCCACATGTTATTTTTTTCTCATGAAAAATAAAATATCTCACATAATGCTATGTAACCATATATAGAGCCCTATCAGCTGGTATTATTAAAGGTTACAAATAACTAATTAAATCAAATATAATGTGGTTTTCATTATAATAACAATTATGTAATGACACACGTAAAAAATATAATAAATATGTAAAAAAGTGCAGTGCACATATTCAGCAAAATACTCCTCTTTATCTATTTGTTTTAGTCATCTAACATGCTGCTGGTCATTAAATGGTTTAAATGTAACGTTCTGTGACACAATTGTTCTCCTGTTTCATATCAAAAGTAACCTGCTCTGTCTTGTTTGACGGTCTTCGTGTCCTCTTTGCTCCGCGATTTTTCTCTGCGTGAGAAAACGGATGTGTGGCGTGAGCGTGTGAAGAGTCTCGCGCTGAATGCGTCGAGTTGGCAGCTCTGCTTTTAGAAGCGGGATGGATCCGGATAGATCGGCGGCGGCCATAGACTGTAGGCGGTGGCGTTCCTCCTTCCACCATGCTGCTTCTCCATGTGAGGACTGTTTACATTAGACTAGAAGTGCGCACCGGCCGCATGCTTATACACGTGGCGATTGTTTACATCAGAGTGCGCACGTGTTTCGCGCAGCATATACGCAGTGTTTGTTTAAGCGGTTGATGGAAAATAAGCTATAATGCGCGTTCTAAAAATCTAAAGTCGGATCTATTATTTTTCACGGTATTTTGAAGTGCCCGCGATAACAATATCGTGCATATTCATTACCGCGATTTATCGCATTACCGAATACCGGCACATGTCTACACACACGGCAGGAATATCTGATCAGATTATTTTACGATAATCGGAGCATCCTTAAGATTGTCGGAAGGGGTGAATCGGGGCTAAAATCGGCCTAATTATCCTGCCGTGTGAACCAGGCTTAACCAATTAGAATCAAGCATTCTACAGTTCTATGAAATAAATTAAACGGATCTATCTCGTTTTGGGTGTGGGCTATAGACTTGAGCTAGACATGAACTATATTAATTATACTTGATTGGAAAAACGTCATAAAGAGCATGAAGAGTCTACAAAATTGTTGTACTACTGTAGGCGATTAAAATAATTAATACACAATGTGGTGATTAATAAATCAAATGTGAAATTACGGTGTGGTGATTAATAAATCAAATGAGAAATTACCCCCAAAAGATCATTTTAAGGGCACCTATTATGCTACTTTTTACAAGATGTAAAATAAGTCTGATGTCTGAGTATGAGTGTATTTTTTATATCATTTTTTTAAAGCATATTAAAATTGCTACTTTTTGGGGTTGAGCAAAAATGTGCCGTTTTTGTGTGTGTCCCTTTAAATGCAAATGAGCTACTGCTCCCGGTCCTCTTTCAAGAAGAGCTCATGGTCCGATAGCAACAAAACAGGACAATCTCACACAATCAAAATTCAGAACTGTACTAGCGGTGTTCAGTTCGAGCCGGAGTCGGACAATGATGCCACAGAGCCAGAAAATATAAGCTGCATTGAGATAGAACAGGTATAGTTTAGTTTAATTACAGTTATAACTTATGTTGACACCTTGTTTTTATCCACTACAAACCTGTTGCAGTAGAACTCGTCTGAATGGTGGCCAAAACTTAACTGATGAGTTTACTATACATCACACAAAATTTTCGCTCCAGAAAATCACTGTAAGAGCTGAATAAATCACAGTAAAAGAATTGCACAATAAAGTCTTATCCATAAACGCTCTCTCTCTCTCTCTCTCTCTCTCTCTCTCTCTCTCTCTCTCTCTCTCTCTCTCTCCTCTCTCTCTCTCTCTCTCTCTCTCTCTCTCTCTCTCTCTCTCTCTCGCATTATCATCGACATACAAAAGCACTCGTTACAACTAACAGCAAACACATACAGACTTTATGCCTTTTCCGGGGGTGCTTAATAAACTGGTAAACTTTATATCCGTAAAACACCTGAACTGTAATAAAGTGCTTGCTCTTCCTTTCATTACTGCCGTGACCAGTATCGATCCAGAGACTATAAGCTGTAACACGAACAGTTGGTACTGATCCATCCTTGAGTAACAACTTTTTTGCAAAGCCTGTGTTTTGTATTGTCCCTTTGTATTGACCCTCGTTCACAAAACCAGTCTGGAGTGAAATGATTTGCGCAGACATTAATGCATTTATATATATTTTGCAGCGCATTACCTTAAAAAATAAACTGCGTTCTCAGTGGCTTGATGATGGGAGAAAATTAAGACTCTTATGTTCACCCTTACATTCAACAACAAAACACCAGGAATGCTTGCGAGGCATTGTCACTACAGCTGCTCTAGAACAATATAGAGAGCTATATGTCTCTCTCTCTCTCTCTCTCTCTCTCTCTCTCTCTCTCTCTCTCTCTCTCTCTCTCTCTCTCTCTCTCTCTCTATATATATATATATATAAATATATATATATATATATATATATATATATAGTTGTTTTAAATTCAATAAAAAAGATCTCTGCCCGTAGCTCTTTTTCTCTCACAATAAAACATAGTTTCCTATTCTATATAAAGGCAATTCTTTCACTGCCTTTTGTTTTTGCTTCAGTCATCAAATTGACCATTTCACCATTCATAGCGTACTTAGTTAAGCATGGTGCTTGGACTTGTAGAGCTTACCTGTATAAGTATACAGGTAAGCTCTATAAGTCCAAGCACCATGCTTAACTAAGTACGCTAAAACTACGGTAAGTGGAAAAACGGCAGTTAATGATTGATTACAAGAGAGAAACAAAAGAAATGGTACTTAATGGAACATCAATAACAATTGATGTAATCAACAGCTTGGTACCCTCCGTACACCTGGCAGCACTTTATCATGAGAATGGCCTGGTTTGCTATAGCATGAAGACGAGGGGTTTAGATTGTACCTACTGTGTGGGTATGGCATTTATTAAAGAGGAAATCATTTGGCCAGTGCTGCCATACATCTACAAGTACCTTCCTTTTTCACTCTCATTTGCTAGAAACAGCACACAAACCCACAGCTCCAGCTCACTCTATTATAATTTCTCTACAACACAGGGTGAATTTATTTGCACAAATCAAAAAAATAATTTAAAAAAATAAATAAATACAAAGACAGTGTAAAATATACATGAATCCCTTAATTCAGCAATAAACCTTTAACATTAAAGGTTGGACAGGACCGGACTGATATAATAAAGAGATAATAGTGGACTGATAATAGAAAGTAGCCACCACACCATGTCTTTTAAGTGATGCCTATTATCATTTAGAATACTTTCATGAGTCTTTAGAAAATTTCACACAGGACCATTACAATGTAAAACATTTACATTATTCAACTACTCACCTCAGTCTCGTCTTAGTTGTGAGCCTTTTTCATACAAATGCTCATCAATTCGCATTCATCACTCAACACAATCTGACTGCTGAAACTGCATATATTCATGCTAATACAAATTACTTGTAACAAAAGTGTAAGTGAATGGTAGTTGGTGGCAAGAGTCTTTTAAAATGAATGCTTCCATGCTAATCTTGTAATTTCTATGCTAATGTTTGTGCCACACGTCTGTTTTGGAGAGCTGTTCACTGTTCGGTGCATCATTTCTAAAAAGCCATCCAAAAAAAACATTACTTACTGATAAGCAGTCCTTAATAGAATAAAAATAAATAAATAAAAACGCTACAATTAACATTAACAACACTACATTAACATATTCACTCTACAGAAGAAGAAGAGCTTGCAGAGTTTGGATGCTTAGTGACTGAGGTTTGACAGTTCATTTCCATTTTTTCTGTTATAGATTGCAGTCAATGCGATGCTTTCACAATGTCCAAGGGCTCTATGCTATGCTCTATATTTTCAGTCGAATAGTCAAAGTTCCGCCACCTTCAGTGTGTCAAAACAAAGGACACCCTTTACAGACCACCCCCCCCCCCCCCCCCAAAAAAAAAAAAAAAAAAAAAAAACAAGGACACAAATAGAGTCAGGATCTGATTATTTTAATAAAATGCCAAATTGACAGCTCTACAATAAACCATGAGAAAACATGAGATCAAGTATGTGAATTTGCAACAGAACACATTTTATACTATTTTACAATTGATTGTTTTATGTATTTCTAAAGAACTTAAGCTTTGTCACTCTGAACCAATAATAACTTTTTTAACCATTGTGCAGCTATATCTGGATAGGATAAATAAAATAAAAAAATAAAAAAAATATTTTAGTTAATTTAAATTAGGACTACATTATGTAATTATGTGTCCCATTTTTGTCAACATTAAAAATTAAATGTCCTGAACTGAATATGACAGGATTATTTATTTTGTGTATATATATATATATATATATATATATATATATATATATATATATATATATATATATATACAGAGAGAGAGAGAGAGAGAGAGAGAGAGACAGAGAGAGAGAGAGAGAGAGAGAGAGATTATAGCCTAATTAATTAGTAATTTATATATATATATATGATAAAAATTACAAATGAATAAAATCATTAATTAGGCTATAATCTAGTCTGTCTAATGTCTAAAAACATAAAAAGTGTCTGTCTACAAAGCTCTAATAATGTATGGAATATTATATGAATAGATTATCAAAAAAAGAAAAAAAAAGAAAAAGGCTTTAGAAGCACGGATGTGTCTTCGTTCTTCTAAATCTATTAATATAATATTCCATGCATAAATCATGCTCCTTTATATCAGACATTCTGAGCTACTGAAATGCTTCTCTGCAAAGTGTGCAGTTCGCCTTAGTTTCATCATTAGTTACTGGACAGACCCATTAATACCTTTTTCCCTCTTGCGTAAAAAGGGCAGATGTGAGCTCAACATGTTTAAAAAAAAAAAAGAAAAAAGGAAGGTTTACAGCGCTCGAGACTCCGTCGCTATGGAAACTAAAATGCAATCGCTAAAATGCAAGCACCGGATCCGGCCCACATCTGGTATGCATGGAATCCACATGTACCAGATGTGGCCCGGATCTGGGCCGACACTATGTGGCTGTTTACAATTGGCCACTTCATGCGTTTTCTCAGATCGGATAGCTATCTGATTTATCAAAACGATTCCATTTACACCTGGTCACATAAATGTGTTTTTGGGAAACGGATTTAAATCCGATCTTCAATTCCCGCGCTATATGCAGATTTAATGGAATGCACGTCACGAAAGCAACAGATATGAGCTGAATTTTATTGATCATCAGCTAAAATTTCAAAGACCGCAATAAAAGAGAGCGGCAACAGCCCTGGTAAGATCATTTCTTTTCTTAAGAATTTACTTTTAATGATGATGATTGTGTGTTAAGCGTCTGCGACTTACTTTCACTTTGATTTGCGATAGTTTGCACGTTGGCAATGAGATGCTCAGCTTCTCATCTGCGGTGACGCGTGTTCCAGTAGCGTCGTCATATCTGGCTATAACATTACATACAGTATAGCCTATAACACACTCTCACACGTTTATTTTTTTAGCATTTTTGGGAGGAGTACAATTTACATATGTGGTTTCAACAACCAGATGCATTTACACTTGTCCAGTTTCGTCAGGAATCCGGCCAAGACCACCTCCTGAAGTGGTTTGAGCGATCGGATTCAAATCCGTCTCGAATGCGTTTCGGAGGGCATTTACACCTGGTCTTTTCACGATCGGATAGCTATCCGATCTGAGAAAACGCATGAAGTGACCAGGTGTAAACAGCCCCTATGTTGCTGTCTGGGAAATTACCTCCTCTACTACTTATTGTGAAATTGACTTCTTTATATTTGCTATTAGTATTCTTCACACTGCAAAATCCTCATGTGTTTATTGAACTATGTGTGGGCCTATGTAAAATACAGGACAAATCACATCCCGCACTGATTTGATACGAAACGCATCATTTTACCTGTAAATACGGAACGATTGCGTATTTTACGGGACGCGTGGCAACCCTACATCCAGGAATCAACCCTGCTTAGCTTCAGTGGGCAACTACTCTTGGGCTACAGGGTGATATGGCTTTGCTGATGAAATCAGCTTTTACAATGATAAAATAACGCTTATTCAATAAATCTGTGTGGTTTTCAAGTATCACTTCGCCTCCTGTCTCTTGCAATTCTCTGACCTCTGCATTTTGGCTATTAGATGAGAACATGACAGAGTTTTAATATCAGAAAAAAATAAGTCTGCTATTTCCTAATGGAAAGAGATATCTACCAACGAATAAAATGGATCTAAAAAATGAAGACAACCGGAGAATGTCAGAATTTGGATTTTTGCGTTTCAGTATATGTTTTTAAATGTTTCGGCATTAACAAGTGCATTACATGGTGACACTGCATACATGCCTACATGGTGAGACAGAGCGAGTGTGGGTTTATGCCAATCTATTTGTAGGTTATGTTTTGCTATTGGCCCTCAACAAATATATATTATTGACCAATCAGCGTACTTAAGTTCAAAATCACTTTCAGTGGTTGGTGCTTACTGCTTATTGTTTTGAGGAATGAGGAGCAGAAAGTTCTATTAAAAATATGTTAATATCGCCAAAATGTCAAAAAGACAGTCAAGCAAAATTTTTTTCATTTATTTTCCTGAGTAAAGCTGATGGTGTTTCTGATTGAAAGAGACCCAGAGAAGATGAAACTTCATTCCTGGACATTCCGCTAACACTAATCAGGATAGCGGGAGACACGAGCAACAAATGTTTGAGCAGTCAGAAATCTATGTAATTGAAGGCAACAACTTCGTCGGTGAGAGAGTATACAAGCATTTAATGAGATGCTCTGCAATTGTTCATTTAAAAATTAAGCACTGGAACTAAATTAAGTACTGGGGATAACTATATTAACTGTATAATATGGCAGAGAGTAGTATTACCTCAGTGTAAGGGGCTTGAACTTGTAGTACAAGTACTTGGGTTACACTTTATTTTGATGGTCCCCGTCAGACATTCTGTTGACTATAAGTTATGTTACACGTACATTTAAACAAACTCTCATTAGAGTGGATTAGTTGAGTAGTAGACTGTTAGGTTAGGGTGAGTAGAATAAGGGGCTTGGGTTATAGAATAAGTTGACATGTACTTACAAAGTAACTTCCAGTTAGTAAAATGTCTGTTGGGGGACCATCAAAATAAAGTGTTACCAGTACTTGTAGTACAAGTAGTACAAGACTTGTGTACTTGTAAGTATTTGTATGCTGTTCTACTTTTTTGAGATGCACAATATTAATGTAGCCATGGGCAATTTCTGAAAGTGAACTTTGAGGTTTGCACTTTGTAGGTACAAATATTCAGGAATCTATTGTTTACATTCAAAGATGTTGAATTTGACTTTATTTCATTTATAATGTCTTATGTCTAATAAGGTTTACAGCAAGGTTCATTTTTGTTGTTGTTGTTGTTGTTGTGCTTTGTGCTTTCTGCTGTTCAGTAAGCTCTGTGTTATTTGCAGCATGTGACATATTTTTCAACAGCAAGACAATCCCAGAATGCATTTCTGTTCACCTCCATTCATCTGATGTCTCTGGTTAATTCTGTCATCAGCTTTCCAATTGCATGTAATGCTTTCAGTGTTTCAGCTTTAATGTGCTCAGTCTACTGAAGGCACACAGGGATCATGTATAACGTAGCATTAGCTTTTATTTGTGTTATTGTGATTTCAGAAGCATATTACTTCATGTCTCCATTCCAACATACAACCCTAATTCCCAGAATCCTCCACACTATCACAATTCTTGTTAGAGCTTTGATCTGCACAAATATATGACACTACAAGAGTTGAATGAGTGATGTCATTTCACACTGCTCAGGGTAACAAAAGCGTGTTTCTTTTTCCTTTTCTCTCCATAGTCAATATTTCCAGAATGACACATTGTTCCACATGAAGACGAAGCAGGAGGCGTGAAATTACTGATAACGGTGTCCACATTAATGCAACACGAAAGTCAACAATGGCGACAGTGTCCTCTAACTGTATAACCACTGAGTCGATTACAAAAAAAAATTGACATGTAATTTGACGTTACTTTTTTTGGACTGCTCACAATTCAGCACAAAACAACAAACACAAGGGGAGAGATGGCTAGTAAAATCAATTAAATACAGATCATTTTTTTGAATAAGTTTATAAGCTGTTTTCCTCATGAGGAC
Organism: Leuciscus leuciscus; assembly: GCF_965113295.1. Lineage (NCBI taxonomy): Eukaryota > Metazoa > Chordata > Actinopteri > Cypriniformes > Leuciscidae > Leuciscus > Leuciscus leuciscus. The sequence continues at coordinate 22,555,830 of NC_138728.1, read as the reverse complement.
CACCAATTTCTAATATTGCCATCCTTGTGGGGACATTTTGTCTGGGTTTAACCAGGCCAAGCACGCACGCACGCACGCACGCACGCACGCACGCAAACACACACGCACGCACGCACGCACACACACACACAAACACACACACACACACTCAAATGTGAATGTTCTTCCCCCACAACTTAAATAAATGCATAGTTGCAAGTTAAACATTCTAATTTATTGTATTAATTAAACCGTTTACGTTGTAAAAAATTTTTTGTAGAGTTCTGTTCACATTATAATGTTGATCATTACATCAGCCTGTTATTTACAGTAAACTCGAATTTTTGCGTTAATTGACTTTTTCTTTATTTGGTTGTAGTAACTTAATGAAATTGTCTTGATAACTTCGGAATGTAGGTAGTGGATTTCCAGTTCCCAGCATGCGTATTTTTGTTGTTGTTGTTGTTGAGCCAATACATTATTTTTTGGAGTGTGTGAATTGGACAGGTTTCCCTTTGCACAGAAAGTTGGTGCCAAATACTGACATTCATGAATAGACCTTAGGAAATGGTCCTCAATTTCCAACCCTAGGAGTAAAGCATTTTGGGTCTGTGCTCTGTGGATTATCCTGTGGGTGACCTCAACAGACTGAAGGACACAGCATGTCTCATCACATTTGACAATTGTGCTGAGACCTTGAGGACTCCAGCAGATTAAACTGATTGAAATTTCATTTGTCTCTTTTCTACCTCTCTCTTTTTTTTTACCTCTCTCTTTCTCTTCCCCTCTGGTGGACTGTGTCCTGCTTTTGTGCACTTCTTCATATCTGGAACAATATCGAACTTGTAAGGCACATGCATGCTGTATGGTGTCTTCTGGGTGTATTCTATGGAATTATTATTATTATTTTGTAAAAAAAAAAAAAATTAAACCAAACATCTGATTGCTTCGAAAAGTGATAGCATGTCTTCTCAACAAGCCACATGTATGGTGTACATATTAGGACTTCCTTAGACTTTATAAAAGGCTTCAGGTCACAGGAAAAATGTCAGGTGTCAGAGGCATCTGTCGAACTAGAAACATGTAATTCATAACGTGTTTCATTTAAAAGGATGCTTTTACACAGTTTACAAGAAAAAGGTGCCACAAAACCTAAAATCCAGGGCCTTGACCACTATAGATATTGAGGTGGACAAATTGTTAAATATTTTATTGCCATATTTAATTGCAATTTTAAATGTTTTGTACCAGCACAGGTGACAAATGAAATAGTGAATATTAATATCATTATATATACAAAGGCTGCATTTATAATAAAAAATAAAAAAAAACAGTATTATTGTGAAATATTATGACAATTTAAAATGACTGTTTTCTATTTTAATATATTTTAAAATGTAATTTATTCCTCAGATAAAAGCTGAATTTTCAACATCATTACTCCAGTCTTCAGTGTCTCATGATCCTTCAGAAATCATTCTTATATACTGATTTTATGCAAAAAAACTAAAAAACATTCATTATTATTTTCAATGTTGAAAACAGTTGTGTACATTTTTTTTTTCAAAATTCTTTGATGAATAGAAAGTTCAAAAGAACAGCATTTATTTAAAATAGAATATTTTATAACAATATAAATGTCTTAACTGTAACTTTTGATCAGTTTAACTCACCCTTGATGAATAAAAGTATTGATTTATTTTATTTCTTTCCCCCAAAAATAAAAATAAAATTCTTACTGACCCCAAACTTTTGAAGGGTAGTGTTTAATGTTACAAAAGCTTTCCATTTCAGATAAATGCTGTTCTTTTGAACTTTCTATTCATCATAGCATCATGAAATAAAAATGTAAAAAACTGTTTTCAACATTGATAATAATCATAAATGTTTCTTGAGCATCAAATCATCATATTAGAATGATTTCTAAAGGATCATGTGACACTGAAGCCTGGAGTAATGATGCTGAAAGTTCAGCTTTGATCACAGGAATACATTACACTTTACTGTATATTCACATAGAAAACAGCTGTTTTAAATTATAATAATATTTCACAATATGACTGTTTTTATTTATATTATCAATCAAATAAATGCAGCCTTGGTGAGCAGAAGATACTTCTTTTAAAAACATAAAAAAATCTTACCGATCTAAAACTTTTGACTAGTAGTGTGTGTGTATATATATATATATATATATATATATATATATATATATATACATATATATATACATACATACATACGTACAGAATTAGGTATATATATATATATATACCTAATTCTACATCCTTTAGGTCACTTTTTTGAAACTCTTCACGGTGAACTGCATTCAACAGTGTTAGTCTTTTAACTTCATCACAATCTATACAAAAAAGAAAACTTAGGAATAATTTTGAACTGTAATATAAACATAGACTATGTAAATTATACTGTAGTGAATTATAAACAGTAGAGAGAGTCATTCTTGCTTTGTAAAGAAACTTTAGCAGAATAATAGAATAATAACTATATAAAATGCAAACAAATGTGCCTCAATTTCTGATATAAATCCACAGATATTATAAAGTAGCAAGTTCTCTTACGAGAGGTTCTCTCGTATTGCGTAAGTAGCTTACGCTGCGGGAAAAGTCATCTTTCTCGAGATATGAAGCCAAAAATTATCCTTAATTATTTTAAATCTTGTCAACGCAGTGCAGCAGCACGCAGACCTAGAGCAGGCTATCTAGCGTGCTCATAGGCTGCCCTGCGGCAATGGGGGCGCTCAGCGCCCTCACGCGTCACGGCCCGTCAGAAGGGGCGCGGCTTAGCTTATAAAAGAAGGCTCGGGGGCTGCTTTCTCAGATTTTTGTCTCTTCAGCGAAGCTCTCCGCATCGTTGGACTCTGAGGAAGCCGCCGTCGAATCAAGCGACCTGCAAGCCGAGGATTCGCCTGAGGAAGCCGGCCGACTTCGCCGCCTTCAGCATCCCTGCCTGCTTCGCTATCCGGCGATTATATCCTTTTATTGCATTATTTAAAATTCCTTGCATTTCCTGCAAAGCTCCGCTCAGCGACAGGGACCGTGTGATCTGCGCTCTCTACCTGGGTCCGGACCACGCAGCCATCGTGCCGGCCTCTGCCCGCACTGCCGTCGCCTCAGAGGATGAAGCGGACCACGCTGCTATCGCAGACAGCTGCTCTATCCTAGCATCGGACAGCGAGGAGTGGTCGGGTTCTCACCGCTCCTCATCCTCAACACAGGAGTCTAGCCGGTCCCGCTCCAGTGTCGACGCGGAACTTCTCCGCCTCCTCACCAAAGCGGTCGACCAATTGGGACTCGACTGGTCCCCACCGAAGGCGCCCGCGCCCAACAGGCTCGACGGGTGTTTTCTGCCTAGCCGCCGCCAAGCGCCTGCCTCTAGGTCAGCACCCTTCCTGCCTGAGATCCACACTGAGCTCTCGAAGTCGTGGAACGCCCCATTCTCCGCTAGACTCCGCTCTCCGGCCTCTTCGACTCTCTCCCAAGTGGACGGAGCCGTCGAGAAGGGATACACACAAATTCCCCCGGTTGAGGAAGCTGTGGCAACGCACCTTCGCCCGCCATCCGCCAGATGGCGCTCAAAGTCTGCCCTGCCTTCCAAGGCCTGCAGGACCACATCAGCTCTCTTCGGCCGCGCCTTTGCTGCCGCCGGCCAGGCTGCTTCCGCCCTGCACTCCATGGCTGTGCTCCAGATTCTCCAGGCCAATCTCCTCCGCGAGCTGGACGAGAAAGGCCCGGATCAAGATGCACTGACGGACCTGCGCAGCGCGACGGACCTCTCGCTTCGCGCCACTAAGTCCGCTGCACAAGCCATCGGAAGATCTATGGCCTCGCTCACCGTCACCGAAAGGCACCTTTGGTTGACACTGGCGGATATGAGCGAATCTGAGCGCTCCGTTTTCCTCAACGCCCCGCTCTCTCCCTCTGGTCTTTTTGGCCCAGCGGTCAGCGGGATTGTGGAACGTTTCTCGGAGGTACAGAAGGCGTCGCAGGCTATGAACCTCTTCCTGCCCCGCCGCTCGAGCTCCTCTGCAGGCCGCTCTCAGAATCAGCCTCCTGCACGCAGCTCGTCACAGCGCTCTGCTCAGCCTCCGTCTTCGCAGCGACGCCAGGGTGGCCGCCCTAGATCGCGCTCAGCCAGCCGCCACAGACCGCATCCCCCCCGGGGACCCCGGCCCAAGATAGCGCTGAAACCTGAGCCCGCGAAGTCCTCCTAGCAGCTGCAAGGAGGAAAAGATGGCTGAGTCCCGCCGCGGCCGGACCGCCATCAAAGCGCCCAGCCCAGTAACACAACTCGCTCGCCTGCACACAAACGCCGTTTTTACGGCGACCCAGAGAAATCTCATAAAGAGTATTGTTTCGGGTTTTCCGGCTCACGCCGAAGGTGTCATGAGTGTAGAAAATGTGCCCACACCCCTGTGTTCACCACTACACACAAACACGATCTCCCCGGTAACGCTCACAGAGCGCACTCTCATAAAGCGTGCATGTGCCGCTCGAGTGCTAAGTGTAGAGAATGTGCCCACAATTCTGTGCCCACATCTACCCACTGCCCGCTCTGTCACACAGTTAACCCGGGACGCAGATCCTCTAAAGCTCCCAAACACTGGCCGTGTTGCGATTGTATGCCCTGTGCCCACTCACGAAAATGCGCTCCGTCCACAGCGACCGAGCCGTTGCGTGCTGTACAGCCGGTCACCACTGTCTGCGAGCCCCCGTATTCGAGCACCGCATTCGAGTATACTCTCTGATACAGGTTCCCCATCCCGCGCAGTGCGGCGATCTGAACCCAGAGACCATTCGACCCCTAGCAACGTGTGCGAAAGCATAGCAAGCTATCCAGGGCGTGTCAGAATGGGTGCTGAATACTATAATGCACGGCTATTCGCTTCAATTCGCTCGCCGTCCACCGGTCTCTGCATGCATGGATTCTCAAGGGATACCCGTTGACTTGCCAATAAGGGTTGTGAACACGATCACACAGTCTAGAGCAGGGGTTCCCAAACTTTTTCGTTCTAGGACCCACCTAGACAAGTATAATCAATCTCAAGACCCACTTGCACTGGTGCTACCAACTTTATCAGTTGGTCGCACCAGCATGATTTGGTCGCACATTTTTTTTTCTACATGCAATGGGATTAATCAATGCATGCTTGATGGTCTTAAAGGAACACTCCACCGTTTTTTGAAATAGGGCTTATTCACTTTCTTTCCTACATTTAGATAGGTGGGCAAATGCATTTTTGTCTCAGTGCATGCATTGTTTTAGTTTGACAGGGTCGGCGCTAGCTTAGCTTAGCACAATGAATGGAATCCTTTGTTGCCAGCTAGCATGTCCTGAGTAAAAGTGATATAAAAAAATTAAAAAACCCACCTAATTACTTCTTGTGGCCTGCGTATTCACAACAAGTACAAATAGTGATGCAGATTAACACTAGGCGATTTGCTAGGCAGATATTGACTTATATATTAAGGACTATATTAGGGGGAAGCACAGGCGAAGCACTGCTACTTGGGCGTGATATCTCTGCGCCCAAGTAGCAGTGCTTCACCTGTGCTTCCCCCTAATATAGTCCCAAGTCAATATCTGCATAGGAAATCGTCTAGTGTTAATCTGCATCTCTATTTGTACTTGTTGTGAATATGCAGGCCACAAGAAGTAATTAGGTGGGTTTTTTAAATTTTTTATATCACTTTTACTCAGGACATGCTAGCTGGCAACAAAGGATTCCATTCATTATGCTAAGCTAAGCTAGCGCCGACCCTGTCAAACTAAAATAATGCATGCACTGAGACAAAAATGCATTTGCCCACCTATCTAAATGTAGGAAAGAAGGTGAATAAGCCCTATTTCAAAAAACGGTGGAGTGTTCCTTTAATCTGCATTCCCTAGTTTTGCACTGATGTAAAAAGACTGACAGTGACAAGCCTTCATGTTAGCAAAATATTTTAAACTTTGAACTCTTAAAAAAACGTTTAAAAACATGTATGTTCTTTAATGTTTGATTATAATTTTACCGTCTTCACATAGGGATGGGAAATGATAAGATTTTATCAATAATAATAATGCCACTGACGATTCTGATTATCGATCCGATTCTTTAACGATTCTCTTATCGATTCTTGATAGCACTGTGTGGAAAAATGTAGTCATATGGTTTTCAAAAAAAAAACAAGGGGTTTTATTTATTTTAAAGCTTAAGCTTGAGTAAGCAAACTGTACTTTTTATGTAATTTATGTAATAAATAGAACTTTATTGTAAAGTGTTACTGATTCAAACGTCTCCTGAGTTCACTGTTGGAAAGATCAGTTGTCCATTCATTAAAATGAATCGTTCAAAGGAGTCATTAGTTCGCGAATTGGACATGTCGTGCGCGTTGTGTGATTATCCCAGCAGTTAGGACATAGACATCCAAGATTTGTGTCAACACAGAAAACATTTCATCACTGGATAGTTTTTTTTTCCGTTGAATTAAAGTGTTGTTTTATGTCAGCTGAATGTCTGGGACGCTTTTCAGAGAAGATAAGGCAACAACTTATTTAGCACAATTCACACCCAGCGGTAGAGGAAGAAAAAAAAAATCTCCGAATGCTCCACATGAAACTTTGGTCTTCCGACCTTTTACCACCGTGTCGATTTATTTTGATTAATATGTGCGAGGGAGAGAGAGCAGGACAGCGCTTAGTTTGGAGACGGTGAAGTCTTTTTTACACTTTCGCCTGGCTCCGAAGAGAGAGAGAGAGAGAGCGCGCGCGCGACCGAGTACTCTCTCTGCTCGTTCTTTCAGTTAAACATGCACTGTGACTCTGTCACAAGCGCAGCAGTTCATCTACATTACTCAGCGATCAAATAACACTTTGGCGGGCGCTAAAACTCATAGTCGTTTGGTCATTAATCGGACTGGTTTTGTTTCACTCATCGTAACGTGAATTTAGCTGCAGCTAAGTGCCTTTGTGCGACCCACCTTTTCTCACCGTGTGACCCACAAGTGGGTCTCGACCCACAGTTTGAAAACCACTGGTCTAGAGCTCCCTCTACGAGACGGCTCTACACGTCTAAATGGTCTGTGTTTAGTAAATGGTGCACCGCCAAAGGGCTGGATCCACAAGCATGTGGGGTGTCGCGTGTGCTTTGTTTCCTCCAAGAGCTGTTGGACTTGGGCAGGTCCCCCTCCACGCTCAAAGTGTATGTTGCGGCCATCTCAGCCTTCGCCGACTCGGCGCTGGGCCGCGCATTAGGGAGGAACGAGTGCATCGTCCGCTTCCTTAGAGGAGCTAGGAGGATGAACCCCCCGCGACCCCCTTCGGTTCCTATTTGGGATCTTTCCCTGGTCTTAGAGGCCATGAAAGCTCATCCCTTTGAACCCATGGAAACAGTGGATATGAAATACCTCACGCTCAAAACTCTTCTGATAGCTCTGTCTTCAGTCAAACGTGTGGGTGACCTTCATGCGTTATCAGTTAACGCCTCATGCCTGGAGTTTGGACCTAATGACTCTAAAGTCATTCTTAAACTGAGGCACGGTTACGTCCCCAAAGTTTTGGGCACACCCTTCAGAGCACAGGTCATTTCTCTCTTTTTTTTTTTACGCGCTCCGCCGCCGTCAGGCGCTCGGAGCAGCTTTCCGTTTCGTTTGGTGGGTGCACTAAAGGTCACGCCGCATCGAAACACAGTCTGTCCAGATGGATAGTGGATGCTATTGCAGCTGCTTATGCGTCTAAAGACCTGCAGTGCCCATTGGGCATCAGAGCCCACTCTACCAGAGGCATGGCCTCGTCGTGGGCTTGGTCTAGCGGAATTTCCATTCATGACATTTGTACAGCGGCGGGCTGGGCCTCCCCCTCTACATTTGTTAGATTTTACAACCTGGAAGTTCCCGCCCTGCAGGCTAAACTTTTATCAGTCTAAATCTCGCGTAGGACGGCCCACTTCTGTGCGCGGGCTACTGCTGCTGTTTTAGCTCTCCTGGTTGAGCTGTACTATACAAGGGTTTATCAGTCAGACCGGCCGTGCCGCTCTGTACGCCCTACTATGTGCTTATGTACTTGCGCTAGCCATTATATTGGCCGCCCGGCTCACACTCTTTGTGTTCCCCGGACTTTCCCTGGGACTCATTCAGTGGATGCTGGGCGCGCACAGCGTTGACAAGGGAGTTCCCGCAGTACGAGAGAACCTCTCGTAAGAGAACGTATCGGTTACCTAACGTAACCTCTGTTCTCTCTAGAAGAGGGAACGAGTATTGCGTAACCCGCCATGCTCGCGCCACGAGCTCATTCGCTTCAAGCGACAAAAACCAGAGAAAGCAGCCCCCGAGCCTTCTTTTATAAGCTAAGCCGTGCCCCTTCTGACGGGCCGTGACGCGTGAGGGCGCTGAGCGCCCCCATTGGGCGTGACGTCACGCTAGGCTCACTGGTAGGCTGCTGCAGTTGCCGCAGGGCAGCCTATGAGCACGCTAGATAGCCTGCTCTAGGTCTGCGTGCTGCTGCACTGCGTTGACAAGATTTAAAAAAATGAAGGATAATTTTTGGCTTCATATCTCGAGAAAGATGACTTTTCCCGCAGCGTAAGCTACTTACGCAATACTCGTTCCCTCTTCTAGAGAGAACAGAGGTTACGTTAGGTAACCGATACGTTTTCTTGGTTCATTAAAAGTTACACTGATCATGCAGTGCTTCTTATGCCAACAGCATGTCATTTTCATCTATTAATTTCATTTTTGAATGCCTCTTCTTTTTCTTAAATTATTGTAAATAGTAATATCACAAATAACAATAATAATAATAATAATAACAAAAACACTCCCACCTCTAAAATCTTTCTATCCTTTGGTAATAATTAAATACACTGCTTCAGGCACAAGTGGTGTTTATAGCAGCGATACTGTATTTTGCAGAGCCTTTTTCTTGTAAACTCTGTAGAATAATAATTTTAAAGGAAACTTATTTTTTCAAACCGCTTGTCCTATGTTGGGTCACAGGAAGTTCTGGAGCTTATCCCAGAATTTCAGGCTGCAGGCAGAGAAACAAACTGAATGGATAATGAATGACACGTTTCTTAAGTTTTGTCTGATGCCATTTCATCCGATTCTTTGATGCCTAAGGCGATTTTGTCCAATGCCTTTATATCTGAGGCTGTTTCATCTGCAGTGGGATGGCTTTGCTTTTATGCTCTTGGTCTTTTACAAGAAACTTATTAGAAACATTTATTACACAATCATCTGATCTTATATTGTATATGATTATAATACAGAGACTATCTGGCAGCAATTATAGCCTACACATCATGGTTATTATTTAATTTTTTTTAGAGGTTTGATAAAATAAAATAAAAAGACTGGTATGTAATAGTTTTAAGGGTAGTACAGTGCTTTGAATAATAGATCCCCAAATATGATCTTACCGTCTACGCAGGCCGGCCTGGCTCTCGTTGTCCCAGCAATCTGTCCTTTCTTACATGCGCAGCGGGCCGTCTGTCTGGCAATAGTTCTGCGTGGCTGACTGCTGTCTCTGTCTAGAGTAACAATCTCACAGGTGCCTGCTGCCAGTTGACCTGCAGGACATAACCAGAGATAAAGGGGTTCATAGGGGAACGTTGCAGAAAATCACCACAGCAGTTTTCAGACTTATTCAGGTTGCTTTTTCATACACAGTAAAAAAAAAAAAAAAAAAAAAAAAAATACTGGCAGCTTATTACCCGGACATTATCCAGTAATTTTACAGCGTTTCCATTAACCCTAAAACAAGGCAATTAAGTTCAAAATTCAAAATACAGGTATAACACCTGTAAAGTATAAATACGGAAAATTCCGTCAAATTAATAAAGTACATTGTGCCCTATTTTAAAGATTTATTTTGGGGGATTTTTGCCTTTATTGTGATAGGATAGTATAAAGAGGACAGAAAACAAGGGGGGACGGGATCGAGAAAGGTCCACAAGCTGGGATTCGAACTAAAATTCCAGCAAAAAAAAAAAGAGTCAAATGGGACAACATGCAATAAGAGTAATATAATGTGGGCAGCATATAGCTCAAATAATCTGAATTTGATGAGAAATGTTTGATTTCATATTACAGTAAAATGTTACAGTAAAATGAGAAATTGTTGAGATTGTTTACTTTTTTTTTACGACAGTTTTTACTTTTTCTCAGTAAAAACATGAGAAAGACGAGAGTGAAGTAAAAAGCAACAATCAATAATTGTTATTGACCTTCCCTTTCTTTGTCAGTGTGTGCTGGAGAAGAAAATTTGATTGCAGTGTGAAGCAGCTTCAGCAATTACACATTCAGGTAGGTAGGCAAGATAGATAGATAGATAGATAGATAGATAGATAGATAGATAGATAGATAGATAGATAGATAGATAGATAGATAGATAGATAGATAGATAGATAGATAGATAGATAGATAGATAGATAGATAGATAGATAGATAGATAGATAGATATAGCTAGAGAGAGAGATAGAGAGAGAGAGAGAGAGAGAGAGAGAGAGAGAGAGAGAGAGAGAGATACTGTAGATAGATAGATAGATATAGCTAGAGATTGAGAGAGATGATAGATAGATAGATAGATAGATAGATAGATAGATAGATAGATAGATAGATAGATAGATAGATAGATAGATAGATAGATAGATAGATAGATAGATAGATAGATTCAATTATGTCATGAAAAAAATACATTTATTGCCCATAACTCAAGTAAAATAATATAGGCTAAATCAAAAACACAACGTTAAAGCATTTCTAAGCTTCAGTAAGGGCCCCTTCTGGCCCTCTGTGAAGCCCTCAGATTAACCTGTCTATATGTGAAGCTGGTCTACAGGGAATCTGCTTCCTGCTCCAGACCTGAGAGCTCTGATTGGCAGTGAGTCAGAGCTGTGATTTAAACTGACCCAGAGTCAGCGTGCTGAGGTAAAACAGGGTTAATTAACTTAACGCACAGGTCGCATTCAGGCTAATGGAGGATCTTAAGATACACAGCTGTACTGCCGCACCAAATGCGTGTCTCTGTGTGTATGTGTGTGTGGTCAAAGGTTAAACAACATCAAGCTTAACAAGATGTTTGTGTTTTCATGGAATTTATTCAACCTTTAGCCTAAAGATTGCAGAGTGTGTGAGTTGGATTATGTAAAAATCCATTGGTCAGTGTGTTTGCTGTCTGATGAGACTTCTTAAGCTCTGCAGGTGATAAGAAAAACAACTTCCTGATATTTCATAATTTGGCTGCTGTATCTGTTCACAAAGCCATATATTCTGATAGGTGGGTTTCACATCTTCTTTAATAATAATTCCCCCCATTTTTTTCTTTCAGATTATTGCTTTAAAATTCAAATACACATAGGGCCCTATTTTAACGATCTAAGCGCATGGTCTAAAGCGCAGGGTGCAAGTGAACTTAGGTTGTGTCCGAATCCACTTTTGCTAGTTTAACGACGGGAAAAATGGTCGGCGCTCCCGGCGCATGGTCTAAAAGGGTTGGCCCTATTCTCTTAATTAGTAATGAGTGTGTTTTGGGCTTAACGTGCCAAAAAAATAAAATAAAAAAAATCTCAGTGTCTCATCTCCCATTGCCTTTAAAGGTGCCATGTGTAAAAATTGAGGTAAAAATATCCAAAAAATGAGCTACACGCATCAAAAGAATGAGAAGAAATAAGGGCGATGATGTCATTAAAAAAATGTCAAGTTATAGTGCTGCAGAGATATCAACCTTAATTAGCATTAGCATTACTAGCCACGGCCCGACAGGTGTCGTAATACCAGTTTCGGCCATGGGAGGCGGTATGCGGGCAACATAACCACCAGCCAACCTGCAATACACGAATAACTCGCACGGCTTGTGGGCGTACTTGAACCTGATGTCAATCGTGTGGAAAGTACAGCCCACTACTTCATTTCAATTCAGGGAAGAGAGCGGAAGGATGGCTGAAGCCCTTGGCAAGAGACCCCTACCACCACCACCCGCGGCAGGGAAAAAAAACGCGCTCTGAAGCACAAATCAAATCAGATAAGAAAAGGACCGCTCGTCACAGTCCGGGCTCGAAAGCGCGGGGGACGGCGAGCGAACTGCAGCGCATAGCCCTGTTTTACAACGTTCAGCACCCATTCTGACACGCCCGGGATCGCTTCCCATGCTTTCGCACGCATAGCTAGGGGCAGAATGGTCTCCGTGTTCTGACCGCCGCACTGCGCGGGTTCGAGAAACTGAAACGGAGGTATCAACGCGGCGCGCGCGCCCTCGTTGTCTGAATATTGCTGCTCGCTGACAACAGCAGCCGGCTGTTTCACATTCAATGACTCGGTCGCTAAGGACAGAGAACAATTTGTGGCGCGAACAGGTCATTTGTAGCCTACTGTATCTTTCAACAGTGTTCGTGTTTTTTTTTTAGTGTTCGTGTTTGTCCTCTATTAGGCTTCGGCTATGGCTCTAGAGTTGTTGTGAAGGTAGGGGCGGAGCATAGAGACTATGCCGTTTCTCATCTGTTACTCTAGAGTAGACCAATTCACTTTATGGAGGTATACTGCCCCCATCTGGTATGGAATGTGGAGTATGACTTGATTTTTTTGCCAGACAATCCACATGGCACCTTTAAAAGCCAGTTGCGCTCGCACCATGGCGGATTTGCTATTTACATGACCGAAAAGCGGAAAAATGGAACGCTTCTCCAGAGAGGAAACGGATCTGCTTGTGTGCAAGGTTAAAGCGCGCAAGCAGACCATTAACGGGACAAAGTGTACGCGCGTTGTGGACCCGCCTATAGGCGCATATTACTAATGCACTCAATTTTTTTTTTCAATAAATACCATTGACTTTAGACCAGGTTTCAGTTGGTCAATGGCACAATTTCAGTTGCCTCAAAATAGCAAAATGGGCGCAAATGCATTTGCTTTTAAAACAACAAAAAAGGACGTGAAAATGAAAACTGCATCGGGGCTGAAACTAGCAAAAAACACTTGTTTCGCGCCTGTCATTACACCATGATAGGGCCCATGGAAATAAATAAAAAGTAGAGCAAATTAGAAGCCTGAAACTTGAACTTTGAACAAACATCAATGTTATTTATTTATTTCCTCTGTTAATTGCAGACCCTTCTGGAAGCAAATGAGCTGTGTGAAACGCAAATTTGTCGTTGAGTAAGTTTCCTTCCTTCCGCTGATTCCATTCCCCTCAAACCATAAAAAAAGCATGAAAAAACACTTTGAAACAAAATTCTCTAGAATAAACGTGACCTATGTTAAAAAGAAAATGTTCTCTCCTTTCTAGATTGTATCTTACTCTATGATAAAAGCTATTTCTTTATTTCTCTTTGTATCAACTCTCATTTCATTTATATTCCCCTCCTCCAAGCTTCTGGATGATGTCAGATAATGATATGTCATATGTGCGTAGCAGCGGGAAATCCATCTATCTCTTTAACAGTCATTTCTGCAGAGATTGCATTTGTCTGCCAGATCTGAAAATCCCCAACAGGAACAGCAAAAGAAACCTTCTTTTTACATTGCTATAAGCATAGTAAGACACGAAGAGATGAGATGAAGCCCTTTTGGAAATCTCCTTTTTGTCAGCAATTCATGCATTGAATAACATTCTTCTGCTTTTTGTCCTAGTTTAAACTACATTTTGTTATTCTGTGCTCCGCTGGTATTGAATTAATATATTACTTGAACATTATCATTCTTTTAGAGCTGCTCTTCCAAGTATCTTTAAAGGGCTCAAATTTTTCTCTATCTTTTGTGAAAGAGAAACATACTGTAGCTTTTATTAGCTGCAATTCCTATCATTGAAATGTAGTTATGATGCTTCTTGAGTTATCTTATGCTAGGATCAACCAAGCAATAACTGTGGAAAGATGCAATTATTAATGTTAAGGACCTTTTACTGGTGCAAATATCAGATTTAAAAGGTATTCATCCTGATTAATGTCAATGCTACACAGATCTAAGACACTTATCAGGTGTTCAGAACCATGGCTTCCCCAATTACAGGATAGATAATATTATTTCTAAAAACCAGATGCACTAATGATAAGAATAAAATGTGGACTGTTAAATATTTTGAAGCTCCTGACTCTGCAAGCATTCATTGTTCTGCATTTTCTTCTGAAGGAATGAGCCTGATAACCATTCAAGGCTTCTAAGAGGCAGAGAGAAGGTAGAAAAAAAAGAATTCTTTTGGTGAGAAACCAATTCTTTTGGTGAGAAAAATCAGTAAATCTCAGGGAAAAATATAAAGCATTTCCTTAATCTATGATTCTGGGTTCAGCATGAATATCCCATACAATAAATGGTACTGATCTACACAAACACACACACATATGTTGGTTTTTCATGTTTTATGGGGACATACATAATGATTTTTACACTGTATAAACTGTATATTCTATCCCCTAACACTAACCCTACTCCTAAACCTACCCATCACAGAATTATTTTTTTTTCAAGTCATAATGTTAATGTAGATATATAGTGTTTTACAGGTAGTGGAGTGTGAATGACAAAAGAGTTCAGGGATTTTTGGAAGATGTGGTCTTTACGTTTTTTCTCAGTCGATATGAAATATTTCTCCAAACTCAGGTCACTGCTCTCAAAACAATTAACAGTTTCAATTTATTTTGATGGTCCCTTTAATTCTTTCATTTGACTATAAGAAATGCTGCACCTACATGTCAATGACTCTCATTAGAATATTAGTTGAGTATAGACTGTTGGGTTTGTGGTAGGGTTCGGATTAGTAGAAAAAGACATTTCAGGTAGCAGGTCAGGCTGGTGTGTGGCGGTGTTGCAGGCGTACTAGGCTGACCTGCTTAAAGAACTGGGCATGAGTGGGGGAAACGTCAGTGAGGAGCTGTTTGCTGAGCTGCGCCGAGCCACAGGCCTGTCTTTGCAAAGACTGGGGACCGGCGCACTGTGCTCCACCATCAAAAAATAAGCTGGACCTGAGATCTCTGATCTCAGAAAAGATTTATTTTTTATTTTTTTATTTTAAATTTTTTATGAGGATTTTTGTTATATAAGCACAAACATTCAGCATTTTTTTTACTGTTGTACAAAACTGCAATCACTGAACTTTATTGATCATGCCTCTAATTTACATCTGGCCAAAGAATTGCATTAGAGAATATATTCTTATTGTATAATGAGGGGGGGAAAATCTATAAAAAGAGTTGCAAATTTGTTTTTTGTTTTTTGTTCATCTGATATATAAAACAATTTGGTTGGCTGTGTGAACTGTTGTAAAAAAAATTGAGAATTGTGTACACAATGTTTTAATAAAATTATGCATATGATTTGAAATTTGTATAAAATGAATGAAAACTTGCAATCTGTTTAGGACACAATCTGTGCTCAGATCAATGTATTACTTGTTCTGAGAGAAGATCTGAGTTTGGATAAATGTGTCAAATCGATTGAGAAAAACTGTAAATGCATTTTGTGTGAAAGCAATAAAAGATTATGCAGTTTGGTGCACACAGATTTCTGTTTTGCTGACAAAGTGACATCAGTTTTGACCACTCAATAGAGTTAGCAATCAAAATAATAAAATCAAAAATAAAATCAAAAATCTGTTATACATGCAAGTTACTTATACAAGGCATTATTCTCAATTTTCAAAGTGTTATGGAAGTGTGGGTTTGGCCCAACTCATTGAGGTTGTTGAGGCCACGATCACTCTAGAGCTCCCTGCACAGGAAACAAACCGGTTTCCTCCTTGGTGCGTTGGAGCAAGAGGAGTATGGTGGCTTTGTAGCCTTGTATTAGGGCTATCCCTACAAGAGGTGTGTGATGCAGCGGGCTGTTCCTTTCAGCACACACTCGTCTGGTTTACAACCTAGTTTTGGGCTTCACTCCTGGGTCCCAGGTGATTCTGTCTTTGTTGTGCTTGCCTGATTTCACACAAGACAGGCACTGGTCACTATGGTGGCGTTGGTTTGCTACGCGAGTTCCCTTGAAAGGGAACACCTCGGTTAAGACTGTAACCTCGGTTCCCTGAAGAGGGAACGAGATGCTGCGTCACCCTGCCATACTTCTGCCGTGCCTGTGATCGACTTGCTTCAAACTATCAGAAGTTGACAATGTTTGGTCTGGGTGCGCTTTATAGCTTCCTGCCATGACGTCCCACAGCGTCATCTCGACACAACGTCTCGTTCCCTCTTCAGGGAACCAAGGTTACAGTCGTAACCGAGCCGATTTTGCAAAGTATTAAGGCTCTAGTGATAAGTGACAATACAGGTGTCAGTATCAATGCATTTACATAGTTCCTTCAGTCCTTAAAATACTGAAACATCTAAAAAGCTTGTGTTAATGGCAGGCATTTGCTAAATCTGAGCTCTATTTATAACTTGAGTGCTTTAGTGTTAAAAAAAAAAGTGAAATGCTGGATTGCTTGAAGTGACTTATGCGGATGCCTCTATAATTGCTGAGTCATTCAGAGAAAAAAAAAAAAAAAAAAAAAAAAAAGAAAGTTATTCATCAATTTATTAGAAAGGGACCAGGGAGAAATGGAGGAAATGCAAGGATGTGACATTTTAAAATCTCACGGCTGGTAGGTATGTCTTTAAATTCTTACTGGGACAAATCTAGGTATGAGCAGGGGTGGACTGAGCCAAACCAAATGTCTGTTTTACCTGCAACACATGCTAGACATGCAAATGCACAGAGTTGCTCTCTCACATTTTATTTTGTGACAAAAAACTAGTTGTCCAGTACAATTCCATTCACACAGCAGGGATTCTCTGAAAATATGGTTGTTAGTCGCAGACAATATTAAAAAGCTATACCCTAAATGTGCATTTGGGTCCATATCAAAATCAACAACTGGATATCTGCCAGGGCTTCTTTCTTTAGCTAGCAAACAACCAGGCCTCAATTTTTATATTCCTTACCTTGTAAATATACTGTAGTCTAAAGTGTCATTACTTTTCTTCTTCAAAAAAAAAAAAAGTAACTAGAATTTTACGTTTTTGGTGCAAGGTAGAAAAAAAAAGTCAGCCACTAAATAGCAATAGTACAATAATATTTACACTAAGTGAAAATAGCATATTTTCTTACATATGAAAATATTACACATTTCTAATAGATAGCTGCTATTTACACTAAATTTAATATTAATAGATTATATTTACACTAAGTGAAAATAAAGAAAGATTCTATTTACACAGTATAGCAGTGTTTTCTTTGCAATAAGTGTTAAAAGTAGGTAGATTATATGTATACCTATAAATAGTGGCAGATACAGTACTATTTGCAACTCAGTGTTCTTGTACATTAAATTGTATGCAATAATAACATAGAGTGTAAATTATTATATTTATTAAAATTATTAAATAGATGCCGCCTCATTGGGACAATAAAGCCCTCCCTACACCTACCCATAAACCTAACCGATAAACACCTTATTATTAAACTTACGTTTATTTCCACTTTTCGAATATTGTACTAATTTTTATTGAAAATAAATGCCTTTCCGATGTGATATGTGATGGGAAAAGGGAGTAAAGCAAGTTCGGCAAAAGGCAGATTTGAACTTGTGTCGATTTGCGTCAAAATTTTATAAATTTCATAACACATCTTCTCAAACAACAATATTGATTTATTCTGGTATAATCTACACCACCTGTTGATTATGACAATCTCCAATGACACTACTACTTGATTACGCATTCATTTCCAACAAAACTATTGATTAATTATGACATCACCTCCAACAACATGTAGCCTACTGATTTGACTATAACATCACCTCTAACAACTAACCTCTATAGTTAGATTATGGTATTTTGTGTTCGTATAGATATTTCGTATATATATTTCGATGGTTTCGATGGAGACATTCTACTAGCTATAAGTAACTTTGCAACTACATGTCTGCTAACTCTCATTAAAATATTAGTAGACTGTTAGGTTAGGGTTAGGTGTTAGTTGACATGTAGTTGCAATTTTAATTATAGTCAGTAGAATGTCTTTTGTGGGACCACCGAAATAAAGATAATACTGGTGCTTGAGTTCCAACTTCCTCAATGTTTTAGTGACTGCGATCGTTCGGAAACTTCATGTGAACTAAAATCAATGTAAAGCCACTCAATTAAGCAAGATGGGGTTCCAAATAGCCTTCACAAACTCTACGTGTGACTCTTTGATGGTCTTGTCTTACTTCTAGCCAGCAGGGTAGTTTTAAACGATGCCCTTAACAAGTGTAATCAGTGGTGAGCCCCAGCACAGCGTCCCAAGCACAGCACATCACCTCATTTCAGCAACACTCGACTGCTGCCAATTGCTTGTCAGATTCAGTTTCTCTGTTGGGACTCTTGCTGTATGAAATGTTGCATCTGCTGTAGAAAGCATGCAGTATATCAATAACAAATTCCATTCAAACTTCTGCATTCTATAGACGGGGGAAAAAGAGACAATGTGTTTGGTATGTGAAATAAGTATTGTCTGCATTAATGATCAGTGATTCATTATTGCTAATGCCTATATGTGCTAAAGACATCTGAAACCTAGGAGATGCTTTATTGCTATTGCTTTTATATAAAATTAAGCCAAGATTATGACAATAAATAAATAATAAATAAACAAACTAACATACAGAATAAATACAGAATAAAAAAATAGGCAATAAAAAATTGAAGAAGGGGTTCAAACCAGATCTAGAGACCACAACATCTTAATTAACACCTTTGCAACTTCAAATCAATGCATTAAAAACAAGTCAGAACACCCTAGTGTTAGTTTGGATGGATCTCTGCATCATAAATATTAAATCCAACCCTGGATTCTGCTGGCTCCTGTCAATAGATATCCATTTTGTCTGGTGTCCAAAACCAGTAAAATCCTTCAGGTACCCAAAACTCTATTAACTGTCTTCTATCGGCCTTAGAGTTTGACTGAGGAAGCCAGAGAAGAGCAGAGTCAGAGTATTGAATAATCTTATTTGCGTAATTGTCAATGCTCAGACTTCATCTGACCAGTACAAATCCAACAAGTGTTATTATACCAAAGCACAAGCAATAGAAAATGTCTGCTTCACAACATCATCATGTGAAGTAAAAAACTCTTGAAATGGAGACATTTTCTTATCTCTTACTCATTTAGACAAATATCCCTTGAAACCACACAATTATAAGATTTTCAAGTCAAGTCACCTTTATTTAAATGGGGCTTTGAAAATAAATTAAATGAGACATTGATATAGCACTTAACTGTGTACTACTGTACACCCAAAGTGCTTTGCAATCATGTCAGGGTTTTCAACCACCACCATTGTGCAGCATCCACTTGGATGATGCGATGGCAGCCACAGAACAACGGCGCCAGTGCATTCACCACACACCAGCTTTAGGTGGAGAGGAGAGAGAGAGAGTGATTAAGCCAGTTCAGTGGATGGGGATTATTAGGAGGCCATGATTGATAAAGGCCAATGGAGGGAATTTGGCCAGTACACCATGGCTACACCCCTACTCTTTACGAGAAGTGCCATGGGATTTTTAATGACCACAGAGTCAGGACCTCGGTTTAACGTCTCATCCGAAGGACAATGGTTTTTGACAGTATAGTGTCCCCATCACTATACTGGGGCGTTAGGACACACACAGACCACAGGGTGAGTGCCCCCAGTTGGCCTCACTAACACCTCTACCAGCAGGAACCTATAGTGTTCAGCTGAATTCAGTTCAGTGTTGATTCAGTTCTGTTGTAAAGATCATCAATTATTAAATTAGTTCATTTAATCTATAAAGCATTCTGCAAAAAACAATATCATCATCCAGATCAGTTCAGTTCTCATACAACATTGAGAATCCTTAGATCATTCGCTAGCTACAACATGAGTTCCCATGAAAAGATTCTGTATATATAAAATCTTATATGATCACCTTCCCTGTTTAATTTACTAGGAAAATTCAAGTTATTGAATTGAAAATGATCTAATTTTAGGTATTTGTCTCTTTAATCACTTTTTTTTTTTTTTATATACAATACTTATCACTCTTGTTTGAATGTGCTTGATTTTTTACTGAAGCATATTGACATTAAATAAACTGCCATAAATTGATCAAATCGTATAGAATGTTTAATGGTGCTTTTTGCTGTGCTTTCATGCCTTAACAATCACACAACCCGGCCTCAACCCTCAGGGACTTGTGAGGGTTTTGCATGAGATAGTGTGGGATCACAGGGGCTATAATCTGTGAGCAGGTTCGGGGTCCATGAGGCCATTCATTGTGCTTCATCAGCATGCAGTGAGGAGGACATTTCGCCTTCAGAGCGTGAATGCCGCCTTGAGATGGTCTGTCTTTAATCTCAGCTGGCGGGGTCTGATGCAGGATAAAGACACCACACATCCTCTCATCCGCCACTTCCTCCAGGTCCTCTCTAGACTTCCCTCTATCTCACTACCTCTTCATTCTCATCGAACCAACTCTTGCTGTGTTTAAATCCCTCATGATCCTAATGTGACTGGCATGTTCGACTAAGGAGTGTGTGGGAATTTTGGGGGGTTGTTGGGTGAGAAGCACTGAGCTATAAAGCTGTATAGTACATTTTGTGAAACCAAGCAAGACAAAAAGACAATGATTTACAATGCCTGTTTAAGTTTTAAGACTACAAAACATGGCAGTTCATTTCCAGTTCCTGTGGCATAATGAAGTTGCAGTGATGAGCATTATAGCCGATGACAGACATTTCTGTTGAGCGCATGAATGCAGTGATCTCGTCATTCATCTCGATTTCTACACTCTCACGAATGCTCTCATCATAACTAACAGTTCAAACATTATGTAAACAGCATTATAACTGTTTACAACGGGAGTTTTGGTGAGAATAACTGATATAATCGCTCCAGCAATTATAAAGGGAGCGTTCTTTGATCGCTTTCTGCATACTTTAATCACAATTTAAACAACAGATTATTTCATGCTATTAATGCCTGGCTCACCCTACAGGAGTTGCAGCACACACTTAAGGAGAATCTTTGCATATTTTCTTCCCTCAAATCTTAAACATGCTCACACTACAAGATTAAAAAATTCGCAGCGCACCACACACTACAAAATGTTATTAAGATTATCGTGCCAGAGCAAGCGCCTCACGTGATCTCGCGCAGCAGATCTGAAGCAGAAAAGTTTGTAAACACAATATCTGTCCTTCATTTCAAGTCATATTTGTGAAATCATCCTTTTTAATTTAAGGATATGTCTAATGAATGGCGTCAGCGCTGGTCAATACAATGAATCAATGCCATTGATCATGAAGTGACGCATCAGCTTCAGCCTTGCCCATGCGCAACATTGCTGCTCAGCTGAGCCTTGTAAAGTGGAGCTCAAAGTTCAAATTAAATATTAAAATAATTAACAGCTTGTTTCATTACATCTATCTTTTTCTTTTTTTTTTCATTTCCGTTGAATGAACGGTTTAATGACTCACTCAAAGACTGTCCCTTCCTGCCACCTGGTGGCGTAACAATGTAACTGGACTGAGTGACAGCCTGTCTAGAATGCGCAGAGACATTCAAGGCCAATACTGGTGAAATATCAGCAGAAAGCCTCTCGTAAAGTGAGATTCGAGGCACTAACTGTTATATAACAATGGCCTAACAAGCTCATTGTCAGGTTTATGTTGTGTTTATTATATTATGTGGACCTGACCCTTATTTTGACATTGTATCTTCATTTTACTCCACTTCGTTTTAACGCCCTTTTTAGTTTCGGTTTCATTACTGAACAGGTACTCGTCTTCGTGCCTGCTGACCACAGCGTAACACTTATTAATTTAGCAATAAATAAATGGAGATAATAACGCATATCGCGCTGTTGAGTCACTCAAAATTACCTCAAGGGAAATTCCTTCACCACGACAGCCCTACTTGTTTCTTATTGGCTATTTTGACAGTCTTGCTCATCCCGATTTAAAATCCTAAAATATCAAACATGTTTGATGTGATCGGGGCGAGCCCGATTTGTGTGAGAGCAGATCGGGAGGTGCAAGATTCGATCTGTGAACGCCTCACATTACCAGATAATCTGCGCCGAACATCGGAACCGATCGAGGTCATCGACAAGATTTTTTCTCCGATTCTTTAAACCATTATCCCAAATGGTTTGTTCAACACCTCACCCTGGAAAAATTTGAATCGTCATAGCTGATGAACAACATGTGGAATCGAAAGCTCATGCAATGTGACATAAATTAAATATTTGTTTGTCATTTAGAGCAAACTGCACCCCCATGATTTTTTTAGTTTTTGCCATTCACACAAATACACTCAAAGTGAAAATAATAATAATAATAATAATTCTGCTGGCATCTCCAACATTTATTATAGGGCCACATACCGATTAATCATTAATCCTCATGTTAATAAGTGACTTGTAGTTCTAAAATTGCAGGTTCAGTCCCCCTTAAGCAATCCGAGGTTAAGTATCTTGCCCAAAGGCACAAAACGGTGATATTCAATGGATCAGTCATTCTGGGTTTCTTTGTGGTTTTCCCAGTCTTTTAATTACTATGCTACAATATAAAATCCTTTACCTAAATATACACATATGTGAACTGGAGAAACAGTGCTTGAAAAAAAAGGTTGCTCAGACATATAGGCAACATTTATCTGACTTATATGGAGGAAAGCTCTCAGTGCAATAAAAACAAATGGGTATCATTTGTAAGCTCTGTGTTTGGCAAAAATCTAACATAGCAACAAACGGACGAGAACAGAAAAATCCTGGAGGAAAATATGCTGGAATTCACAAGAGCACTGGGAATTAGAAGTCAACTGAATGACAATTTATCTTCAACAGTGACCTGGGATATATCGCAAAACCCTCAATACAGTGGCTTATGAAACCAACAAAGTACATTTCCTGGAGTGGTCGAGTTACAGCCCAGACCTTAATCCAATTGAGCATCTGCAGAATTACTTAAAATGGCCGTTCAAAATATGGTTCCCGTCCAACTTGATGCAGCTTGAGTGACTTTGCCAGAAAGAATGGCTAAAGATTTGCATTTACATTTGGCAGATAAAAATACTAACAGATGTAATTATCAAAGCTGATCCTACCATGCATTAACTTTCCATGAAGGGAAACTTATGATTAAAATAATTTCAAATTCAATACAAAATAAAATATTGTGTGTGTGTGTGTGTGTGTGTGTGTGTGTGTGTATGTGTGTGTGAAATAATTTTAATTTCAGGGTGAACTATTCCATTAAAGGTTCACTGTGTAGTTTTTAAAAAAAAGTATTTTATTAGCTAAAATCAATGTCTTTATTAATAAATATGTCCTCATTGGTGTAAAATTACCTCTGCCAATGATCTGACTTATCCTCGTAAGCGAAGAATTATATATTATAAAAACTATAATAGCATAGAGGGACAAAAAGCACTAGCCTACCTCAACATGTTTCCACAACGCGTTTTCGTTCAGAACCAGCATCACGTGACTGAAACCAGCTGAAACGGACAAGGAGATCCGTGAGAGGCACTTGTCACTGCCCCGGCAAATTTGAAAGGCTGCACTGCACGGTACTTCAATGTTACGGTCTAAATTACAAGCTTTTTTTCATTGCTTGGCTGTGTAATTCATTATATAGGCAGCA